>NC_057345.1:103556337-103887674 GCF_016509475.1 Prionailurus bengalensis | reverse complement strand
AAATAACTAAAAGGTTATACAAGTAAAAGTTATCAACAGGAAAAAAAGAAAGATGAAAGAAAGAAAGAAAGAAAGAAAGAAAGAAAGAAAGAAAAAGGACTCTGCAGATGAAAAATGTTAATCTGATATTACTACAGAATATTACTACTATTACTACAGAATCTACCTTCTCCAGCCAGCTTCCTCAGGGCACCCTTGACCTCCTTGTTTCATAGGCTGTAGATGATGGAGTTCAACAAGGGGATTACAACACAGAAAAGCACAGAGACCAGGGTGTCCATATCTGGGCTGTAGCCTACATTGGGCTGTCATAGTTGAAGTCAGCCATCCCAAAGAAGACTACCACCACAGTGAAGTGGGATGCACAGATAGAGAAGGCCTTGTTTTTGTCCTCAAGGAATCCTAAAGATGGCAGAGATAAGTATGTTAGACATTGCAGTAAACAGGCCAGGGCTCAAGCCAGTGGTGGTGCTGGCAACATGATGGAGCACAAACTCAGTGAGAGAAGTGTCTGAGAAGAGCTCCAGGAGCAGCGGGATATCACAGAGAAAGCAGCTGATCTGGTTGAACCCACACAGAATGAACGTGACTGCCAGCACTGAGTATGTCACAGAATTCTCTAGCCCACCCAGCCAAGCTCCAGACAACCAATGCACACAGACTGTTAGATCATGAGAAACAGATAGTGCAGAAGGTAGCAAATGGCTACATGGTGTTCATAAGTCATAGCAGCCACAAGATTTCCCCAGCACAGGTCACAGGAACATCTGGGAAAGGCAGCACTCATACGACATGGTCTTCTTCTCCTGGAATAAGTTCACTAGCATGACCAGAATGGTGATGGACAAGTAGCAGATGTCCAAGAAACTCAAGTTGCTAAGAATACAGTGGAATGTGGAGGAAATGACTGATTTTGATCACGGTGAATGTGAAAGCATTTCCCAGAAGAGTCATCAGATGAATGATCAAGAAGATCAAGACAAATAGCCCTTGTAATTCAGGATGGTTGGGATATCCTGGAATGATAATTACAGTGACTACAGTTCAATTTTCCATTTCTTTCAGTTCTTACTCAATTGAAATGACAATTAGGAAAGAAATCAAAAAGACAATGAAATACAATGACAAACATTGGAAGAGCTAACTAACTTTTGAAAAAAGGGTTTATTTTTTTATTGAGGGAGAGAAAGAGTGAGAGGCAGAGAGAGGCAGGCTCTTTGCTGCAGTGGAGCCCTATTTAGGGCTCGATCCCATGACCAATGAGATCATGACCTGAGCTGAAATCAAGAGTTGGACATTCAACTGACTGAGCCACCCAGGTGCCCGAAAGCTAATAACTTTTACTCATCCTTTGTTTGGTGGATGAGATTACATCTCTTCTAGATAGTGTAGCTCAATACTCTGACACTGAAATATTTGCATTCCCCCTCTCTGCTGTGATCTTTTGCCCTGTGTTTACTTGTCATGCCAATCACTAGTAACTATTAGCCTGTTAGGCTCCTTACCAGTCTGTAGGTCCATTATCTCTCTCTTTAATTTATATGTAACCTGTAAAACTTTTGTTAAAAGGAAGGAAGGAAGAAAGAAAGGGAGGGAGGGAGGGAGGGAGGAAGGAAGGAAAGAAGAAAGGAGGGAAGGAAGGAAGGGAGGGAGGAAGGAAAGAAGGAAGGAAGGAAATTCAGTCTTCAGCACTGACATTGAAAAACAACAGCTGACGAGTTAAATTAGAACACAAATACTTTTCCTCCCAACCTCCCTCTTTCCTGGAAAGTAGCTGCAATAACAAATTCTAACTTACTACATGTGAAATAGTCTCCATGACCTTTGCCTCCTGGTGTAACTCACATGGATACATTATATTATGTGGCAGAAAGGATTTGTAGATATGATTAAGGTTGTTAGTCACATGACTTTAATATATGGAGATTTTTCAGGTGGGCCTAATCTAACCACACAAACCCTTAAAAGCAGAGCAGAAAATGAAGTCAGAAATTCAAATCACAAATAGGATTCCAGGTGTCATCAGTGGCTTGAAGATGAAGGGGGGAACATGTTAAGGAAGAGGTAACATTGGTCCTCAAATCATGAGAAACTAAATTTTGCTGATAACTTGAATAAACATGGAAGGGGAATCTTCCCCGAAATCTCTAAATAAGAACCCAGCTCAGCTGACACCTTGATTTCAGCTTGAGTCCTCCTCGTGCTTTGCCTGGACTTCTCTGAGACAGAGGACCCATGGGAGCCATGCTGTGCCTGGACTTCCGACCCACAGAACCGTGAGATAATAAGCAAGCATTTAAACCACTAAGTTTGTGGTCATTTTTTACAGTGCCAATAGAAAATACATACATTGAACATCTCACTTCCCGTGTGAAACTTAGGATTGTCGGGGGCTAATTAGGACAGACCACTAATCTAGAAGCCTCAGAAGTGATTTAATCCAATATACTCAAATCTGTGACCACCCTCCCTCTGTCTGCTCTTTTTACCTTTTTTCCTGTGGCTAGTTCTTACTGCCCCCCCCCCCCCAAAAATTGATAAAGGGAACACAAAGGAAAAAGTCACTGTACACTGTTCAATTTCCTAGTCAGTAAGTAGCTCCAGTAAAAGGTTGGGAGAAAGACAAATTTGGAACTGTTGGGTAAGATATTTCTGGATGATTTTAGAATTTTAATTAGTGTCTTCCCATTCTGCTTTACCATGAACAACAAATGTTTGCTAGGCTGTGACATAACCATTGCGAATTCTAAGAAACTTGGAAGTTCATTAATTTGCATCTGAAATAATTTTCTTTGTGGATTGTCTTTAAATGAGGCTTTGTGTGCTCTGGCATCACCATTTTCCACAGAAACTGTTAAGCCATCTCTTTTCCTTAACTTGAGCCGGTGGTCAGCAGCCAAATCCAGCACACCAACTTACTTCTATAAGTAAAATTTTATTGGCTTACAGCCACATCCACTCATTTATGTATCATCTATGGCTGCTTTTGTGCTACAATGGCAAAATTGAGTAGTTGAGAAATAGACCATATGGCTCACAAAACCTAAACTGGTTTCAGGCCCTTTATGAACAAGTTTGTCAGCGTCGGGTGTCAGTAGTTGGGTTTAGGAGTTTGACAGACGTGGGTTTAAATCACAGCTTTGTCACTTGTTAACCTGGAACAACTTACTTAGCTACTATAAGCCTCAGTTTGTTCATGTTTAAGATGGGATAATGTCTGGATTATAGAGTTTTGGTTGAGATTAAAATAAGTAATAAATAACAGAGCAGTGAGCATGGTTAACCTATGCTACCTACTGTCTCTCCATTATGCCAATGCACCCATTTCAAGTTCCCCTTTAAAAATGTTATTTCCCCTTATCCTTCTCCAGATTGACTCAAATGACACACTGTTTGCATCAAAAATGAAATGCTGTTTTCTATTTATTGACTTCCCTTCTCTAATCTTTTAATTTCACCATCTCTACCAGCTCCACTTCTAAGCAACTGATATGTAATTAAATTCACCTATTTCTCTCCCATAAAACAAATACTCATGATTATATCTGCTTTCTTTTCTCTTTTCATTTTTTTCTTTTTTTATAACTACATTTCTGAACAGATATTCACAAGAATCCTTTGAGGGAGGCAGGTAGATTTGATTATCACGCTTTTTTATACAATATTTCCTCTGAAATTGGAAATTAAAAAGCAAATATCATGTGAAGCTACACGCAACATGACAAGTGGTTGATAAAATTAGACCTAATGCCTCTAAACTCCTTCTAACAATATTCCCTAACTTCCAGTCAGAAACCTGGGATTCATCTTGAGGCCATCCCTTCCCTTATCACCTGCCTGTATCTAACTTTTCAGCCAAACTTTCCCCTTCACTCCTTCTCTCCTTCCTCCCTCTTCCTCTCCTCCAAATCTGTGTATTTATTTCCGTCTCCAAGGCCGACCACATGAACACTCTCTACATGGCTGATTCCTTCTCTTTCTTTGGGCCTCAGCTAAAATGTCACTCTTCAGAGAATCCTTCTGACCTCCAATCTAGTATAGGTTTTTAAAAATCTCTTATATCATCCTATTATTTTCCTTCAAAGAATTTACAGTGACCTTTATTTACATATTTATTTACTCACTGAATGTCAGTTTCTCCCCAGTCAATAAGCCCTGAGTAAGCAAGGATCATGCCTGTTTTAAATACATTTTTTTAAGATTTTATTTTTAAGTAATTTCCATACGCATGTGGCTCGAACCTACAACACCAAGATCAAGAGTTGTGCTCTACCCACTGAGCAAGCCAGGCACCACAAGGATCATGACTGTTTTATTCACCTCTATAATATCTCCTGGCCTATAACTGACACTCAGAAAGCATTTGCTTTATGAGTGCATTCATGACCAAGTTTACTAAAATAGAGAACGGATGTGATCATATTGCTTTAGCACCTTAAAATAAGGGTTCAGTTTGGGTAGTATAGATTTTTCTCACCTATCTAAATTTTTAAGTCACTCAAGCAGAAAGAAAGAACCATATTGAAAAAGCAGTGATAGAACATAAAAGTCTCACATTCACAATTGCTTCAACTAAATTACTCAGTTATCGAATCAATTCAGTCAAGAGAAAGTGCCTATATGTTGATGCAGCCTTGATTCGTAAAATAATAATATTCACAACAACAACAGTAATGATAGCTCACATTTCTTGCATTTACTAAGTGCCAGGTACAGTTACTGTACTATGCACTTTACACACACTAATTCCCTTTAATTCTTTTTTTTTTAAGTTTATTTACTTTTGAGAGAGAGACAGAGAGGCAGAGTGCATGCAGGGGAGGGGCAGAGAGAGAGGGAGACACAGAATCAGAAGCAGGCTCCAGGCTCTGAGCTGTCAGTCAGCACAGAGCCCCACGTGGAGCTCAAACTCACAAAATGTGAGATCATGACCTGAGCTGAAGTCAGACGTTCAACCAACTCGGCCACCCAGGCGCCCCTCCTTTAATTCTTACAACATCTTTGAGAAGTAAAGATCATGATTATTCCCATTTTTCAGATGAACAAACTGAAGCTTAGAAAAGATAGGTAAATGCATAGTCATATAATTAATGAAACCACATATTGGCAAAGATCTGTAGCTCCAGAATCAATATTCAGCTCTACCACTAACTAGTCAAAGCATCTTCCTGTCTCTGAACATTAATTTTTCTCATCTGTAAAATTAGAGGGCTGGAATAAGTGATTCCAGCTTTGAGATTTTGTGATGATATTTGGTATCTGCTTATTTCTGTCTTCTCCAAGATGAAACTGAATAACAACAAGGGTGAGAATGTCAGAGATCTCCCAGGGGTACAATTATTTATTTCTCTGGAGTATAAAGGTCTTCTTGGAGTATAAAGGTCAAGGATAGGATGAGGGTTTTAGCCAATACACTGATATGGTAAGCCAAATAATGCGTCCCCCCACCCCAGATGACTATGACCTAATCCTTGGATCCTGTGAATATGTTATGCTACATGGCCAAATAGACTTTGCAAATGAATTTAAGACTATGGGCTATAATATAGGGAGATTATCCTGGATTATCTGGGTCAGCCAAATCTAATCACTTGAGCCCTTAAAAGCAGACAAATTTCTCCAGCTAGAGTGAAACGAGATGTAGCAGGAAAGGGGAGGCAGAGGGGAGAGTCAGAGAGACTCAAAGCTTGAGGGATCCAATCTACCTATGAAAATAGGGAATACAAACTAGGGGGTAGAGGCAGCCTGCATGAGAATGACCTCTGGATGGACACCCGGAAAGGAAACTGGGATTACATTCTAAAACCATATTGAATTCTGCCAATGATCAGAATAAGCCTAGAAAGGGATTCTCCTGCAGAATCTTGAGAAAAGAACACAGCCCTGCTGACATCTTGATATCAGTCTTTTAAGACACTAAGTCAAGGAACCAGCCAAGTCATGTGGTACCCAGATTTGTGACCTACAGAACTGTGAGATGATAAATTTGTGTTGTTTTAAGCTGCTAAATTTGTGGTAAGTTGTTATGGTTTCTCAGTTGGAGTGCTCAGAACCTACTCTTTATCATATACGTATGTTCACAGACCCAAATTTGAGTTTTAACTACACTCCCTACGGTGTTAACTTCTGAATGTTGTATTTGGATTGAAAGTTGATACTTAAATTCTCATTTTTTGTTGAGATATAATTGACATATAACATTATATTAGTTTCAGGTGTATGACATTATGACTTGATATTTGTATATATTGCAAAATAATCACCACAATAAGTCTATTTCACATCTGTCACCGTATATAGTTAACAATTTTTTTCTTGTGATGTGAACTTTTAAGTTCTATGCTGTTAGAAACTTTGAAATATACAATACAACATTATTAACTATAGTCAACATGCTGTACATTATCCCCAGGACTTATTTATTTTATAATTGAAAGTTTGTACCTTTTGACTCCATTTACTCATTTCACCCACCCACCCCACTTGCCACCAACAATCTGTTCCCTGTATCTCTGAATTGTTTTGTTTTTGTCTTATTTTAGATTCCACATATAAGTGAGATCATACAGTACTTGTTTTTCTTTGCCTGACTTCACTTAGCATCAAAAACCATCCACATTGTTGCGAATGGCAATATTTCCTTCTTTTTTATGTCTGAATATTACTCCATTGTGTGCATGTATATATATTTCTGTGAAAATGCCATTGGAATTTTGATAGGGATGCATTGAATCTATAGATTGATGTGGGTAGTATGGCCATTATAAATTATTCATTCTTCCAGTTCATGAGCATGGAATATCTTTCCATTTACTTGTGTCTTCTTTAATTTTTTTCATCAATGTCTTATAATTTTCAGAGTACAGTTCTTTAACTTTCTTGGTTAAATTGATCCCTCAGTATTTTCATTCTTTTTGCGGCAGTTATAAACAGGATAGTTTTTTTAATTTCTCTTTCTGATAGTTCATTAATAGTGTATAGAAATGCAACAGATTTTTGTATACTGATTTTTATTTTGTAACTTTACAGAATTTGTTTATTAGTTCCAACAGGTTTTTGGTGGAATTGTTAGGGTTTCTTACACATAATATCATGTCATTTGCAAATAGTGACCACTTTGCATCTTCCTTACCAATCTGGATGGCTTTTATTTCTCTTTTTTGCCTAATTACTGTCTAGGACTTCCAAAGTTTTGATGGATAGAAGTGGAGTAGGCATTCGTGTCTTGTTCCTGATGCTTTTCAGCATTAAGTATGATGTTATCTGTGAATTTGTCATATATGGCCTTTATTATGCTAAGGTACATTCCCTCTATACCCACTTTGTTGAGAATTTTTACCATAAATGAATATTGAATTTTGTCAAGTGTTTTTTTTTTTTGCATCTATTGGGATGATCATACGATTTTTATTCTTCATTTTGTTAATGTGTTGTATCACATCAATTGACCTATGGATATTGAACCATCCTTACATCCCTGAAATAAATTCCACTTGATTACAGTATATGATCCTTTTGATGTGTTGTTGAATCCAGTTTGCTAATATTTGGTTGAAGATTTTTGCATCTATGCTCATTAAAGATATTGGCCTATAATTTCCTTTTCTTAAGGTGTCATTTTCTGGTTTTGGTATTAGGTAATGCTGGTCTTGTAAAATGAATGTGAAACTATTCCCCCCTTTCTATTTTTTGGAAGGGTTTAAGAAGGATGGTATTAATTATTCTATGAACGTTTGGTAGAATTCACCAGTGAAGCTGTCTGTTCCTAGATTTTTGTTTCTTGGGAGGTTTTTTATTGGTGATTTAATCTTCTTACTAGTAATTGGTCTATTCAGATTTTTTTATTTTTTCATGATTTATTCTTCGTATATCATATGTTCCCAGGAATTTACACATTTCTTCTGTGTTATCCAGTTTGTTGGCATGTAACTATTCATAGGAGTTTCTTATAATCCTTTTTATTTTTTTGTCTTTTGTCTTTAAATTCTCATTTAATCTAAATAGTAACAAAATAAGTTCCTAGCCCTCTTGTACTCCCTAATATCAGCCCAGGTGTCAACTGTGCATTTTAAGAATCAGATTTTTGTACTTCTGCTTCCAGCCACGACACAATACTATAATCAGATTTGCCCTTCTGTCTTACCAACTGGGCAAAATTAAAGAAAAAAATGTTTCAGATATTGAACAGCAGGTAGTATGGGATGGAGAACACTGAGAGAAGGGAAACAAATGAGGCAAACCCTGTGAATGCCTTAGTTCCCTTCATTCAGAAAGTTTCCACGCCACAGCACAAGGAAAGAGCACAAAAGTAGAGCTCGGTGATTCCATGCATTAATGAGATAAAATTCAGAGTTCAAGGAGACCAAGGCACCTAGCATTTATGTGGCAAAGTCTTGAAGAGGAAAGAGATGCACACATATAGAGAAATCTAGAAAGCCACAGAAGATTCCCCTAAACTCTTTAGCAGAATGTTCATTAGCACATGACAGCCAAAGGAAAGATCATTAGAGACGATCAGGTAGAATAAGATCCAGAGCTCACGGAGGGCTAGGATAAACCTTGGATTTTTGGTTTGTGTTCTCACTACTCAGAATATAAATAACTTTTATCACACACAGAGTCATCAGATGGGTACCACTTTAGTAAAGAGACAAAACTAGCACTAGACAAGAGGGTATTCTGAACCCAGCTTACAAAAATTAATAGCTAGTATTAAAAGGATCAAATTATTTCTAAGCAACTATGTCTAAGCACAAATTTCAAAAACACTTAACGTAATACAGCTGACCCTCCAACAATGTGGGCGTTGGGTGCTAACCTCCCATATATTTGAAAATCCACATATAACATTTGACTCCCCCAAAACTTAACTACTGTTGGCTGGAAGCCTTCATAACAACATAACATCACATATTTTGCATGTTATATGTATTATATATTGTACATATAAACTGTACATTTATGATATATAATATATATTGTATTCTCATAATAAAGTAACTAGAAAAAAGACTTATTAAAAATCATAAGAAAGAGAAAATACATTTACAGTACTGTATTGTACAGTACTCTATTGTATTGTATCCAAAACAAAATCCGTGGGCCTGCACAGTTCAAACCCATGTTGTTCAAAGGTCAGCTGCACTAAAAAAGTCTTCAATCACCTATGTAAAATTTACAACATCAGGCATCAAAAGTATCAGACATACAAGGTCAGGACACTCAACTTATATTGAGAAGAAAAAATTAGGGGTGCCTGGGTGTCTCGGTCAGTTGCGTATTGGACTCGGTTTTGGCTCAGGTCATGATCCCAGGATTATAGGGATTAAGCCCCACACCAGCCTCCATGCTGAGCATGGAGCCTGCTTGGGATTCCCTCTCTCTCTCTCTCTCTCTCTCTCTCTCTCTCTCTCTCTCCTCCCCCCCACCTTTCTCAAATAAAAATAATTTTTTTAAGGAAAAAATCAATAACTGAAAATAGACTCAGAAATTACACAGTAATAGACTTATCAAACAAGGACATTAAAACAGCTATTATAAGCAGTGTTATTTTCAAGAAGGCAGAGGAAACCATGCACATGTTAAGGAGAGACAAGGAAAAAAATGTATGTATTTGATATATTTAAAAATTAAAATTTAATAAAATTAAAAAATTAAAATTTATAATTTTCCGCTTGGGGCAGGCAATGGTGCAACTTTGCCTTCAGTTGTCCCAAAATCCAAGTTTATCCAACACCAGCTGCCTCCTCCATGTTGCCTAAGTTCAACCCAAATGAATTCAAAGTCGTTTACCTAAGGTGCACTGATGGGAGGTTGGTGCCACCACTGCCCTGGCCCTAAAGATTGGCTCCCTCTGTCTGTCTCCAAAAAAGGTTGGTGATGAGATTGCTCAAGGCAACTGGTAATTGGAAAAGTCTGAGGATTACAGTGAAACTGCCCATTCAGAATAGACAAGCCCGGATTGAAGTGGTACCTTCTGCTCCCAACCTGTCAAAGCCCTCAAGGAACTGACAAAAAAAACAAAAAAAAAAAAAAAACAAAAAACAAACAAACAAAAACAGAAAAAAGCAGAAAAACATTAAGCACAGTGGAAATATCACTTTTGATGGGATTGTCAACATTGCCCAACAGATGTGACACTGATCTCTAGCCAGAGAACACCCTGGAACCATTGAAAAGATCCTGGGGACTGCCCAATAGGTGGGCTACAATGATGATGGCTGCCACTCTCATGATATGAATAGAGATGTGGTGAAATGCCCAGCTAGTTAAGAACTACAAAGGAAAATATTTTAAAAAGGACCATTTGACAACCAAAACCAATATATACATAACATTGAACACGGGATAGGATTGACAGCACATTAGACACAGAAAAAAATCACTGAACTTGAAGGCATAGCAACAGAAACTATCCAAAATGAAACGAGAGAAAAAAGACTGAAAAAAGTAAACAAAATATCAATGAGCTTTGGGTCAACACCAAGAATTTAATATGTTTGTAATTGGAGTCCCAGAAGGAGGAGGGGACAAAAACATGTAGAAAAATTCTGGCCAAAATTTCCCAAATTTGATAAAATATATAGCCCAAAGATTCAAGTAACTCAACAAACCCCAAACAGAAAGCACCAAAAGAAAACTGCACTAAGAAAGTCATAATCAAATTACTTAAAACCAGTGGTAAAGAGAAAACTTTAAAAGCAACTAGTAAAAAAAAGACATTGCATGCAGAAAAATGGACAAAAATGACAGCAGCCTTTTCATTAGAGCAGTGGAAGCCAGCAGACTGTAGAGCAACGTCTTTAAAGTTCTGAAAGAAGAACAAGAACCTGTAAACCTGTAATCCTATATCCAGCAAAAATACCTTTCAAAAACAAGGTGAAGGGCAAGACTTTCAGAGTGGCAGCATTAGGACTTCAGTGAACCCTCCTCCTACAAAAGCAACAAAAATACTGACAAAACAATAGAACTCAACCATGTTAGGACTTTGGAAATTAACCAAAAGCATGAATCAAACCAAAAAGCATTTATTCAAGGAAAACTGCTGAACTTCATAAGGACAATGGGGTCTGTGACATTTTAAGTTGGAACTATTCCCACCCACCCACTGCCCAACACCAGGGTGGTGCTGTCAAGAGGAGTGGAGGCAATTAATGTATTTGGAGCTTTGTGAAATGTCCTATACCCTGAGAACTGTCAATATTTTGACAATATTTTCAGAAGCTCCCTGGAAAAGCCCCATTCATAGGGCATTATCAATATTTAATCTAACTTGAAGCTCAACTCCATGGAAAAAGTTCTATTTACAGGAGTTATGGAAAACAATAGCCATCAGCTGGAAATGTTAACATTGCAGTCAGTTGAAGCTATGAATTATGCTGGGGAAAAGAGGAGTGTATTAGCTTTCTAGGACTGACTACCATAACAAAGTACCACAGACTAGATGGCTTAAACAAACAAAGAAAAATGTATTCACTCATAACTCTGGAGGCCAGAAGTCTGAAATCAAGGTGTTGGTAGGGTTGGTTTCATCTGAAACCTCTCTCCTTGGCTTAGAGCTGGTCATCTTTTCTCTGTGTCTTCACATTGTCTTCCTTCCATGCATTTCTGTGTCCAATTTCCTTTTATTATAAGCATACCATCCATACTGGGTTAGACCCCACCCTAATGCTCTGATTTTAACTGAATTACATCCTTACAGACCCTATCTCCAAATAAAGTCACACTCTCAAGTGGTTAAGATGTCAACAAATGGATTGGTTGGCAAGGGGCACAATTCAGCCCTTAACAAAAAATTTCACCCAAAGTTTAAATGGGAAATTTAGAGAAAAGAAACTATATGACCACAGGGAACTTTGAAAAGCTCTAAGATTCCTGAGGATCTAGAAGACTGCACACGCATGTACAGGGACATGTGCAAGGACAGGAAAAACCACAGAGGGCTTAGTAACTTACATTTGGGTGACCTTGTAGCCCTTTGCAAGCAAAAAGTGAAAGCTACAGCTGACTTGCAAACGACCTTAGATTCGAAGATACGCCTTCACACACAAGTTTTTGGTAAAAGGTAGAAGACTTCCTGGACCATTTAAGGAAACAGTCTGACCAATCATTGGCTGACCACTAAACTAAGCTGACCTAGGAACCTAGGGTTGCAAATAAAAACCAAAACTTTTAAAATGGAATCTGAGAACTCAGTAGCTGAGCCCTTCAAGAAATGTAACATATACAGAACTGATCCAGGAAAATCATGAAACAAGGAACAGTAAACAGGAAAAGAAAAGCAATACAGTGAAATTGGGGGATGGATGGAGAATCTGATTCCAAAGTTGCTACAATATCTTCAACCCTAAAATGTCCAGTTTTTAACAACTACAATAAAACACAAGATATTCAAAGAAATAGGAAAGTATGGCTCGTACATAGGAAAAAATGCATTCAACTGAAAAGATCTCTGAGGGGTGCCAGATGTTAGATTAAATAAACAGACACTTTAAAGTGGCTATTACAAACAGTTTCAAAGAACTAATGGCAACTATGGTTAAATAATTAAAAGAAAGTATGAAAACTATGTTTCACCAAATAGAGTATATTAATAAACAGACACAAATTACAAAAATCACCAAATAGAATTTATAGAGTTGAAAAATACAATAACTGAAATGAAAATTCACAGGATTTATTAAAAAATCAGAGAGAAGAAAGAATGAAAAAACTTGGAGATAGGTCAATAGAGATAATGCAGTCTGAGGAACCATAAGAATCAAGAAAGAGAAAAATGAACAGAGCTCAGAGAACTGTGTAACATTATAAAAATACCCATATTTGCAGAATTAGATTACCAAAAGGATAGAATATAGAAAAGAAAGTAAAAATATTTAAAGAAGAAATAATTTCTTAAAACTTTCCAAATTTGATAAACAATTTTATTCTATACTCTGATAGACAGAATGATGGCTCTCCAAAAATGTACGTGTCCATAATCACTGAGAACTATTAATAGATTAACTTACGTGGCAAAAAGGATTTTGAAGATGTAGTTAAGGATCTTGAGATGAGAAGCTTATCCTGAATTATCTGTGTGGAGTTAAGGTAATCACAAGGATCCTTATAAGATAGAGGTAGAAAGACCACAGGGATGCAGTGTGACAAAGGTGTGAGAATCAGTTGCTGATTCTAATGATGGCGAAAGGTAACAAGAAATACAGTCAGTCTCAAAGCCAGAAAATGAAAGGGAAAAATGCAGCCTCTAGAAAAAATGCAGCCCTGTTAACACTTTGGTGCTGGCCCAGTGAAACACATCTCAGACCATGACTTCCAGAGTTGTTTTAAGCCACTATCTTTGTGGTAATTTGCTACAGCAGCATTGGGAAACTAATACATACACATATAAGAAGCTCAATAAACTCTAATGAAAATAAACTGAAAAACATTCATACCTAGATATATCATTGTAAAACTGTTGAAAAACAAAGACAAAGAGAAAAATCTTTAGATTGTTTTGAGTATAGTTGACACACAATGTTACTTTAGTTTCAGGTATGCAGCATAGTGATTTGACAACTTTATACATTATGCTATGCTCACCATTAAGCATAGCTATAATATGTCACCAGACAATATTATTACAATATTATTGACTATATTCTTTATGTTTTGCCTTTTATTCCGATGACTTAATCATTTCATAACTTAAAGCCTGTATCTCCCACTCTTCTTCACTCATTTTGCCCATCCCCCACCCCCTACCCCTCTGTCAAGTATCAGTTTGTTCTCTGTATTTATAGATCTGATTCTACTTTTTGTTTGTTTATTCACTTCTTTTTTTAGATTCCACATATGAGTGAAATCATATGGTATTGTTTTTCTCAGTCTGACTTATTTCACTTAGTATAATACCCTCTGGGTCCATCCATGTTGTTGCAAAAGGCAAGACCCCATCCTTTTTTATGACAGCATAATATTCCAGTGTGTGTGTGTGTGTGTGTGTGTGTGTGTGTGTGTACACATATAACATCTTCCTTATCCATTTGTCTATAAATGAGTAATATCTTGGCTATTGTAAATAATGCTGCAATAAACATAGAGGTGCATATATCTTTTCAAATTAGTGTTTTTGTTCTCCGTGGGGAAATATTCAGTACTGGAATTATTGAATCATCTGGTATTTCTATGTTTAATTTTTTGAGGAACCTCCATACTGTTTTCTACAATGGCTGGACCAATTTACATTCCCACCAACAGTGTATGAGAGTTCCTTTTCCTCCACGTTCTTGCCAACACTTGCTATTTCTTGTATTTTTGATACTAGTCATTCTGACAGGTGTAAAGTGATATCTCTTACGGTTTTGATTTGCATTAGTGATATTGAGCATCTTTCCATATGTCTGTTGTCCATCTGTATGCCTTCAACAAAGAGAAAATCTTAAAAGTGGCAAAAGAAAATAATGTATCACATACAAGGGATCATGAGTAAGATTAATAGCTGACTTTTCACCAGAAACTATAAAGGCAGAAAGGCAGTGGGACAACATATTCAAGGTGCTGAAAAATGTTAATTAATAATTCCATATTCATAAGAAAGAATATCTCCTTCAGAATGAAACATACAGGGATTTTCCTTCAAAAGATGAAGCATAAATAATTTTCCCCTATGCCTTCCATTAAGTAGAGCTGAAAGCCATGGACATTTTTCTGTGCATGTATTCTATTTTATTTTACTTTATTTTACTTTAATTCCAGTGTAGTTAGCATACAGTGTTATATTCATTTCAGGTGTACAATATAGTTCCATATATTACTCAGTGCTCATCAGGATAAGTATACTCTTAATCCCCTTCACTTATTTCACCCATTCCCCCACCCACCCACCCCCTCTGGTAACCATCTAATTGTTCTGTATAGTTAAGAGTCTGTTTTTGGCTTGTCTCTTTTTGTTGTTGTAGTTGGCTGTTTTCTTTCTTAAATTTCACATATGAGTGAAATCATATGGTATTTGTGTTTCTCTGACTGGCTTATTTCACTTAGCATTGTACTCTCTATATCCATCCATGTTGTTGCAAATGGGAAGACTTTTTTATGGATGAATAATATTCCACTGTATATACATACCTGAGCATTTATATTAGAAAACACAAAAAAACTTTAAAAGGTGGACAGAAGAAGGCAAACTGGCTAGGAATCTTGAGACCTGAGGAAATGTGTGACAGTAAATTCTCTGGGTTCTAATTTTGTTTTACATATATGTGAGACTAAGTGCTGGCAACCCAGAAATACTAATGGGTACAGACAAAAACAAAACAAAACAAAAACTTGCTCTCTCCAGTCTAAGGACCAGAAAAAGTGCAGCATATGAAGGCAGAAAATTTTTAAATAATAATTGTTCTACTTTAGCTAAACATTACAGAAAAAAAAACTATAGCTCAACCCCACACCTATTATCAAAGGCAAAGTGGGAAGAATAGAATTGCAAACTGTCGGGTTGCAACCTATAAAGGTGCAACCCTATTCCCTACAGTATCAGTAAAGACAAGGTGGGGAGCTTGAATTTCACCTCCCACTCAAAGGTAATAAAGAGACCTTCCCCTCCTTGCTTGGTCAGTGTTAGGGAATGCCAAGTGAAGAGTTAGAACTTTTACCATCACACAAGACTACCCACTGCAGTGTCAGTGAAGTCCATGTGAGGAGCAGTAGGGAGTCATGCCTGACTCTGCCAGCCATGGTGGTATCAGTGGAGGCCTAGTTGGAAGCCAGATTTCTCACTCCTCCCCAGACATAGAAGATCCCCCTACTCACCACCAGGTGCCAATAGAAGCCAAGTGGAAAACCTAGACTTCCACCCCCTCCTGGCTGTAATGAGGCAGCACTCTGCCTCTGCAAGGGTGGTGTACAAGGAGTCATGTGAAAACAAAGGTTTAAATAAGATCTAGATTTTCATAACAATATTCAAATGTTCAGATTCCAATAAGAAATTCATTTATCATACCCCAAACCAGGAAGACCTCAACTTTAATTAGACAAGGCAATCAATAAACACTGACACCAAGATGACACATAATATGTTAAAATCTGACAAGGATTTTAAAGAAACCATCATAAAACTGCCTCACAAAGCAATTACAAAACACCTAAAACAAATGGGGGTGGGGAGAATCTCAGCAAAGAAAGAAGATACATAAAAAAAGTAACGAAAATTTTTGAACCAAAAAATACAACCAAAATTCAATATGTAATTATGAGTACAATAGCTGAAAATTTTTGAACCAAAAAATACAACCAAAATTCAATATGCAATTATGAGTACAATAGCTGTCACAATAGGTGACAGAGGAAATAATAAATAAAATCATATAAATCAATTGTACAAATAAAATCATATAAATCAATTAATCTTAACAATGGAAAGAAAATAGACTTAAAAACTTAATAGAACCTCAGGGAACTGTGTGGTTATAACAGAAGTTATGTATATATAATATAATACCTAGATAACCACGAAAAATGTTATACAAAGAAATGTACTCAGAATTTATAGTACTTATAGATAAATATAGATATTTATAGTCAAAATGGAATTTTTTAAATGTTCAAGCAACCCATTAGAACGCAGGGGAAAACACTCCAGGAAAGTGAACCACAGAGAGAGGAAATAGAAAATAAAAAACAAAATAACAGACTTAATTCCCAATATATCAATATGTATATTAAACTTAAATGGCCTAAATATATCAATAGAAGACAGAGATTGGTACAGTGAATTAAAAAACACATGGCCCAACTATGTGTCTATAAGAAACTCACATCAAATATAACAATGAAGGTATGTTGAAAGTAAAAAAATGAAAATAAAAATACTATACCAATATTAATTTGCAAGAGCCAACAGGAATGGATGTATATTAGATTTCAGAGCAAAAAAATACCAATAATTGAGAGAGACATTATATCATGATAAGAATCAATCCACTGGAATGATCAAGTAATTCTAAGTGTGCATGAACCAAAACACAGAGCTTTGAAATATGCTAAACAAAGCTGATAGAACTAAAAGGAAAAATAAACAAATCCACAATTATAGTGAAAGACTTCAGTGTTTGTCTCTCAATAATTGATAGAACAAATAGAAAATCAGCATAGGTATTAAAGAACTCAACAGTGTCATCAAACTTTAGGATCTAATGTTCATTCACAGAACACTCCATTCAACAACAACATATACCATCTTCTTTTCAAGTGCCCACAGAGCATATACACCAGGATAGACTATAAAACAAATGTTATTACACTTATAACAATTGCAATCATACAGAGTATATTCTCTCTCCACAATGGAATCACACCAGAAATCAAAAACAGAAAGATAATAGTAGAGTCTCCAAACTCTGGGAAACCAAACAACACACTTCTGAATAATCCATGAGTAGAAGAAGTGTCAAGAGAAATTAAATATATTTAATGGAATGAAAATAAAAATACAACATATCAAACTTTCTGGGAAGCATCTAAAGCAGTGCTGAGAAACTGTTTAAAATTATTAATCTAAACTCCTAACACACACACACACACACACACACACACACACCAAAAAAGAGGGGAAAAAACATAAAAAGAAGAGTAAAATAAACCCTAATCAAGGAGGAGGAAATAAATAATGAAGATCAGAGCAAACACCAACAAAATCGAAAACAGGAAATAGTAGATAAAAATCTAAAAAACTCCAGTTCAACTTATCAATCAAAAGATTAATAAAATTGACAAACTTAATAAGACTTACAAAGAAAGAAGACACAAATTATCAAAATCAGCAGTGTAACGGGATATCATTACAGAGCCTGTATTGTTATTACAACTCTTTTGAATATATAATTATTTCAAAATAATAAATTAAGGAGAAATAAAGACATTCACAGATAAAGCAGAGATGATTTGTCATAAGCTGTCCTGTCCTACAAAACATACTAAAGGGAGTCCTACAGGATTAAAGGAAAGGACACTAGAGAGTAATTCAAATCCATATAAGAAACAAAGTGTAACATTAAAGGTAACTGAACAAGTAAATACAGAAGACATTATAATACATAGTTTAAATTCTTCTCCTGATTTAAAAGACTACTATATAAAATAATAACTACAAATCTGTGTTAATAAGCTCATAATAGAAAGGTAAGGGAGTTATACTGGAGTGAAGTTTCTCTCTATCACTGAAATGAAGTTAGTACTAATCTGAACTAGTTTGATTTAGATTAAGATGCATACTGAAATCTCCATAGAAACACTAAGAAAATAACTTCAAAATACATAGTAAAAAAAGTCAAGCATATGGGAAATCTCATACTTCCCATTCAATTTTTCCATGAACCTAAAACTTTTCTGAAAAACAAAGTCTGTTTTTAAAAAAGCAAGTCACCAAAACAAAACAAAAAAAGCAATAAAGGAATTTAAATGGTACACTTGAAAACACCTATTTAACACATAAGATGGAGAAACAAAAAATACATAAAATACATAGAAAGGAAAGAATCAAATGGAAAATGTAAATCCTGCCATTTCAATTATTACATTAAGTATAAACGGATTAAACACTCCAAATAAAAGACAGAAGTTAGATTAGATTAAAAACAGGATCTAATTTTAAAGATATACTAGACTTAAAAATAGCATCCAACTTTAAAGAAACACTTTTGATTCAAAAACACAAATAGGTTAAACTACAAGGATGGAAAAATCCATGCAAACAGTAACAAAAAGAGCTGGAATGATTATAATAATACCAGGAAAAATAGACTTTAAGGTAAAAAAAAAACCAAAAGCCCACTTGAAACAAGAGACGTTTTATAATGATATAAAGTTCAATTCAGAGGTAAACTACAATAATTGTACATATGTATATAAAAACAATGCCCCCAAAATATATTTAAGAAAAACCGAGAAAGTTGAAGCGAGAAATAGATAATACAATATTTGGAGACTTCAATATTGCACTCTCAATTAAAAACTGGACAGAAAACCAGCAAAGACACAAAATATTCTAATTACACTTTCAACCAACTTGACCTAGCAGATATCTATGTAACTCTTCATCCAATGGCAGTAGACTATACATTCTTTTCAATGCACATGGAATTTTCTCCAGTATAGAGCACATACTACCCCATATGTTGTTCCTACAAGGTATGTTTCCTGACCACAATGGAATTAAATTAGAAATCACAAAAGAGGGGCATCTGGCTGGCTCATTCAGTACACCATCTGACTCTTGATCTCAGAGTTGTTAGCTCAAGCCCCATGTTAGACATGGAGCCAACTTAAAAGAAAAGAAAGAAATCACAACAGAACAAAATTTGAAAACTCCACAAATGTTTGGATATTAAGTTACATATAGTAAAACCTCGGTTTGTTAGCATAATTCATTCCAGAAACATGCTTGTAATCCAAAGCACTCATATATCAAAGGGAATTTCAAGAACCATTGGCTCAATTGTGATCATGTGACATTTGGCATCACATACTACTTGTATTGCAAGACATTGCTCGCTTATCAAGTTAAAATTTATTAGAAATCTTGGCTCATCTTGCAGAATACTCATAGAACAAGTCACTTGCAATCCAAAGTTTAACTGTATTTCTAAATAATTCATGGATCAAATAAGAAGTTAGAAAATATTTTGAACTGAATAAGTATGAAAACATAATGTATTAAAATTTATGACATGCAGCTAAAGCATACTTAGAGGAAATTTCATGACTTTAATGCCTATATTAGAAAAGAAACATTCCAAGTTAAATTAAAAGATTATAAGGGAATATTATGAAGAACTTTATGGCAACAAATTAGATAATTTAGATGAAATGGCCAAATTCCTAGAAAAACACAAAATATCAAAACCAACTGAAGGAGAAAAAAACATCTGAATATGCCTAAAATAAGTAAAAAAATTAAAAATTAAAAGTTAAAAAGTTAAAAATCTTACCACAAGACAAGCTCAGGCCTACATAAGTTTACTGACAAATTCTTCCAAATACTTACAGAAGAAATAATACCACTATTCCACAAATTCTTCCAAAAAATAAGGAGGAATACTTATCAAATCATTCTATGAGGCCAGTACCACACTTGTACCAAAGCCAGACAAAAACATCACAAGAAACGAAAATTACAGGCCAATATCCTTCATGAACATAGATGCAAATATTAGGAAACAACATATAAGAACATATAAAAAAGATTATGCACCATAACCAAATGGATGCATAACCAAGGAATGCAAGGTTGTTTTAACATCCAAAAATTAATTGTTTTACATCATATTGAGACAATATAGGACAAAAGCCACATGAAAATCTCAATATACACAGAAAAAGCATTGACAGAAGTCTAATACCTATTCATGATAAAAACTGTAAAACAGTTTTGGAGTAGAACAGACTTCCTCAGCCTGATAAAGGCCATCTATAAAAAAAGGAAAAAAAAAAAACTTGCAGCAAACATTCTTAATAGTGAAAGGCTGAATGTTTCATTTCTAAGATTGGGTAAAAGGCAAAGATGTTCATTCTCACCACTTCTATTCAAATTGTACTGGAGCTTCTACTAGCACAATTTGGAAGAAAAAGGGAGGAAAAGGCATACATATCAGAGGAAACGAAAGTAGTGTAGACCATCATGCCTATGTGTAGATGGCATGGTGATCTACATAGAAAATTCTAGAGAAATTACAAAACAAATAATAACAACAACAACAACAAAAAACAACTCCTCAAGCTACTAAGTGAATTCAGCAAGGTCACAGGATACATGATCAATATACAAAAAACAAATTATATTTTTATGTACCTTTAGTGAATGATCTGAAAATAAAAATTAAGAATATAATTTCATTCATAAAAGCATTAAAAAGAATACCATGTTTAAGAATAAATTTAATAAAAGAAATGCAAGTTTTGTACACTGAAAGTTATAAAACATTGCTGAGAGAACTGTTTTATTTTTTTTTTAATTTTTTTTTCAACGTTTATTTATTTTTGGGACAGAGAGAGACAGAGCATGAACGGGGGAGGGGCAGAGAGAGAGGGAGACACAGAATCAGAAACAGGCTCCAGGCTGAGCCATCAGCCCAGGGCCCGACGTGGGGCTCGAACTCACGGAGTGCGAGATCGTGACCTGGCTGAAGTCGGACGCTTAACCGACTGCGCCACCCAGGCGCCCCACTGAGAGAACTGTTTTAAAACATTTAAACAAATGGGGAAACATTCAATGTTCCTGGATTGGGAGACACACTATTAAGATGATGTTATTTCCAAATTGATCTATAGATTTTTATTCAGTCCTTATCAAAATTCCAGCAGGTTTTCTTCAGAAACTGACAAGCAGATATTAAAAGTTAAGTGAAATGCAAAAGACTCAAAATAGCCAAAACTATCTTGAAAAGAACAAAGTTGAGGACTCGTTTATGTATAGGAAGACTCAATATGGTTAAAAGGTTAATTATTCCCAAATTTCTTTAAAGATGATGCACAGTCTCAATCAAATAATAGGTTTTCTTAAAAGGACATCGACAATTTGATTCTAAAATTTATGTGGGCAGTCAAAAGACCTAGGTAGCCAAAACAACTTATGTGTACTACATAAAAAATTATCTTGTAATGGTCCATAGGCCTAAATATAAGATCTAAAACCATTAAAATTTTAAAGAAAAATAGGATAAATTTTAATGGCATTGGTTAGGTAAAGCTTTCATAGATATGACCCAAAAAGCATGAACTCTAAAAGAAAATATTTATATATTTGTCTTCATTAAAAATTAAAAATTTTTCTCTTCCAAAAGATACTGTAAAGAAAATGAAAATCAAAGCACAGACTTGGAGAAACTTGCAAACATATATCCAAAATAAGGAGTTGTATCTAGAATATAAATCAGTTCAACAATGAGAAGACAACCCAATCAAAAAATGGGCAAACATTGGAGCAGACACTTCACCAAAGATGTACAGATTAAGTTTGTGAAATATACTCAAAACCATTAGTCATTAGGGAAATGCAAATTTAGACCAAAATAAGACACCAGCACACCTTCTTTAGAGTGGCTAAAATGTAAAATACTGACCAAACCATGTTTCACCAAGGACATGGAGTAACTGGAACTCTCATACACTACAAATAGGAATCTAAAATAACAACTCCTTTAGAAAACAGTTTGGCATCTTCTTAAAAAGTTACACATACATGTACCATACCATAAACCCACTTGTAGATATTTATTCAAGAGAAGTGAAAGCATGTATCTGCTCAAAGACTAGTACATGAATATTTTTTATTTATTTATTTTCAATATATGAAGTTTATTGTCAAATTGGTTTCCATACAACACCCAGTGCTCATCCCAAAAGGTGCCCTCCTCAATACCCATCACCCACCCTCCCCTCCCTCCCACCCCCCATCAACCCTCAGTTTGTTTTCAGTTTTTAAGAGTCTCTTATGCTTTGGCTCTCTTCCACTCTAACCTCTTTTTTTTTTCCTTCCCCTCCCCCATGGGTTTCTGTTAGGTTTCTCACGATCCACATAAGAGTGAAACCATATGGTATCTGTCTTTCTCTGTAAGGCTTATTTCACTTAGCATAACACTCTCCAGTTCCATCCATGTTGCTACAAAGGGCCATATTTCCTTTCTCATTGCCACGTAGTACTCCATTGTGTATATAAACCACAATTTCTTTATCCATTCATCAGTTGATGGACATTTAGGCTCTTTCCATAATTTGGCTATTGTTGAGAGTGCTGCTATAAACATTGGGGTACAAGTGCCCCTATGCATCAGTACTCCTGTATTCCTTGGGTAAATTCCTAGCAGTGCTATTGCTGGGTCATAGGGTAGGTCTATTTTTAATTTTCTGAGGAACCTCCACACTGTTTTCCAGAGTAGCTGCACCAATTTCCATTCCCACCAACAGTGCAAGAGGGTTCCCATTTCTCCACATCCTCTCCAGCATCTATAGTTTCCTGATTTGTTCATTTTGGCCACTCTGACTGGCGTGAGGTGATATCTGAGTGTGGTTTTGATTTGTATTTCCCTGATGAGGAATGACGTTGAGCATCTTTTCATGTGCCTGTTGGCCATCCGGATGTCTTCTTTAGAGAAGTGTCTATTCATGTTTTCTGCCCATTTCTTCACTGGGTTATTTGTTTTTCGGGTGTGGAGTTTGGTGAGCTCCTTATAGATTTTGGATACTAGCCCTTTGTCTGATATGTCATTTGCAAATATCTTTTCCCATTCCATTGGTTGCCTTTTAGTTTTGTTGGTTGTTTCCTTTGCTGTGCAGAAGCTTTTTATCTTCATAAGGTCCCAGTAGTTCATTTTTCTTTTAAGTCCCTTGTCTTTGGGGATGTGTCAAGTAAGACATTGCTACGGCTGAGGTCAGAGAGGTCTTTTCCTGCTTTCTCCTCTAGGGTTTTGATGGTTTACTGTCTCACATTTAGGTCCTTTATCCATTTTGAGTTTATTTTTGTGAATGGTGTGAGAAAGTGGTCTAGTTTCAATCTTCTGCATGTTGCTGTCCAGTTCTCCCAACACCATTTGTTAAAGAGACTGTCTTTTTTCCATTGGATATTCTTTCCTGCTTTGTCAAAGATTAGTTGGCCTTACGTTTGTGGGTCTAGTTCTGGGGTTTCTATTCTATTCCATTGGTCTATGTGTCTGTTTTTGTGCCAATACCATGCTGTCTTGATGATGACAGCTTTGTAGTAGAGGCTAAAGTCTGGGATTGTGATGCCTCCTGCTTTGGTCTTCTTCTTCAAAATTCCTTTGGCTATTCGGGGCCTTTTGTGGTTCCATATGAATTTTAGGATTGCTTGTTCTAGTTTCAAGAAGAATCCTGGTGGAATTTTGATTGGGATTGCATTGAATGTGTAGATAGCTTTGGGTAGTATTGACATTTTGACAATATTTATTCTTCCAATCCATGAGCCCAGAATGGTTTTCCATTTCTTTATATCTTCTTCAATTTCCTTCATAAGCTTTCTATAGTTTTCAGCATACAGATCTTTTACATCTTTGGTTAGATTTATGCCTAGGTATTTTATGCTTCTTGGTGCAATTGTGAATGGGATCAGTTTCTTTATTTGTCTTTCTGTTGCTTCATGATTAGTGTATAAGAATGCAACTGATTTCTGTACATTGATTTTGTATCCTGCAACTTTGCTAAATTCATGTATCAGTTCTAGCAGACTTTTGGTGGAGTCTATCAGACTTTCCATGTATAATATCATGTCATCTGCAAAAAGTGAAAGCTTAACTTCATCTTTGCCAATTTTGATGCCTTTGATTTCCTCTTGTTGTCTGATTGCTGATGCTAGCACTTCCAACATTATGTTAAACATCAGCGGTGAGAGTGGACATCCCTGTCGTGTTCCTGATCTCAGGGAAAAAGCTGTCAGTTTTTCCCCATTGAGGATGATGTTAGCTGTGGGCTTTTCATAAATGGCTTTTATGATCTTTAAGTATATTCCTTCCATCCCGACTTTCTTGAGGGTTTTTATTAAGAAACATTGCTGAATTTTGTCAAAGGCCTTTTCTGCATCGATTGACAGGATCATATGGTTCTTATCTTTTCTTTTGTTAATGTGATGTATCACGTTGATTGATTTGCGAATGTTGAACCAGCCCTGCATCCCAGGAATGAATCCCACTTGATCATGGTGAATAATTCTTTTTATATGCTGTTGAATTCAATTTGCTAGTATCTTGTTGAGAATTTTTGCATCCATATTCATCAGGGATATTGGCCTGTAGTTCTCTTTTTTTACTGGGTCTCTGTCTGGTTTAGGAATCAAAGTAATACTGGCTTCATAGAATGAGTCTGGAAGTTTTCCTTCCCTTTCTATTTTTTGGAATAGCTTGAGAAGGATAGGTATTATCTCTGCTTTAAACGTCTGGTAGAACTCCCCTGGGAAGCCATCTGGTCCTGGACTCTTATTTGTTGGGAGATTTTTGATGACTGATTCAATTTCTTCACTGGTTATGGGTCTGTTCAAGCTTTCTATTTCCTCCTGATTGAGTTTTGGAAGCGTGTGGGTGTTTAGGAATTTGTCCATTTCTTTCAGGTTGTCCAATTTGTTGGCATATAATTTTTCATAGTATTCCCTGATAATTGCTTGTATCTCTGAGGGATTGGTTGTAATAATTCCATTTTCATTCATGATTTTATCTATTTGGGTCATCTCCCTTTTCTTTTTGAAAAGCCTGGCTAGAGGTTTATCAATTTTGTTTATTTTTTCAAAAAACCAACTCTTGGTTTCGTTGATCTGCTCTACAGTTTTTTTAGATTCTGTATTGTTTATTTCTGCTCTGATCTTTATTATTTCTCTTCTGCTGGATTTAGGCTGTCTTTGCTGTTCTGCTTCTATTTCCTTTAGGTGTGCTGTTAGATTTTGTATTTGGGATTTTTCTTCTTTCTTGAGATAGGCCTGGATTGCAATGTATTTTCCTCTCAGGACTGCCTTTGCTGCATCCCAAAGCATTTGGATTGTTGTATTTTCATTTTTGTTTGTTTCCATATATTTTTAAATTTCTTCTCTAATTGCCTGGTTGACCCATTCATTCTTTAGTAGGGTGTTCTTTAACCTCCATGCTTTTGGAGGTTTTCCAGACTTTTTCCTGTGGTTGATTTCAAGCTTCATAGCATTGTGGTCTGAAAGTATGCATGGTATGATTTCAATTCTTGTATACTTATGAAGGGCTGTTTTGTGACCCAGTATGTGATCTGTCTTGGAGAATGTTCCATGTGCACTCGAGAAGAAAGTATATTCTGTTGTTTTGGGATGCAGAGTTCTAAATATATCTGTCAAGTCCATCTGAGCCAATGTATCATTCAGGGCCCTTGTTTCTTTATTGACCATGTGTCTAGATGATCTATCCATTTCTGTAAGTGGGGTGTTAAAGTCCCCTGCAATTACCACATTCTTATCAATAAGGTTGCTTATGTTTATGAGTAATTGTTTTATATATTTGGGGGCTCCTGTATTCGGTGCATAGACATTTATAATTGTTAGCTCTTCCTGATGGATAGACCCTGTGATTATTATATAATGCCCTTCTTCATCTCTTGTTACAGCCTGTAATTTAAAGTCTAGTTTGTCTGATATAAGTATGGCTACTCCAGCTTTCTTTTGACTTCCAGTGACATGTTAAATAGTTCTCCATCCCCTCACTCTCAATCTGAAGGTGTCCTCAGGTCTAAAATGAGTCTCTTGTAGACAGCAAATAGATGGGTCTTGTTTTTTTATCCATTCTGATACCCTATGTCTTTTGGTTGGCGCATTTAGTCCATTTACATTCAGTGTTGTTATAGAAAGATATGGGTTTAGAGTCATTGTGATGTCCATAGGTTTCATGCTTGTAGCAATGTCTCTGGTACTTTGTCTCACAGGATCCCCCTTAGGATCTCTTGTAGGGCTGGTTTAGTGGTGACAAATTCCTTCAGTTTTTGTTTGTTTGGGAAGACCTTTATCTCTCCTTCTATTCTAAATGACAGACTTGCTGGATAAAGGATTCTCGGCTGCATATTTTTTCTGTTCAACACATTGAAGATCTCCTGCCATTTCTTTCTGGCCTGCCAAGTTTCAGTAGAGAGATCGGTCACAAGTCCTATAGGTCTCCCTTTATATGTTAGAGCATGTTTATCTCTAGCTGCCTTAAGAATTTCCTCTTTATCCTTGTATTTTGCCAGTTTCACTATGATATGTTGTGCAGAAGATGGATTCACTTTACATTTGAAGGGAGTTCTCTGTGCCTCTTGGATTTCAATGCCTTTTTCCTTCCCCAGATCTGGGAAGTTCTCAGCTACTATTTCTTCAAGTACACCTTCAGCACCTTTCCCTCTCTCTTCCTCCTCTGGAATACCAATTATGCGTATATTATTTCCCTTTAGTGCATCACTTAGTTCTCTAATTTTCCCCTCATACTCCTGGATTTTTTTTATCTCTCTTTCTCTCAGCTTCTTCTTCTTTTTCCATAATTTTATCTTCTAGTTCACCTATTCTCTCCTCTGCCTCTTCAATCTGAGCCATAGTTGTCTCCATTTTATTTTGCAACTCACTGATAGCATTTTTTAGCTCCTCCTGGCTGTTCCTTAGTCCCTTGATCTCTATAGCAAGAGATTCTCTGCTGTCCTTTATACTGTTTTCAGGCCCAGGGATTAATTTTATGACTATTATCCTAAATTCACTTTCTGTTATATTGTTTAAATCATTTTTGATCAGTTCGTTAGCTGTTGTTATTTCCTGGATGTTTTTCTAAGGGGAATTCTTCTGTTTCGTCATTTTGGATAGTCCCTGGAGTGGTGCGGGACTGCGGGGCACTTCCCCTGTGCTGTCTTGAATAACTTGCGTTGGTGGGCAGGGCCGCAGTCAGACCTGATGTCTGCCCCCAGCCCACCGCTGGGGCCACAGTCAGACTGGTGTGTGCCTTCTCTTCCCCTCTCCTAGGAGCAGAATTCACTGTGGGGTGGCATGGCCCGTCTGGGCTACTTGCACACTGCCAGGCTTGTGGTGCTGGGGATCTGGCATATTAGCTGGGGTGGATTGGCAAGGTGCACAGGGGCGGGAGGGGCAGGCTCAGCTCACTTTTCCTTCTGAGATCCGCTTCAGGAGGGGCCCTGCGGCACCGGGCGGGAGTCAGACCCGCCCGGACGGACGGATCTGCAGAAGCACTGCGTTGGGTGTTTGCGCGGTGCAAGCAAGTTCCCTGGCAGGAACTGGTTCCCTTTGGGATTTTGGCTGGGGGATGGGCGAGGGAGATGGCGCTGGCGAGCGCCTTTGTTCCCCGCCAAGCTGAGCTCTGTCGTCCTGGGCTCAACAACTCTCCCTCCCGTTGTCCTCCAGCCCTCCCGTTCTCCGAGAAGAGCTGTTAGCTTATAACTTTCAAGATGTCAAGTCCCACTTGCTGTCAGAACACACTCCCTCCCACCCCTCCGCTTTTGCAAGCCAGACTCGGGGGCTCTGCTTGGCCGGCGGGCTGCCCCTCCGCCCTGGCTCCCTCCCGCCAGTCCGTGGAGCGCACACCGCCTCTCTGCCCTTCCTACCGCTTCCGTGGGCCTCTCGTCTGTGCTTGGCTCCGGAGACTCCGTTCTGCTTGTCTTCTTGTGGTTTTCTGGGTTATTTGGGCAGGTGTGGGTGGAATCTAAGTGATCAGCAGGACGCGCGGTGAGCCCAGCGTCCTCCTATGCCGCCATCTTCCCAGGATTCAAGTACATGAATATTTATAGCATCTTTGTGAAAGCCCCAAACTGAAAACAATTCAAATGTTTATCAACAGGTAAATGGTTAAACAAATTGTGGTATATCCATACAATAGAATATTAACATGAAAAAGAAAAAAATAAAGAGAAAGAAAAAAAAACAAGAAAAAAAGTACAAACTATTGATACAACAGTATTGATACAACAACACGGGTGAATCTCAAAATAATTATGCTGAGTGTAAGATGCTAGATTTTTTTAATGTTTATTTATTTTTGAGAGAGAGAGAGAGAGAGAGAGAGAGAGAGAGAGCACAAGCCGGGGCGGGACAGAGAGAGAGGGAGACAGAGGATCTAAAGCAGGCTCTGCACTGACAACAGGGTCTGCAATGTGGAGCTTGAACTCGCGAACTGTGAGATCATGACCTGAGCCAAAGTAGGTCACTTAACTGACTGAGCCACCCAGGTGCCCCAAGAAGCTAGATTTTGTTAAGAGTACTGTATGATTACATTTATATAAAATTATAAAAAATGAAAAGTAATATGTAGTGGGAAAAAAGCGTATCATTGTTTGCCTAGGATTTGGGGAAGTGATGGGGCAAAGGGAATCTTTTAAGGGTGATAAAAATATTCATCATATTATAGTGATGGTTTCACTGGTGTGTATATATATTAAAATTCATCAAATTGTACACTTGAAATGTCCAGCCTATTGTATATAAATTATACCTCAGTAGATCTATTAAATAAAGATCTTTCCTTGTATTTTAAAGCCTTCTTGAAAGTGCTGGTGTAAAGAAAATGTGTTCATTCAGAAAATAATGAGTATTCTAAACACCTGATCTCTGTGCCAGTTGTAGGTTATCATTCATATGGTAAAATATATGAATTAGAAAAACAATCTTGCCATGAGTGCTGTAGTGTCCATGATGGAGAATGATCCAACTAGAAGAATCACTGGAGGAAAATAAGCAATTGATACAAAGCAACACAAGGTCCCCTGTAACGTTAGGCCCCAGGCAACCTGTATTCGCATTTTAACTGTTGGCATTTTGACATTGGCAAGAGTAAGTTAAGGAATACTTCTGAGTGGAGGAGTCTTGACTGAGGATTTATCAAGTACATGTGCTTGAACTGCTTACATTTTTACATCTTTAGCTTTTCTATAGCATAATAGATGGTGCACTCTCTAAGTCTGAATATGGTGCAAAACTTTACCAGGAATCTAAGAATCAGTCAGTGTATTGAGATAGACTCCAGAAACATCTCATATGTTCTTGCCACTGTGTAGGTGAACTAGTAGTATATTATTCTTTATGGTGTACCTAATACTTGGTATAGCCCAAGAAAAGTTTCTGGAAGCAATTGGAAGTTATTCTCTGAAGACTTGGAGAATGCTGATTTGATTATTTTTTTAAATAAAATATTGGTGATCAAATAAAAGAGAACTAGAAATGAAATACTTAAAACTCAATCTGGATGTTCTCTTTTCAGAAATTTTCAGACTACAATCTTTTCTTTGAAATACTGGGAAAATGTGATTCTTTGTGGATGATTCAAAATGGATGATTTTTAGAAACATCCCCAAATTATTTGAAACAGGTTATTCTTGTAACAAGTCCAGTGGATCACATGACCAATAAACTTGGGTAATACCATCTCGATGTATATGATAATGAGACTTGCGTTCCTGTGTGGCTAGAAAGTTGACTTGAGAGGAAATGGGGCCAAAGCCAGGCTTTCTGTAAGACCTGCTTGGGATTGTGGTCTCACTCCTCCACATCATCTCCCTCCCACAGCGACCCAGTGCTGGGTGGATTTTCTGGGAGAGAGTGGGTGTTTCATGATTCCCTTCGTTGGAGTGAATAATTGAAAGTGAAGAGGGATATGTTAGTGCTTCTTTGAAGGATGTAATTAGGTAATATCATGCAAGAAGGAAACTGTCATAAAGCTAATAAAATGCAAATGAGAAGGAACTGCAGCGCTGCTCATCTGCATCATCTCATTTGCAGAATTTAAGATGAAACAATAGAGATGAACCAAGAAGTTACATATACTCATCAGAATTGCCGGAGAGTCCTGACCTCTGGCCATCAATCAGAGGGGAACACCCACTACTGAAAGTTGTCGTCACTGTACTTGGATCTGAAATAGAAAGAGAGGATAAAAAGTGGTATGCTGAATGAACGTGAGGTAATTCTCTTATTGTAGAGATAGTACTCAAACTTCTCTAACTCATGAGCTGTCTGGGAACATTCTACCCATTCATACCTGGATTCTCTTGCCCACAGAGATGTCAGGAAAATACTTCTGTTACTCCTTCTGAAGACTTCTTAATTCCAAGAGCTGAATATATCTCAAATTCACTGATGACTTTTGGTCATAATTTATCCAGATACTTTTGAAATGCATTTATATTTCCCGTGAAACCTACTTCTTGGGCTAATACATTTATTTTATAAGTTTCAAAAGTTGCCATTTCCCAATTCTAGGACTTTGAGGTTAGCAAGTAAGCAAATCTCTGTTCATCTAATTCATGTTACTTATTATTGCACAGATTTAATTACTCCAAAGTAATTAGATTTCTCATTTTCAGACTGAAAGTCCAAATCTAATGTTAAAAAAAACACTCTTTTTATTTCCAATATCTCCAGTTATTTTGGACTCGTCTTCCCCAGTTCTTTTCAAGTAATGACAAACTTGTTTCTGAGGCAGAGCAGTAAGAACTACATAAATCCTTTTCAACAGAAATATACCAGGATAAATCTTTGTTTCCAGTATAATTTTAATAGTTTTTTCATTTTCTAGACTTTTTTGGCTAATGCAGAATATTGGGTCCAGACTCTAGGGTCAACCTGTAATGACTCTTGGTCTTTTTCTTTCTTTCTTTCTTTCTTTCTTTCTTTCTTTCTTTCTTTCTTTCTTTCTTTTTTTAATGTTTACTTATTTTTGAGAGAGAGACAGAGTGTGAGTGGGGGAGGGGCAGAGAGAGAGGGGAGACACAGAATCCGAAGCAGGCTCCAGGCTCTGAGCTGTCAGAGCCTCGAACTCATAAACCCGGAGACCATGACCGAAGTTGGACACTTAACGGAATGAGCCTCCCAGGTGCCTGGGTCCTTTTCTTAAGTGAATTTCTGATAAGGGAGTCTTATTTTACAAGTGTGTATTTTGGATTATTTATTCCTAAATCCATTATTTTTCTCTCACACTCATTATCATATGTCTTAAGGCTCTGCTTACTGACATAGATTCATAAGATTATTCTGTAGTCTCTGTTATCTGAGGTGGCCCTCCACTATCTAGAGAGATTTGTGTATCTTGGAATCTGAGACTTTGCTGTGTGGACCTTCCTCGCTATCACTTGTAAACTTATTCAACACTCTCTGCTGTATGGATCCTGAGTGATCCCATGTGTTACTCTTCTTCATCCAGTGATGTGCCTGTCTTTATTCTTTATTTCCTGAGTCAGCATCCTAATGATGAAAAAAATACAATTCCCCATCACCAGCCTATAATGATTCCACTGGGAATCATCTTTGAATATTTAAATAAGTGCCCAAAGATACTGGTTTCAGGAAAGCAAGGTTGGTGGGTATGTGTAGTTACTAATAATCTCTAAAATCTAATATGACCAAATCTATGACTCAAGAAACTCTAAGAGAGTAACAGAAGGGCTCCAATGGAATGTGACAACGGCCTATACTATCTCCCTAGGTTGAAACCCCAAGAAGAAATAAAAACAAATCCACTGGATTTTTTTTTTAATTTACATCCAAATTAGTTAGCATATAGTGCAACAATGATTTCGGGAGTAGATTCCTTAATGCCCCTTACCCATTTAGCCCATCCCCCCTCCCACAACCCCTCCAGGAACCCTCTGTTTGTTTTCCATATTTAAGAGTTTCTTATGTTTTGTCCCCCTCCCTGTTTTTATATTATTTTTGTTTCCCTTCCCTTGTGTTCATCTGTTTTGTCTCTTAAAGTCCTCATATGAGTGAAGTCACATATTTGCCTTTCTCTGACTGACTAATTTTGCTTAGCATAATGCCCTCCAGTTCCATCCACATAGTTGTAAATGGCAAGATTTCATTCTTTTTGATTGCCGAGCAATATACCACATCTTCTTTATCCATTCATCCATCGATGGACATTTGGGCTTTTTCCATACTTTGGCTATTGTTGATAGTGCTGCACTATCAACAGTGCTGGATTTTATTTCCTTTATTTATATATTTATTCATTTGAAGAATCCAGGAATTATGCTGCCATGGTTAAATTTTATTTTTGTTTTAGTCTTGAATCATTTCATTTTGTTCAACTTCCCAGTGTGGATTCACCACCTGGTCCCCGTTGGGGTCCTTCTTACAAGTGAAGGTCACATCTATAATTCTTTGACCGCATGGTCCAGGAATAGGTTTGAACTCATGAACCATGAGATCATGGACTCTTAACCAACTGAGCCACCCAGGCGCCCCTGGTTTTAGATATTATTAGCAACTACCCATACTCAATTGTCTTGCTCTTCTGAAACCAGAAATGCCCTGTGTCCCACTTCATATTTTCACCAACTTCTTCTATGATGTAGAAGAAACTAGAAAATTCAGTATGCTTTCTTGAACAGCAACCTTGTTTCAGCTCTTTAATGAGCCAACTGTTCTCTGAGGCTGACATTAGGAACAACTACATGTAAATTTGACAAATCAAGACACAGCAGTGCCCTTTTCAAGTGTTCATCACACTTATTTTTGCTTCCAGAATTCAGTAATTAATCTAAAAAGCTAACTGATATGGCATTTCACTTATAAGCATCATAGATTAATTGGAAGAGCTAGTTACCCCTATTTGTTAATGATGTAAATGCTAATAGTTAATATTTATGGTTATTTCACCATATACCATGCCTTATTCTGAGTATCTTATATATATATTATATTATTTAATCCTAACAATAATATTATGAGGAATATTCTATTATTATACCCAATATATGGGTGAGGAAACTAAGGATCAAAGAATTTAAAGAACTTTTAAGATCACACAACTAATGAATGGTTGAAGCTGTCATTCAAACTCAGCTGTACTTGTCTTCTAGGCCTAAGGTTTGATTACATTGTGTCAAGTTTTAAAAAAAGATAAAATGTTTAGATGTGGAAGAAAGTATGATTGGAACAGAAAATTTGAATCGGGTTATGGAAAAAATCAAAAGCTGGTGACTTTGAAAGAAAGTAACTCTCTTGTCTGACTTTCCCTAGTATATCATTAGATCTAGAGCTGTCCTCATCGTGCCTCTTATAAAAAACTGTTCTGTATTTAAGTTTCTGATCAACACAGTATATTTACAAAATTGTGCAGTCAGCAAAAGTACAAAGTATGAGTTATTCTAATCACATTGTTATGTAAAACCAACAGTGCTGGCAGTTTTGACCCAGAGTTACACAATATATTATTTTTCAGAGCCCTGATAATACATATACAAATTATCTGAGTGATTTTTATCTATTGAAAAGAGGCTATTATATCACGTTGACACATATATTTTCCCTTTATTTACCCGTGCTATTTTTTAAAATGTTTATTTATTTATCTTGAGAAAGAGAGAGAGGTGAGAGAGCACGCACAAGTGGGGGAGGGGCAGAGAGAGAGGGAGAGAGAGAATCCCAAGCAGGTTGCGCACTGTCAGCACAGAGCCCAACATGGGGCTCTATCTGTCTCACAAACTGTGAGATCATGACCTGAGCCAAAACCAAGAGTCAGTCACTTAACCAACTGAACCCTGCAGATGCCCCTATTTATCCATGCTGTTTTTAATGTGGGGATTTCACCCACATTACACTTCTTCCCTAGAGGAAATTTGTGATGGCAGCAATATTCATTTGGAAAATTTTAGTCAGAGTAGTTACACATAAAGGTTATATTTGGTGAAAATTGATACACAAGGAGACAATAAATGATAAATAGACATCTAAAAGAGACAATAAAGGCACCTGGGTGTCTCAGTTGCTTGAGCGTCCAACTCTTGGTTTTGGCTCAGGTCATGATCTCACAGTTTTGTGAATTCATGCCCCACGTTGGGCTCTGTGCTGACAGTGCAGAGCCTGCTTGGGATTTTCTCTCTCTCTCTCTCTCTCTCTCTCTCTCCCCCTCCCCCACTCATGCTGTTTCTGTCTCTCTCAAACATAAATAAACTTTAAAAAAAATTTTAAAAATAACAAATAAATAAAAGAGATCATAAAAGTTACTCACTGCTTTGTATAAATTTGGCAGTAATAATCAGGAAGTAGGTCTCAAAATTCACCGGCCCTGAGTTTGTTACTACTTTGAAACAACCTCTTGGTATAAATAACTTAAAGAGAAAAAATGTAAAGTTATATGCAAAATAATGAGTTAACAGGATATTTTGCTTTTTGGATTGTTGTTGGGAGCCATAGAAATGGAGCTCTTTGTTTTAATTTTTGGTCTAAGCTACAAGCTAAATTGGTCATCTTTGTCCCTGAGTTTAGGTTACCCACACAAATTTTGCTCTGTATTAATGCTTACCTGTAGAATTACTACCAAAGAGACTTGGCCGTACCTCATGGAGAAAGTGTGTGTGTGTGTGTGTGTGTGTGTGTGTGCGCGCGCGCGCGCGCGAGTAGGAACTCATCCCAGGACTCACAGAATGGAGGTCACAGGTTCCCATAGAAAGTACCCTTTATTGGCTTCGGAGTCAGACAGGACTAGGTTTGAGTGGTGGCTTCTTTCCTGATAACTGTATCACTTATACAGAAATCAGAAATTGCCTCCTGGTTGACATGTTGTCTGCTTTAGCACACTGCATCCCCCCTGCTGCCTCATCCAACACAGTCTCTATTAGAAAAGACAGCTTGCACCTGTTCCTGATGATTCAAAGTTGTCCTTAAAAAGATATCTAGGGACAGCAAGGAACTGGAAATCAATAGAAAAGTCATTCCACTCTGAAAACATTGTTTTTCTTTAGCGTCTCTAAGAGAGAAGTACCTCAAGTTGTTTATTGTCTCACCCCTATTATATTGAGTCAGCATATAAAATACTGTATATCCTGTGAATGACCAGTTCATGCTGGATTACTTTCATCACTTTTCTTGGGGTTAAAAGAAACACAAATATCATGGAATCTCAGTGTTATGGACTGAATGCTCATATGTTAAAATTCATATGTGGAAGCCCTAACCCACAGTGTGATGACATATGGAGGTGGCACCTTTGGAAGGTAATCAGGCTTAGACAAAGGTCATGGGGATAGGGCCCCCCGTGAGAGGATCATTGTCCTTATAAGAAGAGGAATAGAAACCAGAGCTCTCTCTTCCATGTGAGGATATAGTGAGAAGAAAGCCATCTGCAAGACAGGAAGAGTTCTTACTGGGAACCAAATCTGACAGCACCATGATCTTGGACTTCTGAACCTCCAGAACTATGAGAAATTAAATATCTGTTTTTTGTGTCACCCAGTCTATAGTATTTCATTATAGCAGCCTGAGCTAAGACACTCAGTTACATATTATTTCTCCGGAAATTAACTTCCCAACAACCTCATATATTCATAACACAATTGAGAAACATCAAGTGTTTTTTTTAAGGGCCATGAAAATCTCCTATCACCACAACCACTTCCCCTGCCAAGATAGAGATGCTAAAAGCTAACAAGAAATGTACAGCTCTACTGATTACAAGTGCATTGACAGACACATGCAACAGCTGACAGCCTGACAAGGTTAGAGCCACAACACTTTAGACACAGAGACAACTATTTGATGTTTTTACTTTCATTTTTTATCGAAATATAGTTGCCATATAACATTGTGTAAGTTTAAGGTGTACATGTTGATTTGACACATTTATATTGCAGTATGATTACCAAACACCTCTATCAAGAAATATAGCTCACACCTCACCAAGTTACACAATTGTCATTTATTTTTTATGGTGGGAACAATTAAGATCCAGTCTCTTCACAGCTTTGAAGTTTATAATGTGGTATTGTTGACTATAATCACAATACTGCACATTAGCTCTCCAAGATTTATCTACCAGTTCCCAGTTTGTACCCTTAAATAACCCCCAATTCCCCCACCTCTCAGTCTCTGGTAACTACCATTCTACTCTACTTCTATTTTTATGAGTTTGGCTTTTTTAGATTCCACATATAATGATATCACACAGTATTTGTCTTTCTCAGTCTAACTTATCTCAGCATAATGCCCTCAAAGTCCATCTATGTTGCTGCAAATGGCAGGATATCCTACTTTCTCATGGCCGAATTATAATATATATACATATATATTTATAAATTTATAAATTTATAAATTTATTAAATTTATAAATATATATGTATATATGTATATATAAATATATATATTTATATAATAATATATAATATATATTTCATGTTCTTTATCCATTCATCTGTTGATGGACACTTGGGTTGTTTCCATATCTTATCTATTGCGAATAATGCTACAGTAAACATAGGAGTGCAAATCCTTTCAATATCCTGTTTTCATTTCTTTGGGATATATACTCAGAAGTGGGATTGCTAAATCATATGGTAGTTCTATTTTTAATTTTTTGAGAAACCTATATACTGTTTACCATAGTGCTGAATAAATTTATATTCCCTTCAATAGTGTATAAGAGTTCTCATCTCCATATTCTCACACTTGTTATCTCTTATCTACTTGATGATAGTCATTCTAATAGGTGTAGGGTGATATTGTGGTTTTGATTTGAATTTTCCTGATGATTAGTGATGTTGAGTATATTTTCATGTATCTGTTGGTGATTTGGATGTCTTCTTTGGAAAAATGTGTATTTAGTTCTTCTGTCCATTTTTTAAATTAGATTGTTTTTCTTGATATGTTTCGGAATTAACCTCTTATCTAATGTACAGTTTGAAAATACTTTCACCAATTCTATAGTTTCATTTTCATTTTGTTAATTGTTTCTTTTGCTTCATAGAAGCTTTTTACTTTGACATATTCCCACTTGTTGACTTTTGCTTTTGTTGCTTATGCTTTTGGTGTTATATCTAAAAAATCATTACCCAGTGCAATGTCAAAAGAATTTCTTCCTTATATTTTCTTCTAGGAGTTTTACAGTATTGGATCTTGTGTTGAAGTCTCTAATCCATTCTGAGTTAGTTTTTGTGAGTGGTGTAAGATAGGCATCCAATGTCATTTTTATGCATGTGGTTGTCCAGTTATCCCAGCATCCTTTGTTTAAGAGACTATCCTTCCCCCATTGAGTGTTCTTGGTTCCCTTTTCAAATATTTATTGACCATATGTGCTGGATTATTTCTGGGCTCTCTACTCTCTTCCACTGACCACTGGTCTATGTGTATATTTTTGTGCCACTGCCATACTGTTTTAATTACTATAACTTTGTAGTATAGTTTGAAATCAAGAACTGTGATACCTCCTGCTTTGTTCTTCTTTCTCAAGATTGCTTTGGCTATTTGGGATCTTTTGTGGTTCCATACAAATTTTAGGATTTGTTTTATCTATTTCTGTGAAAAGTGCCATTGAAATTTTGATAGAGATCACAATGACTCTATAGAAGGCTTTGGTCAGTATGAACATTTTAACAATAATTTTTCAGATCAGTAAACATGGAATATCTTCCCATTTGTTTGTGAGAGAGACAACGACTTTATAAAGCAGAACAATCTGAGTCAGCCCAGAAACACACTTCTTCAGACACTCCAGTAGTGATTATTGGCATCACTATATTATAACAGAGGATACAAATTTTTTTCAAAAAGATAACCCTCTCCCATCAATTATAAAATTGTGTTTTACCTACTTTGTTTAAGAAAGCAGAAAAGATGGGTATTGAGGAGGGTACCTTTTGGGATGAGCACTGGGTGTTGTATGGAAACCAATTTGTCAATAAATTTCATAAAAAAAAAAAAAGAAAGCAGAAAAATATCTGACTTTTTTACAAGATCATCCATGAAAACAATTAAAAATTTAAAATATTTTGGCACTTGAGGGAATATTTTCCTAATATGTAGAAAATTAATTTATGTTATCCAGTTTATTCTGGGATAAAAGAAGCACTCCTATCGTTGATAAGCTCTACCAGTGAGTCTCATCACATTTTTTAATGTTAGCTCCTTTCCCTCTTATAGATATAAGTGTGGCTAGTAATATTTAGGCTTGCAATTCTGAATATTATTCAGGTGAGAGCTTATGGGTGTTTCTTTGTGTCAGTTCTAAGCATGTGAATAAATAATTCAGTTGGTCTTTCTTGTGATTTACCAGATTCTCATCATCATTGGCTTATCTCTGACACATAGAATACCTGGGATATGGCCTATAAGAGACTAGAGAAAATGATATATTATCACATAGTGTTAGAGCTGAAAGAGGCTTGGGATATCTAATCCAAGAACTTTAATTTGTAGATGGAGAAATTGAGGTCCAGAAACTTGCTCAAGGTGCGTGACTGGTTATCCCACAGACTGATTTCCAGTCCTGTCCAATACCTTCTCCATAAAGCTTCCCATCAAATGTGAGAAAATGATGAAACATGTATGGTAACATTGAGATATTTTCAAAGGGTCCCAGAACCCATGAGTCAATCAAAATCATTATTTATACTTTTAATGAAAGTTACTATACAAGTAATAAGAATGCCAAATGATCTCCATTCATTAACCACTCTAAAAATGGTTAACTAAATACCTAGTACAACAAACCATATTTACTAAAGGGGAAGTCAGTAAAAGAGGTAAAGAAATCATTCCAATTCATGATAATCATTAGTTAGTAGTTTATTTCTCAAATCACTTTCCCAGGCCCAAGGTTCCAATGCAGTGACAGTGAACAGGGGTTCTCACCAATGAAGCAGCTCTTCAGTTAATTGTTCCTTAATTTAGAGTTCTGCATAAAGTTTTTTTATTAAAAAAAATCTGTTGCTAGAAATAATCTGTGAAAACCATAAAAGTGCTACTTAAATATTTCACACAAAAGAAATTTGAATCTCATTGATATAAAGAGATCGGGAAATAGGTTTTCTACATCAGAACCCTATTGAAATTTCTCATCCGCTAATGCTTACTCCATCACCACCCTGGCTCTTCCGGTTTTTTTCCTTTTGTGCATGTCCACTAGAGAGAGATCAATTAAAGCGTTAAAAAAAGAAGTGTATATTAATTGTAGTAAATAAATGAATATTAATTGTACTAAATAAATAGTAAAACACAAAGAGAAAAATCATTTTATTCCACGCCCAGAGGTGGGTAATCACAGGAAGATATATCTTCACAGGAAGATATATCCTTCCATTTTTTTCTTGAGATATATATATATCATATATATATAATAGATCATAGATGTATATAATAGATCATATATATATATGATATATATATATTATATGTATATATATATATATATATATAAGCCACAAACACAATTTCTCACACACATGTATGTGTGCATAATTTTATAATCTGAATTTTTCTACTCATGTATTCAATCAAATATTTCCTTATTTTTTTAACTTTTATTTATCTTTGAGAGACAGAGAAAGACAGAGCGTCAGTGGGGGAGGACCAGAGAGAGGGAGACACAGAATCTGAAGCAGGCTCCAGGCTCTGAGCTGTCAGCACAGAGCCCAATGAGGGGCTCGAACTCACTGACTGCAAGATCATGATGTGAGCCGAAGTCTGATGCTCAACCGACTGAGCCACCCAGGCGCCCCTAAATATTTCCTTATTTTAAAAAATATTTTAGGGGCTCTTGGGTGGCTCAGTCAGTTAAGCCTCCAACTCTAGATTTTGGCTTGATTTTGACCATGATCTCATGGTCATGGGATCCAGCCCCACATCAGGCTCCACACTGAGCATGGGACCTGCTTGGGTCTCTCTCTTTCCCTCTCTCTGCCGCTCCCTTGCTCACATGCACATGTTCCCACATGTGCATGTTTTCTCTGTCTCTCAAAATAAATATTTTAAATTCAATTTTAAGTAATTAATTTTTTATTTAATAATGCAACTTATAAACAATTTATAAATAAATAGAATAATTTAATTAATTCATTATGATTAAATAAATGAACCATGACTTTAAATGGCATAATTATAACCAATTTAACAAATCTATTGTTGCACATATAAGCTGTATCTAATTTTTCCCTATATAAATATGCTGTGATGAACATCCCTGTAAAATAGGTATACATACAAACATATATACTAGATGATTTCCTAAGGATATAGTTCTATAATTAAAACTGATAAGCCAAATTATACATACATCTCTTTTTTTTAATTTTAGACAGAGAGAGAGAGCAGGGAAGAGGGGCAGAGGGAAAGAGAGAGAGAGAATCTTAAGTAGGCTCCACACTCAGCATGGAGCCCAATGAGGGACTCAATTTCATGACCCTAGCATCATGACCTGAACTGAAATCAAGAGTCAGATTCTCAACAAACAGTCACCCAGGTGCCCCTATGCGTCCATTTCTAAAGCCTCAATCCCTATTTTAACTTGCTCTACAGAAAGGAAATCCCAATTTATACTTGCCAAAGTACGTTACAAGAATGCCCTTTCCTCACAGACTGTTTTCCCAATTTTAATATGGGATAAATTTGAGGTTTCTAGATGTTGAATGGGAAAACTCAATAGATTTTCAGTGATTGGAGGTAAGAGAGAGTGGGAGGGATATTTGAAGAAGCAGAGCTCCTTAGAAAGATAAGAAGTGGTCAAATTTAAAGCACATGAGAAGGGGTCAACCTTAGATGGAATGGACCTCTCTTTCTTGGTATGTTGATGTAGTCAGGCAGGTGACTGGTAAGGGCATGAAGTTGAGGAAATCCCTCATAATACTTTCTAGTTTCACTTTGATGTAAAGAGAAAGAGAGAGAGAGAGAACAAGTGCAGCACAGAGCCTGACATGGGACTTGAACTCACAAACTGAGATCATGACCTGAGCCAAAGTCAGACGCTTAACTGACTGAGCCACCCAGACGCCCTCATTAGAATTACTTAAAATTTTACTGAAGATAATTTCATCTCAGTTAAAGATGATCATGACAGACTGACATCAGCATCATGGTAGCATAAATTTCTGGCTTTTGTCCCCCTCTTATACACAACAAAAAAGTGGCACTCATCCATGAACAAAAATGCCTTTGTGGGGTCATGGGACATAGCACCATATGCCAACGACCTGGGAGGAATCTCACCCAACTGGTGTTGAGTAAGAGACAGACAGACCTCAGTATAGGCTGTAGAACTGGAAAAGGTGTATGAACTAGTTCCATCCCCTCGCAGCCATAGTCTAGAAGCAGAGATAACGGACTTGGGCAGATATCAATGGATAAGAGAGCCTTTGTGGAAGTACAGGTTTCCAGAGAAGTTCCAGCACTCCACTGTAGGAAAAAAAGTGAGTTTAGATGCATTGGAGTGGTTAAAAGGAATGACTTGATTTTACCAGCATTGTTCCTCAGAATGGCACAATGTAGGGTTAAACTAGCTGGCCAGATCTTTCTTCCACAGGGAAAGGAGAGTGGTGAGTGAATGCATGGCCTTCCTCAGCTGTGCAGGATGCTGCTAAAGAAACTAACTTCTCTCCTGCAGTATCCAAAAAATTAAATCAGGAGCTCCATGACTGGAGGAAGGGAGGAGATTGGAAAAGAGGCAGATAAGAACATTAGAGGGCATTAAAATGATGTGATTCCTGGTGGCTGCCTTCTGGACTCTAGCAAGAAGCCTTCCCCTAAAGCCACTGGGAAAACTTCATTTGAACATTCCCCCATTTGATCCCCCAAAGTCCCCAGTGCCAAACCTACACCTCTTCCCATTCTGTAGCCAGATCCCTGTTCATGTCTTGAAAGAAGTGGGGAGAACAAGCTCAAGCAGACAGGGAACATGCACAGAAAACAGACTGGGGTCTCTGGATGAGGGAGAAATCACAAACTTGAGCTATAGTGCCACCTTCAAGAAAATAAAAGAGAAGTTAGCAGCAGCCAACCTGGCATATTGTAGGATTGAGAGAAGACATATAAACTTAAGAAACTGCATGGAGCAGTTATCCACTCAAAGTCAGAGAAAACGCCAGAATCTATAGCTGAACTGACAAAAGATATCTCTCAGCTGAAGGCAGTTAGTAAAGATTAGAGGAAGTGACTGCTATTTCAAATGTGAAAATAGCAATGCAAAACTCCAAGTAACATGAAAAATCAAGGAAATATGACATCACCAAAGTTCACAATAGTCCTCCAGTGGTAGAACCCAAAGACATAGAGACCCGCAATTTACCTGATAAAAAATTCAAAATAGCTGTTTTAAGGAAACTCAATGAGCTACACAAAAACACAGAAAGACAATTCAATGAAATCAGGAAAACAATACACAAAAAAAATGAGAAATTAATGAGATAGAAATCATAAAAAGAACCACACAGAAATTCTGGAGCTGAAGAATTCAGTGAATGAAACAAAATATGCAATAGACAGCATCAATAGCAGAATAGATAAAACAGAAGGAAGAATTGGGGAGTTAGAGAATAGAAACTTTGAAATAACAGAGTAAGAAGAGAACAAAGAAAAAGGAATGAAAAAAAGTGAAGAAAACCTATGTGATCTATCAGACACCATAAACAAAACAAAACAAAAACAAACAAAAAACAACAACAAAAAAAAACAAAAAAAACAAAAAACACCTAATACTCAAGTCATTGGAGTTCCAGGAGAGGAAGAGGGGTCAAAAACTTACTTAAAGAAATAATAGCTAGGGGCGCCTGGGTGGCGCAGTCGGTTGAGTGTCCGACTTCAGCCAGGTCATGATCTCGCAGTCCGTGAGTTCGAGCCCCGCGTCAGGCTCTGGGCTGATGGCTCGGAGCCTGGAGCCTCTTTCCGATTCTGTGTCTCCCTCTCTCTCTGCCCCTCCCCCGTTCATGCTCTGTCTCTCTCTGTCCCAAAAAAAAAAAAAAAAAAAAGAAATAATAGCTAGAAACTTCCCAAATTTGGGAAGAGATTTGGACATTCAATGTATGAAGCAAATAGATCACCCATTATTCCAATCCAAAATGATCGTCTTCAAGATACATTATAGTAAAAAATATCAAAAATCAAAGACAAAGAATCCTAAAAACAGCAAATGAAAAAAAGATTGTAACCTATAAAGAAAGCCCCTGTAAGTTATCAGTTGATTTCTCAGCAAAAAATGTACAGGCCAAGAGAAAGTAGGATGATATACTCAAAGTACTGAAAGAAAGAAAAAAATGCCAACCAAGAATAGTTTACCCAGCAAAGTTATTCTTCAGAAATGTGAATTATATTTTCCCAGAAAAACAAAAGCTGGGGGAGTTCATCACCACTGCCTTACAAGACATGCTGAAGGACTATCTTCAAGCTGAAATGAAAAGACATTAATTAGTAACATGATAACATACAAAAATATACAAAATATATGAAAAGTAAATATAGTCAACTTCAGAATTCTAACACTATAATATGATGGTGTATTAAGTAGTGTAAAGATTAAAGGACAAGAGTATTAAAAATAACTATAGCTATATAATTTAACAAATACACAATATTTAAAAAGGTAAATTGTGACATTAAATATAAAAGGAGGGGCACCTGGGTGGCTCAGTCAGTTAAGCATCCGACTTTGGCTCAGGTCATGATCTCATGGTTTGTGGGTTCATGCCCCACATAGGGCTCTGTGCTGACAGCTTGGAACCTGGAGCCTGCTTCAGATTCTGTGTCTCCCTCTCTTTCTGCTCCTCCCCTGCTCATGCTCTGTCTGTCTCTCTCTCTCAAAAATAAGTAAACATTAAAAAAATTTTTTTAATTTATATATATATATATGTATATATATGGAGTTGGGGTACCTGGGTGGCTCAGTCGGTTGAGCATCCAACTCTTGATTTTGGCTCAGGTCATGATCTTACAGTTTGTGAGTTCAAGCCCCACATCGGGCTCTGCACTGACAGCACATGGAGGCTGCTTGGAGTTCTTTCTCTCCTCTCCCTCTGCTCCTCCCTTTCACTTGTTCTCGCACATGCACTTTCTCTCACTCTCAAAATAAATAAATAAACTTAAAAAATGTTTAAATATATAAAAGGAGTAAAAGGGGGTGGCTGGGTGATTCAGTTGGTTGAGCTTCTGACTTTGGCTCAGGTCGTGATCTCAAGGTTTGTGAGTTCAAGCCCCACACCCAGTTCATTGCTGTCAGCAAGGAGCCCACTTCAGATCATCTGTCCTCTTCTCTCTCTGCACCTCCCCTGCTTGTGCTCTTTCTCAAAAATAAATGAACATTTTAAAAAATGGAGTAAAACTTTTAGTATAAAGGGAAGTTAAGTGCTTTCAACAAAATAGACTTAAATTTATTTTTTAATGTTTTTATTGGTTATTTTGGAAAGACAGAGAAAGAGAGAGCATGGGAGGGGTGGGGTTGCAAAGAGAGAGGGAGACACAGAATACAAAGCAGTCTCCAGGCTCAGAGCTATCAGCACAGAGCCCGATGCAGGGCTTGAACCCGCAGACTGTGAGATCATGACCTGAGCTGAAGTCAGATGCTTAACCGACTGAGCCACCCAAGTGCCCCAAAACAAATTTATGAGGCGTTTAAGTCTTATGATAATCACCAAGGAAAAACTTATAATCTATTCACAAAAGATGAAGAGAAAGGGCAAAGGACTCAGTGCATGTCACTACAGAAAATCACCAATTCATAAAGGAAGATAGCAAGAGAGGAACAAGTGTACTACAAAACAGCCAGAAAGCCATTAATAACATGGCATTAGTAAGTCCTTATATATCAATAACTACTCTAAATGTAAATGGATTGAATTCTCCAATCAAAAGGCATGCACAGAGTAGCTGGATGGACTTATTTCAACTTTAAGGACACACATAGGCTCAAAGTAAAGGGATGGAAAAAGACATTCCATGCAAGTGCACACCAAAAAATAAAAATAAAAATGCAGGAGGAGCTATGCTTGTATAAAACAAAATAGACTGTAAGCCAAAAATGTCAACAAAAGACAAAGAAGGTCATTATATAATGATAAAGGGGTCAACTCATCAAGAGGTTATAACAATTGTAAATATATGCACATGCAATATCAGAGCACCTAAATATATTAAGCAAATATAAACAGATATGAAGAGAGAAACAGACAGCAATACATTAATAGTAGGGGACTTCAATACCCCAAATTTCAATGACGGATAGATTATCCAGCCAGAAAATCAACCAGGAAATGTTGAACTTGAACCATACTTTAGACCAAATGGACCTAATAGACATATATAGAACATTTCATTCAACAGCGAAATATGTATTTTTCTCAAGTGAACATGGTATATTCTCAAAGACAGATCATATGATAGGACACAAATCTGAAAAGATTGAAATCATACCAAGTATCTTATCTAACAACAGTGGTATGAAACTAGAAATCAACAACAGAAAAAGTGGCAAGTTTTTAAATATGCAGAAATTAACACACTCCTAAACAATGAATGGGTCAAAGAAGAAATCAAAAGAGGAATCAAAGAATATCTGAAAACAGATGAAAATGGAAACACAACATATCAAAACCTATGAGACACTGCAAAAGCAGTTTTGACGCAAGTTTATAGCAATAGATGCATATATTAAGAAAAAAGAAAGACCTCAAATAAACAATCTAACTTTATACCTCAAAAAACACTAGAAAAAGAAGTACGAACAAAGGCCAAAGTTAGAAGAAGGAAATAACAAAGATCAGAGCTGAAATAAATGAAATAGAGACCCAAAAAACAATTGAAAATGTCAATAAAACTAAGAGCTAGCTTTTTGACAAGATAAACAAAATTGACAAACCTTCAGTCAAACTAAGAAAAAAGAAAGATATTCAAAAAACATAAAATGTAAAATGAAAGAGAAGACATTACAACTGATACCATAGAAATATATAAGATCATAAGAGACTACTATGAACAACTATATGCTTACAAACTAGATAACCTAAAAGAAATGCATAAATTCCTAGAAACACACAACTTACAAAGACTGACTCATGAAGAAATAGAAAATATGAACAGACAAATAATGAATAAGAAGATTGAATCAGTAATCCACAATCTTCCAATAAAGATATACACAAGACTAGATGGTTTTACTGGTGAATTCTACCAAACATTTAAAGAATTAACACTAATCCTTTTCAAACTCATTTTAAAAATTGGAGAAGGGGGGACATCTCAAACTCATTCTATGGAAACTAGAGAGGAGGGGGTGCACTCAAAGTCATTTATGAGGTCAGAATTATTCTGATACCCAAGGCATATAAGGATACCACAAAAAAAGAAATGATATACCAATATCCCTGATGAATATAGATGCAAATTCCTTAACAAAAACTTAGCACACTGAACCCAGCAGCATATTAAAAAGACTGTACACCATGATCAAGTAGGATTTATCAGTGGGATAAATCAGTGGGATCCAAATCAATAAATGTGACAGGCCATATTAAAAAAACGAAAGGTTAAAATTATGATCATCTCAATGGATGTAGAAAAGGCATCTGATAAAATACAACATTCTTTTATGATAAAAACCCTTAACAACATACAACATAATAAAGGTCATATACAACAAGCCCACAACTAATATCATACTCAATAGTGAAACGTTGAGGCTTCTACTCTAAGGTCAGGAACAAGACTAGGGTGATCAATCTGATTATTCTAATTCAACATAGTACTAGAAGTCCTGGCTGGAGCAACCAAGTGAAATAAAGAACTAAAAGGAAAAACTGGAAAGGAAAAAGTAAAGTTGTCTTTATTTGTAGATGATATGATCAAATATATAGAAAACCCCAAAGACTCAAACAAAAAATAATTAATCAACAACCTCATTAAAGTTGCAGAATATAAAATCAACATACAGACATCAGTTGCATTTCTGTACCCTAACAATGGAATATTTGTGGTTGGGGGGGGTGGGGAGAATATCTCATTCACAGTAGAATTAAAACTATTTTTTTTAAAACTTCAGAATAAATTTAACCAAAGAGATGAAAGGTCTGTACGCTTGAAACTACAAGTCTTTGATAAAAGAAATTGAAGAAAACACATACAAATGGAACAATATCCTGTGTTTCTGAATTAGAAGAATTTTGCTAAGATGTCCAAACTACCCAAAGCCTTCTGTAGTTTCAATACAATCCCTATCAGAATTTCAATGGAATCAACAGAGAAAGTAATCCTAAAATTTATAGGAAACAGCCAAAAGACCCCAAGTAGCCAAAGCAATTCTGAGAGAGAAGAACAAAAATGGAGGCTTCACGTTTACTGATTTCAAACTATACTGCAACGTTATAGTAAGCAAAACAGTGTGGCATTGGCATAAAAAAATAGATACACACACCAATGGAACAGAATAGAGAGCCCAGAAATACTCCAGTGCATATATGATCAACCAGTATTTGTCAAGGTAGGCAGGAATACTCAATAAGGAAACAATAGTCTCTTCAATAAATGGTGTGGGATAAATGAATAACCATATGCAGAAAAATGAAATTGCATACCTTTTTACACCACTGACAAAAATTAACTCAAAATGGATTAAAGACTTAAACATAAGACCTGAAACTATAAAACTCCTAGAAGAAAACATAGTCTCCAAAGTCTTGATATCAATCTTGGCAATGATCTTGGACTGACACCTTAAAACTGCAAGCAACAAAACAAAAATAAATATATGCAACCATATCACACTTAAAAGTTTCTGCACAGCAAAAGAAGCAATCAACAAAATGAAACAGCAATTTACAGAATGGGAGAAAACGATCACAAGTCATATTTTGAATAAGGAATTATATCCATTATTAAATACATACAGAAAGAACTCATACAGCTCAGTAGAAAAATAACAATCTGATTAAAAATGGGAAGAGGATCTGAAAAGACCTTTTTTTCTAAAGAAGACATACAAGTGGTCAACAGGTACATGAATAACATATAATTACATATAACAAATATTTTTAAAGTTTTTAAGCTTGTTGCTTTAAAATATCTAGCCATTAAATTGAAGTTTTAGTTAACATGAGAAAATCTTTGTCATATACCCAACTTGTTATATTAACTATATAAAATCTATGTAATTAAAAACTAGAGAGAAATACACCAAAAAAAAAATGCTCAACACCACTAGTCATCAGCAAATGCAAACCTAAATCACAATGAGATTTCACCTCATACCTGTCAGAATAACTAACAGGACAAGAGATAAGAGACAAAAAGACAAGAGATAACAAGTGTTAGTGAGGATGTGGAGAAAAGAGAACACCTGTGCACTGTTAGTGGGAATGTAAATTGGTACAGCCATTGTGACAAATGGTATAGAGATTCCTCAAAATTTAAAAATAGAATTACCATGTGATTCAGCAATCCCACTTCTGGTGTATATCCAAAGAAAATGAAAACAGGATATCCTATGTTTATTGCAGCATTATTCACAATAACCAAGATAGAGAGACAACCTAAGTTTCCATCAACAGACGAGTGAATAAAGCAAATGTGATTTTGCACACACGCACACACACACACACACACACACATACACGCACACATGCAACAATATTATTCAGCCTTGAGAAAGAAGGAAATCCTGTCATTTGTGACAACATGGATGAACCTTGGGTCATTATGCTAAGAGAAGTCAGTCAGTCAGAAAAAGGCAAATATTACATGATCTCAATTATATGTGGAATCTAAAAAAAACAAACAAGAGAAAACAGAGTAGAATAGTAGTTACCAGAGGTTGGGGAGTGAGGGAACTGGAGAGAGTTGGTCAGTGGGTGCAAACTTCCTGTTACAAGATAAATAAGTTATGAGGATTAAATCCACAGCATTGTGATTATAGTTAACAGTACCATATTATATAAAGTTTGTAACAAAGTAGATCTTAAATGTTTGCCCCACAAAAAGTAGTAGTAATTATGTGACATGACGAAGGTGTTAGCTAATGCTGTGGCGAAAATCATATTGCAACACATAAGTATATCAAATCAGCACATGTATGTTTTAAACTTGGACAATATTATGTCAATTATATTTCAATAAAGCTGACAAAAATAAAATAGTATATAGGCAAAAAATAAAATAAAACAAAGCAGAACATCCCTTAAAGAAAAGTTGATAATAACAGATACATAAACATTCAGCTAAGGAAAGGTGCAATGTTGGGGTTTTTAAGTGTTTATTTATTTTGAGAGAGAGAGAGAGAGAGAGAGAGAGAAAATCCCAAGCAGTCTCCACACTGTCAGCGCAAAGCCCAATGTGGGGCTTGAATTCACAAACCATGAGATCATGACCAGAGTCAAAATTAAGAGTAAGATGCTTAGTTGCACCTGCGTGGTTCAGTTGGTTAAGCATCCGACTTCGGCTCAGGTCATGATCTCACGGTTCGTGGGTTCAAGCCCTGCACTGGGCTCTGTGCTGACAGCTCAGAGCCTGGAGCCTGCTTCCAATTCTGTGTCTCCCCCTCCCCACTAGTGCTCTGTCTCTCTCTGTCTTTCAAAAATAAATAAACATTAAAAAAAAATTTTTTTTTAAGTGCTGGCTTCAGCAGCACATATACTAAAAAAAAAAAAAAAAAAAAAAAAAAGAGTAGGATGCTTAACTGACTGAGCCTCCCAGGCACCCCATGGAAAGGGGCAATGTTTCTTAAATATTTTTTTCTCATATTGCTCCTTAATTAATTTTGAAAAACTATATTATACCATCCACATTAAGTAATATCTAAAGATTTTCATCATAACTTAAAAAGATGATAGGATATAATTCTTAGAGCCTCATATATATCAGCATATTTAATTAAAATGGGTACATCATTTCTTTAATATTTTCAGTAGAATCTAAATAACCACTCAGTTGCTACCACCACCCATTTTTAAAACTGCACAAACATGCTCTTAAGAGTTGGAAATTTACATCATTTAATTTTCTTATAAAACATGTATCTTATGAGAATGTTATCTAAATGTAATACACTTTCTGTTCTAAAGTATAGAAATAGAAATTCAAATTTTTAAATGTCCCATCATCATAAAGCTCTAAGTACTAGAAAATTTCCTCTGGATTGAGTTATTATCATAAAAAAATAGCAATACACACTTGGTCAAAACAACAGAAATGAAATTTCATATTTTGAAATATGTTGTTAAATATAAAGAAGTAAAATTTCATTGGAAATAGGACTTGTTTTAAAAAGTTGGTTGGTGTATCCAATATTACTTATTGCTAGAATGAAATAGGGTTTGCTATCAATTCTACTCCTACTTTTTGTTTTCATAACTTTTAGTGCTAAGCAATTAAGCTCAAATAAATAAGTGGCTGGAAATAGAGAGAATTTTATTATACCACAGTCACTCAAGTCTTTTGTTCCTTCTAAGCTATAAGCCAAAATCACATAGTATTGTATAATCAATTATAGTAATGTATATCAGCTAATGCTTAACTGTAGTTGAAAGCAAAGAATTGGAAATCACCTGACTCACAAAATGACTTATTACCCAGTCATTACAGTCACTCACTTTCTCTTTTTCTGGGAAGTATCTCAAAAAGACTTTATTAAGACTTGTCAATTACTATTAATTATGCCTGTTACTCTTCCACTTAGAAGTATTTGTTGTACTCAGTAAACTCAGAAAGGGTTCCAAAATCAAATTGTTGTTCGTTTTAATACATCTTTGCAATGTAATATTTTTTATAAAATGCTTTTATTTTATTACGTGTTTTTATCAAAGTCTTAGAGCTGTGATTTGATGCCTACCTCATTCAATGGATGGTAAATATCTGCATAATCTATTTGACAATGCCAACTCTCATTGTCAACTCAATCAGCCAAATAAGAAAAAAAAAATGTGACTTCATGTCTTAATTTAAATAAACATATTACTATGCATCCCCATGACAGTCATCTAACTAATGACATTTTATTCGAAGATAAACAAATACACAAAATAGACAGACTTCCCAAGAATGAAACACAGTTTGCTGCCTTTCCTATTTCTTACTGATGCTCTACTTAAAACCATCCCAAAACCAGCCCTCAGGAGGGGTGCCTGGGTGGCTCAGTTGGTTGAGCGTCTGTCTTCTGCTCAGGTCATGATCTCACAGTTCATGAGTTCAAGCCCCACATTGGGCTCTGTGTTGACAGCTCAGAGCCTGGAGCCTGTGCGGACTCTGTGTCTCCCTCTCTCTCTGCCCATCCCTCACTAGTACTCTGTCTCTCTCTCAAAAATAAATAAAAACATTAAAAAATAAATTAAAAAAAACCCAGCCTTCAGGAAAGATATGTTTTTGACCAGGAAATTGAACAGGTGAGATCATGTTGAAGAAAAACTGTCATCACTGCTACCGCAATCTATAATACATATTATATTACCCTTATATTACCCCTGGATCAGATTGCTAATGAGAGATTAAGCCGAGATTTGAAATCACCTCTCCTAACTCTGTGATACACTAGAGAAGTCTCATTAGAATTACTTAAAAATTTACTTACGATAATCCTGTCTCAGCTAAAGGTAATCATGGCAGATACAGATCTAAATTTATAACACCTAACATGGGTGAAAATGACAGTTCCTAATGGGAAGCTTCACCCTTAACAGAATTACGTGAAAGACGGTTATACTGAGATAACTTGAAAAGGAAGATTTGCCTAGTCAAGATTGTAAATTGTCCATTTGTTTGGTATCCTGAGGCAATGAGCTTATTTAGATTTGGGGCATATGAGAAATGTGTTCTGCTTTGTAAAGTAGAAGAAAGACAAATGTTGGGGCGCCTGGGTTGCTCAGTCAGTTGAGCCTCAGACTTCAGCTCAGATCATGATCTCACGGTTCGTGGGTTGGAGCTCTGCATCAGGCTCTGTGCTCACAGCTCAGAGCCTGGAGACTGCTTCCAATTCTGTTCTCCCTCTCTGTCCCTCCCTCCTTCATGCTGTTTCTCTCTGTCTCTCAAAAATAAATAAATGTTAAAAAAAATTTTAAAAGAAGAAGAAAAGAAAGGCAAATGTAAAAAGTGAAGGGAAGAAAAGGGAAAAAACAGGGGGCCTCCAGCCCAGAAAAACTGACCCAGCACAGTGAAAGTCATTCCATGAACCAGGTAGGTTTGAGCCTTAAAAAAAAAAGTGCATATGGTAAATCATAGGTTAGAAGCAAACTGATTTGTCAAGGGCACTATTATTTTTTTTAATTTTTTTTTAACGTTTATTTATTTTTGAGAGAGAGAGAGACAGAGCATGAACAGGGGAGGGGCAGAGAGAGAGGGAGACACAGAATCTGAAACAGGCTCCAGGCTCTGAGCTGTCAGCACAGAGCCCGACGCGGGGCTCGAACTCACGGACGGTGAGATCATGACCTGAGCCGAAGTCGGCCGCTTAACGGACCAAGCCACCCAGGCCCTCCAAGGGCACTATTATTATTGTAACAAGGTGATAGTCCAAGGCCTCAAATACTGAAATATTTGTTTCAAATAGTACTCAAAGAATGTTGTCATTGACCAGATGGTTTTCATTTTCAGCAAATGCATAACCAGTGATCCCTAAACAGTCATTGAAATTAACTAATGGAACAACTAAAAGACAAAGGAAAATATGGTAGATGAATTTTTGATTCACAGTTTCAGATAAACATACTGGACTTCCCAAAAATGTTTTAATTAAATTATTTCCAGGTCTTGGGGCACCTGGGTGGCTCAGTCGGTTAAGCGTCTGACTTCAGCACAACCCATGATCTCATGATTCGTGAGTTCAGGCCCCACGTCGGGCTCTGTGCTGACAGCTCAGAGCTTGTAGTCTGCTTCGGATTCTCTGTCTCCCCCTCTCTCTGCTCCTCCCCTGTTCATGCTCTGTCTCTCTGTCTTTCAAAAATAAATAAATGTTTTAAAAAAATTGTTTTAGGGGCGCCTGGGTGGCGCAGTCGGTTGGGCATCTGACTTCAGCCAGGTCACGATCTCGTGCTCCGTGAGTTCCGGCCGCGTCAGGCTCTGGGCTGATGGCTCAGAGCCTGGAGCCTGTTTCCGATTCTGTGTCTCCCTCTCTCTCTGCCCCTCCCCCGTTCATGCTCTGTCTCTCTCTGTCCCAAAAATAAATAAAAAACGTTGGAAAAAAAAATTAAAATAAATAAATAAATAAATTGTTTTAAATTATTTCCAGGTCTCTTAAAGAACAAATGAGAATGAATGCACAACCAAATGAATGAATTTTTCAGAAAAACATGATAGAAGCTACATCACAGTAAAAAGTTGAAAGAACTACAAAAATGATCAGTGCAATGAGCACATCTAAACTCAGTCAAGTTAGGGGCGCCTGGGTGGCGCAGTGGGTTAAGCGTCCGACTTCAGCCAGGTCACGATCTCGCACTCCGTGAGTTCTAGCCCCGCTGGGCTGATGGCTCAGAGCCTGGAGCCTGTTTCCGATTCTGTGTCTCCCTCTCTCTCTGCCCCTCCCCCGTTCATGCTCTGTCCCAAAAATAAATAAACGTTGAAAAAAAAAAATTTTTTTTAAAAAATAAACTCAGTCAAGTTCTGTGTAAATCAGCAAGAACTTAACTCTCTTCCACTTCCCTGTATCCACAGAGCCTACCTAAGTTTACTTTGACATGCTTATCTTTCTAGTTCCTCCAATCTTCTTTCCTTGATGCTAAGAAATTCAATGAATCTAGAGCTTCACAGTGGTTTGTTCAGGAAAACACAAACCCTATCCTTTCTCCCCATTTATTTCCTGCTCCATTAACATTGCTTACAACTTTCCTAAAATTCATTCCTCTTATTAGTTTCTAATTGCCCACAATTATTCCAAATCAAATATAGATTACATAACAAGATTTTGACATGGTGGAATGCAGTGACTTTCATTTTCTGATATTAGCTTTGCCATTGGTGGTTCTAAAATATAGGAAAGGTAAATCAGGGCTGATGAGACTCAGGTTCAAAGAAGTAGAGGTTAAGGATTTTCAACTATAAATATATAGTGTTCAGAATTTAGGTTGAAGTTATTACACTCTTCGCTTTTCTGTTCTGGCTATGGATTTCCAACAGGCATCTGAGAGAAGAATAAAGAAAAACAAAAAATAATTCAGCAGATCTTCAAAAGTAGATATTGAGCCCTTTATGCAAAAAGGGAGTAGGGGAAGGCAGGGGTGATTTTGTTTATTATATGTTCTTCTTCCAAGACCTCTGCAGTCAATTCTTTGCAGAGTCTTGCTGTAAGCCCTAACAGTCTGCCTCAGGAAGCCTAAACCTAATCAGTGGCAATTAAAAGTTTCATTGGGCACTATTAAAACTTTCAAAGTCAATGAGTTGGAGTAGCAGTGGCAAATGAGTGGCAATGGGGATTGTTAAATAGTCACTGTTTGCAAGATACATCAGTGGTAGGAGTGTGCAAATTAAAAGATTTCTCCTGCGACACCAAGTCACTGGGAAACTCATTTAACAACATCCCTAAATAATTAGAAGCTCCGTGCCTTCATTAAGAACCAAAAATAAGTGCTTGCACCATGTGCAGGTAAATGACAGCAGGGACATGCAAAAGTTGTTTTCTAGTTCAGACTCAGAAAAACGTGTCATTTTTATTGGTTGAAGAAAAAAATTCCCCATAATAATTTTGTGATTGTGCTCTCATTAGGAGTCATGAGAGAGCTCAAGAAGCCCAGAGCTCTCATAAAGTATCCTGTTATTTCCATCTACTCCTCAACAACAGTTTTATGGTAAAACTAACATAATGAGACTTATTACTCTTTAGCCCTTCTACCTGGGGGTTCTCAGTGACATTAAACACATATAGGTTATTAAACACATATAGGTTAAGATGAGCCTCGTACCAAAAATGTGGCCAGATATCTACGTGGCTTGCATTGAACAGATAAGTTTTCTTTTTTCTTTTTTCAAAGAAATTATGTCTGAATTTCTTTGGATGCTGGTTTGCAAAGAAAGAGTGCAGAAGAAACTAGGGGAATATGCCATCTTTTAGCCATTCTTTAATGGGAAGCAAAATGTCTACTTGACCACTGGTAATGGTCGTTTGCTCCAGAATGTCAACTCTGTTGGAACGAGTCTCTGATACAAATGCTAAATCCTATACAAACTTGGCAAGGACTTCAGTCTGAGTGGAAGTAGGAAGAGGTCATTCATTCCCTTTACAGATATGTACTGAGTTCCTACTAGGCACAAAGTCCTGGGATAAGTACCAAGAAGGATACAGTTTGGGATCACTTGTAAATCCTGACTTCAAGAGCTTGAGCACTGATAGAGAAGATAAAGCAAATTCTTCAACACTGATAATGCAAGATGTGGACAGAGGGGTGCTTTTAAGTGCCTAAAAGATTTCTAGAAAACTACAGAAGACACTGTTACAGTTGTCCAGGAGACAGAGATTGTATCATCCAACAACAGCAGAATACACATTCTTCTCAAGCTCACATGAAATATTCACCAAGATAGACTATGTTCTGGACCATAAAACACATCTTAACAAATATTAAAAAATAGAAATCATATGATGTCTGCCCTCAGACTACACTGGAATTAACTAGAAATCAATAACAGAATATAACTTTTAAAAATCCCAGAATACGTGGAGATTAAATAATATGCTTTTAAATAATGCATGGATCCAAAGAAGGAATCTCAAAGAAATTAAAAATATTTTAAATTAATCAAAAATGAAAGCCAACTTATCCAAATTTTTGAAATGCTGTGAAAATAGTGTTTTGAAGGAAACTTACAGTATTCAATGCATATGTTAGAAAAGGAGAAAGATCTAAAATCAATAACCCAAGTTTCCACCTTAGGAAACTAGAAAGAGAAGAGAAAATTAAATCCAAATGAAGCAGAAGAAAAGAAATAATACGAATTAGGGCAGAAATTATTGACACTGAAAACAGGAAATCAATAGAGAAAATCAACAGAACCAAAAGCTGTTTCTTTGAAAGAATCAATAAAATTGATAAGGCTGTAGCTAAACTAAGAAAAGAGAGGACACAAATTTTTAATATCAAAAATGAAATAGGGGACGTCACCACAGCCCCTAACAGAAACTAAAAGGATAACAAAGGATTACTCTAAACAACTCTATGCCCACATATTTGATAACCTAGATGGAATAGACCAATTCCTTAAAAGACACAAGCTGCCAAAACCTACACAAAAATAGACAATCTGAATAGGTGTACAAATATTAAAGATTTTGAATCAATAATTAATAACCTTCTAAGACACAAAGCACCTGGCCCAGATGGGTTCACAGGTGAGTTCTACCAAACATTAAAGGAAGTAATTGTACCAATTCTTTAAAATCTCTTTCAGTGGGAATCCCCTGACTCTTAAAACTCACCAAAAAGAAGACAAACAACCTGATTTAAAAATGCGTCAAAGGCCTTAACAGATATCTCACCAAAAAAAAAAAAAAAAAAGATATACAGATGGCAAATAAGCATATTAAGAGATGCTCCATCTCATAGTCATCAGGGAAATGCCAATTAAAACAATGAGATACCACTACACATTTATCAAAATGGCCAAAATCCTGAACACTGATAACAATAAATGCTGGTGAAGATGTGGAGCAGTAGGAACTCTTATACGCCGGCTAGTGGGAATGTAAAATGATATAGCTACTTTGGAAGACAGTTTGGCAGTTTCTTGCGAAGCTAAATATACTCTTACCATATGATCCAGAACTCATGCTTCTTGGTATTTACCCAAAGGAGTTGAAAACTTATGTCCATACAAAAACCTGCACACCGATATATATAGCAGCTTTATTCATAATTGCCAAAGCTTAGAAGCAACCAAGATGTCCTTCCGTAGGTGAACGGATACATAAATGGTGATGCATCTAGACAACGAAATATTATTCAGAGCTTACAAGAAATGAGCTATCAAGATATGAAAATACATGGAGAAAACTTACATGCATATTACTAAGTGAAAGAAGCCAATCTGAAAAGGCTGCAGATTGTATGATTCCAACTATATGACATTCTGGAAAAGGCAAACTATGGAGATGGTGAAAAGATCAGTGGTTGCCAAGAGTTGAGGGACAGTGAAAACACTATGTGTGATACTATAAAGATGGATGCCTGTCATTATACATTTGTCCAAACCCAAAGAATGTACAACACCAAGGGTGAACTCATGGAAAATGAGGAATTTGGGTTAATTATGACGTGTTAATGCAGGCTGGTCAATTGCAACAAATGCACCACTCTGGTGGGAGATGTTTATAATGAAGGAGGCTATGCATGTGAGGGTAGGTGCAGGGAGTATATGGGAAACTTCTGTACCTTCCTCTCAATTTTCCTATGAACCTAAAACTGCTCTAAAAAATAAAGTCTTTAACAATAATTTTTTAAAATATTGAGATACTGATACATGTTTCAACACAGATGAACCTTGAAAACGTTATGCTTATTGAAAGAAGTCAAACACAAGAGGTCACATATTATATTACTCCATTATAGAAAATGTCCCAAATAAGCAAATTCATGGACACAGAGAGCAAATTTGTCGTTACCACGACAGATGGTAACATGGGGAGGGACAGACATAAAGGAGAGGGGCTGCTCTGGGTAAGAGTTTCTTTTTGATGTGATAAAAATATTTTGGAACTAAATAGTGGTGATGAAATACTAAAAACCACTGAATTGTACACTTTACCAAGCGAGAATTTTCGGGTATGTGAATTGTTAAATAGAACAATTTGAATTTGAATTAGGTGGAGGAAAAACTCAGGCAAACTACTTTCTTTGTTACGTTATCTCGTCATCTGACTAGATCATACTGTATTCGCTAATCTGGCCAAATAGTCAACTGCCCACATAGCTTTAGTCAGAGGTAGAAGACAGAAGGATCATTTTCTGCCTGGATTGCCTATTAGACTATAAGCTAGAATGGCTGAGGCTGTCTCTTTTTATTGCACTTGTAAATATGCATTGAGGCTCTCAAATAATGGACAGAGCCAATAAACATAATGAATAGATTAATAATAAAACCAAATCATGAAAGAAAAAGAGCAAATAACTGGCATGCACAAATTCACTGAAGTGAGAAAAACAGCCTGTTGGATTCAGCTGCTAAGAAACAGCAATTTATTTAGAAAGCAGCTGCCTTTCCAGAATGGATTATCTTCTGATAAAAGTGATGAATATGTATGTATGAAAAGGGAGAGGGCTGGTTAAAGATTGCACCCAGGATAACTCAATTGATTCCTTTCAGAACTGAGCAACTTGGCAGTGAATCAGCAATGTTGGCAGGGCATTATTTGCTTTTCTGAAGCAATGTGTGGTTGAAACACACTTTCCTACCTTGCCCTCCATGTTATACTAGCTAATTCCAACCTACAACGTGAAGGAAAAGATTATTCCCATAAGGATTTAGGACTGGGTAATTTTCATACTGCACCTGTCTGTCACCGATATATTTTATAAACCTAAAACAATCGTCATACTTCATTGAACCCTTCAGTTGAAAAGGGGGATTCAGGCGCCTGGGTGGCGCAGTCGGTTAAGCGTCCGACTTCAGCCAGGTCACGATCTCGCGGTCCGTGAGTTCGAGCCCCGCGTCAGGCTCTGGGCTGATGGCTCGGAGCCTGGAGCCTGTTTCAGATTCTGTGTCTCCCTCTCTCTCTGCCCCTCCCCCGTTCATGCTCTGTCTCTCTCTGTCCCAAAAATAAATAAAAAACGTTGAAAAAAATTAAAAAAAAAAAAAAAGAAAAGGGGGATTCAAGAACAGGTTATGCATAAGGACTCTGCCAAAATAAAAAAGCAAAATTTAACAATAACCTTCAAAGACCCTCCACTCCACCCCTGCCCCCCCCCCCGGAGTAAGTGAAGTGAAGAGGTATGACTGGAACTACCAGCCTTGGGTAAGTAAGTAAGGAGCCCCTTCTATCTTCCTGGTTTCCTTTGTTTGCCTTACTAACCCTTAGATAATAGTGCAGAACTCTCAGCTTCTCCTAGTGCCCCCATTCAGAAGAGCCTAAATACTCTGGGGCAGACCCAGAGTTCCTGCCATACCTCTAGCCTTATCTTATGCCAGCCAGGGGCTGTGAAGGAGCTGAGTGGGGATAAAATAAAGGTCTTATCCCAGGTCTATATCTCAATTATGATAATTATTTCACCTTGGGCAGGTTACTACTTAAGCCTCGGCTTCCTCATCCCTACCATAGAGATAATAATAGTATTTAATCTACAGAAGTATTGGGGGATTAAGTGAATAATGCACGGAGTCTGGGACATAGAGTACTCGGTAAATACTAGTTATTGTTGCTAAGATTTCTATCTCTTCTTACTTAAGTATCCTCCCTACATAAATGTAAGGAAAAAGAGAGTAAGTCACTCGTTCAGAACATCAAGTGATAAATATAAGTTACTAGAAAAAGAATGGGTCTCTACTAGCAACTTTTGATGGTATTCTGAAAACATAGACCTCTACTGAATTAATGTAAAGAAAATGTTTTCTTTCTGACATTCATTCACCTCCCCTGCAACTATTTGGCTCAGTTTAATAACACAAAAGGCAGGTACAGGTGACTGTGGAAAACCTGCGGGTCACGTCCTCCATGGACTCATCTTATGATACCCATAGGAGGTAGAGACTTCAAGGAAAGAAAACTGAATGTAGGAGAATGAGTGAAAAGGAGGCATCTCACATGGCCACTCGCTCCTGTAAATGACTCTGGATGTGGAGAAGGCTAATCGTATTTTCCCCAAGGGTGGAGTGACTCAGTGGCTCAACTAGACATGTTGCTGGCAGCCTTTGACATTTCTGCACTTTTTTGGAGTTGAGGAGAAAAAATGAATTTAGAAGCTAAAAAAAAAGAAAGAAAGAAAAGAAAAGACAAAAAGCTGTGATGTGATCATGGCACAGGAGTGTTCATCTGACTTTCTTCATGGAGGCTTGTGGTAAAATGGAATTACTGAGCATATTTGCTATAAAGCATTGCCAAATTTTCAATTTGCATGGGTTTTTTTTCTTAAAGCTTGTCTTGTACAAAAAGGCACATGGTTCTTCTAACTCAAGCACTTTGCTTCTGCAACAACTTCATAAAGTAATTGCTATGAAAAATAATTTTGTGCAAAAGTAAGGGCTCCCTAGTGAGAAAAGGCTGTTTCTGAAGAGACATAGCTCCTATTCTTTTTAGAGGAGGATAAAATATTATTCCCTCATCATGAAAAAGATAGTCACAGAGGTTCACACTACTGATACAAACAATTAACATGACTAATCGTTCTCTTTCCACTTACGCTGTTTGTAAGAGAAGAAGCAAAGGAAAGAGGAGCAGAAGAACCAGAGAGGAAGGCAGAGTAGTTCTACATTTAGTCCTAAGAGTCAAGTAGGCAAGAAGAGTAAAGAAGTCCTTTGTGGGGGCGCCTGGGTGGCTCGGTCAGTTAAGCGTCTGCCTTTAGTTCAGGTCATGATCTCACGGTTCATGAGTTTGAGCCCTGCACCAGGCTCTGTGCTGACAGCTGGAACCTGCTTCAAATTCTGTGTCTCCCTCTTTCTCTGCCCCATCCCCGCTCACTCGTGTGCTCTCTTTCTCTCTCTCTCTCTCAAAAATAAATAAACATTAAAAAGAAAAGTCGTTTGTGGTTTGGACTGAGGGAAGCAGTGGCAGACAGGTAGATTTTGAAATCATGGTCTCCTAAAACCCCTGATTTATCCCAATAAAATATTCCAGGGGTGAAAGCAACATAAGAACTCAAATAAGTTAGAAGGAAATTTTTGCTGAAGCCTGAGAACACAAATCAAGGTTAGGTTGATCAGTGGTAGATAACGTGAGAAAGATTCCTGGTTTCACTTAAATGTTTGACTTATTTGAATCTTGTACTTTCCATCTACTTAAAATGTTGGCTATTTAAATAAGAAATTTTGCTTTTGTTTTTAAAAAAATGAAGAACAATATAATAGAAATCTTGCCAATGATTCCCTTTGTGTCACCTGTACACAGGACCATGATATAGATAATTATGAAACACAGGTGTGAAGGAAAATTTCAGAAAATGATTGGCTACTTGCTTTCTCTCCAAAAAAGGGCCAATCCTGACTGATAACACTCTACATAGTTTTAGATGTTTCCCCTTAATATCTTACTTGCCTCTCATTTGCCCTCTATTATCTTATCCTCCCATTATTATCTTATTTTTTAATTGCTCCTTATTATCTTATTCCCCATTGTATAGCATTTCCAGGTAGAAACCTAGCCAAAAGCTTCCTGCCTCAACTAAATTCAATTTCTTGTCTAATATACCTAGAAGAAAGAAAAGACACCATTGTTTGTCCTGGGGGGAGTGGTGAGAAACGAGAAGGGAGGGAAGAAGGATTTTAAGACTAGAAGATAAATTTAAAAGACCAGAGCCATACTCTCTCCACTCGCTGCTCCAGATATGAATATCCAGAGAAGGGGAAGGCAAAGAGGGGGACTCATCCATCTAGCAACACAGATAAGCACAGGCATGTTAGCTCCTGTCATACGGCCCAGACATTTGCTGAATCTGTCCTGAATCTTCAGGTCAGGAGGCAGACTCTCATCCAGAAAATTCCCTCAGTTCTGCAATCAGCTCGTTGCAAAACAATGCATTGTTCTTTTGTAGCTGCAGAACTCCTTCATGTCTCTTTTTGCATCTATCTGAGACCTCTTTATCTCTCAGGATTTCGGATGTGTCCTCATTTTATGGAAACTTGGGGGTCAATATATTCTTTTTTTAATGTTTATTTATTTATTTTTGTGAGCGTACAAGCAGAGGGAGAGGGAGAGAGAGAATCTGAAGCAGGCTCCATGCCGAGCACAGAGCCCAATGCGGGGCTCAATCTCACAACCATAAGATCATGACCTGAACCGAAATCAAGAGTCAGGTGCTTGACTGACTGAGCCACCCAGGTGCCCCTGTTTATGGAATTCTTGCCATGATGGCCCTAATACTGTTCTAGCTACAGAGAATACAAAGTAAGTCACCCTTCCCTCTCTCTATCATGTGTCCTGGGAAAGAATTACAAAGAAAGAATTACAAAGCCCCTGCTTTTGTGGAACTTAGAATCTTTAGCAAAGACTGACAACTAAACCAGCAGTGTTTTAAGGTGGGAAAGTGTGTGTACAGGGAAAGGCACTGGAAAAGTGCCTTTTGAAGTTGTCAGGGAAAACCTCCCAGGGTGAGGGACATTTTTGTGAGACCTAAAGCATGAGTAGGAGTTAATCTGGTGAAGAAGAAGGTAAAGAGATTATCAAGCAGTAGGAACAACATGTGGAAAAGCCCAAAGGTAAAAGAATGCTAGTGTGGCTAGAGAATGGAGTGTGTGTGTGTGTGTGTGTGTGTGTGTGTGTGCACATGAGGTAGGGGACAGTGGGGGACATCTCAAACAAACACCATTGCTTACCCTGGGGCCAATCTCCTACTGCTTCCCAGATAAACTTCCAGAGGACATTCCTTAATCACAGGGAAATAGGCCTCCACCCCAGCCTACAGGATAAATCATGATTGGCCGAAACCATTCTTAGTGATCTTATTCTTCTCTTGACAGGCATATGAAAAGAGTAGCCTCCTCTCCAGAAGACCACAGAGAATTGTTAGACTCTGGAGAGAACTGAACTTCACTGAAAGCCTAAAGGAAGCAGAATAATCAGTTAAAGATGGAGGAGAGTTTATCATATGACAGATGCCACAGAAACTCTGGGTGGGAGAGCAACAGTGGGAAATTAAGTCAAAAACACAGAACACAGAGATGTAAGCGGAGGGACAGATAACAGGACAAGGTTTCATATTGGGTGCTGAGAAAGGATAAACGGATTTGTGGCAAAATGGGCTTAGCTAGTTAGGATCTTTTTAGTTGAAAGTAATAGAAAGTTCCTTGAATCCATACGTTATAAAAAAAAAAAAGGAGTGCTGGACGATTTGGTAGAAGGATTCAGAGGTCTCTCCTGAAACCAAAGGTAAGAAAAGCAGTGGGACCTGAGGAAGATGCTGGAAGCAAGAACTACTGTCTTTGTTTCTCCCTGCCCATTTGCTTTCTTCTTATCTCTATCTATATACACATCTCATCTCTACATCATATCTCTATATTCTCTACAATTAGTTTTCTCTGTGCCTTTGGACACAGAGCGGACACAGATCTTAAATTTACATGTTGCTTCTAACCAAATGAGTTAGCAAATTGTAACCAACTGCAGACCCAACTCCAAAATCCCAGAAAAGATCTGATTGTCACAGCCTGGGTAGGTGTCCATCCCTGTTCCTACTAGCCAGAACAGCAGAGTCACGTGGGACAAACATGACAACTAACTCTGAACTCCAGTGGGTCAGGAGCACAGTCCCAAATTGTGATCCAGGAAATTAATTCCAATGCACTCAAGATAATTAATTCTTACAAGTGTTTTTTTTTTTTTTTTTGGATATACAGGGTCAGCAATGGTGGGGGACTTCCTGGCCTCCCAGGAATTAGCTGACTCCTGGGTAGGTTATCTTGCTGAGGCATTTCAGAGGTCTGATGATTGTAAAGACCCCAGTTTCTCTGTATGGTGTCCTATATGGTCCAGAATGAATGGGACTCTCAAAGTATATATCCTCCAAGGGGGTGAGTTAAGGCCTATAGTAGATGTGTGTGAAGGTAGGTGTGGTCAAGTTCCCTCTCTATCCTCCTGGCAGGGGTAGTCTTTGGCCTCTGGGCACTTGCTATACTGCAGAGGTTTTCAGTCTTTTGTGCATACCATAATCAACTGGAAAATCTGTTACAATTCAAATTCCCAGGCCAGTCTCTAGCAATTTCAGTTCAGTGGTTTGGGACAATATCTAGAAATCTTCATTTTAAACAAGCACCTCAGGTGATTCTCTTATATATACAAAGGCCTAGAGTCACATTCTGAGAAATTTGGCACTACTGACCGGAGGGCAACTTTCAGGGCCCTAATAATGCAACCAGCTCAAAGTTGAGTTTCACTCACGAAAGCTATACTTAACTCATTTTATATACTTACATATATCCACTTATTTCGTTTTTGACTCAAATTTGCATTAAATACAAATATGTCTCTTTTGGCATCATGTTTTATTTATATTGTCCAATTTCACTCCCAGCACTGAACTTGCTGCTTCTTAATCATTCTTGATGAATGCTTCTGTGTATTTTCGTCTTTTCCCTTAGTAAAGAATTCACTGCTGGTGACACTTATTCATCTGATGACCTTACTGTTTACTTCATTTGGCTCAGCCACTTGTGGAGGTGGGAAAAGGAATGGTTTGCCTTTGAACTGTTACTTCTCCTCTTTTTAGGTTAGAGGCAGGGTACAAAAACATGAAACAAATAAAAATGTTACACTGAGTATTAAACTGAGTTCCAAATTGCATGTTTATCCTAAAAAAATAAATAAATAAAATCCCAGAATGGCCACAACTGGTGGAAAACTTAGAATTTATCCAGTTCAACCTATCAGTAAGTTGGTTTCAATAATATGAACTACTATTAAGTAGTTCATAATATGACCTACTTCATATTACATGAAGTAGTTCGTAGTATGACCTACTATGTGCAGGGTATTCTAAGTGCTTTGCATGCATTATTTCAGATAATCTTCACATCAACACTTGAGGAAGGGAACAATAGTCCTAATGGAACCAGGGTTTAAAAACATCTCAATAGCCTTGATCCATAGGGACAGTCAATTGATAGGGATTAATATAAAGCCATTTACCCAGACTCCAAGCCCAGCTACACACTTTTAGAATAGGTAAGACTGGACTCCACAGCAGTTTGTATGAGATGAAGCATGTGTTTTCATTGGCTGTAAGTTAAACAGGAGCCCAGGGAACCACTGCCAGCAAAGCTAAGTGTTCATACCTACATGAGTGGAAGACTTGTCCACTGGATTCTCTGCTGCTTTTACCTCACTGTTATGTGGGGTTCATTCCAGGCTCTACAATTTATGAGAAATTTTGGCCAACCAGGCCCAAAGGAGAAATACAGGATCTCGAAAGACCTTTCCTCTGAAGAACATATAAAAGAATGGAGGATATTCAAACCCAGATGACCTGGAAGCTGCTTTGAATACTTGAAGAGCTATGAGATGAATCTGGGAACAGACTATGCGTGCTTCTGAGTCGAGCAAAAGGCGCAATGGGTGAACCTCACAGCGAGATAAATTTCAACACAAGAGAAGGAAGCACTTTCCAGCAGTGAGAGCTGTCCAACAACAGGATGGGCCGATGAGTGAGACCGCAGGCTCCCCATCCCTGGCAGCATCCATGGAGAGGCTGAATACCTCTTGCCCTGGAGGTTTGAGAGGAGATTCATCCCTGGCTGTGGGATTGAGTCTTGTGACCTCTCAGATACCTTCCAACTTAGAGAAGTTCTTACTCAGGTACAACAAACTAGGTATTAGAAAGCTACTGTGCAAAAGGCACTAAACCAGAGCTTTGAAGCATAAAAAATAAACAGAATGTGATTCTTGCCTTCAAATTACTTACCAACCTGGAGACAAAAAGACAGACAAGAAGATAAGTACTCCCTTCCATAGCTGAGATTAAAGTCAATTTACATCTTTGCCGCTTCATTTATTGATGAAAGAATTGAGATTCAAGACATAGGATGAATAATGGACCGGGTGTTGGCACATGATAGAATGGAGATCCTCTTAAAGAGTGACACTGATATTGTATTAAAATGGTATTTTATTCAGGAGTTTCAGGGATGATCAAACCCTGCCCCTGCCCCCATGACCCCTCCATTGAAAAGATTCTAATATTTATAGACAAAGGACAAAGTAAGCCAAGTAAAGGTAAAGAAACACTGTGCAATATCTATAGATTCATTCCCAAATTCCAGTGGCCTGGGCTGAGAGAATTCCTTTCTCTATGTTAAGTTGACTTGAATGGCCTGGAAAGAAAGTAATCTGTGGGGCCTGTTCTTTGGACCTTCCACAAACCCAATCCTCAATCCCAGATCTGGCACCCATAATGGACAACAAGGAAAAGACAAGTCTCTGCTGTAGTTTCCACATAGACTCACGGACTTGGCCTCTGATGCTGCCTGCCTTGGGTTCTCAATCCTGAGCACTAGATCCGGCATTCGTGTGGGAGAAGAGAAAGAAAGATGGCGGGCACTACCCAGGAAGGAAGCGAAAGGAGAGAAGAGGAAATACCACATGTGTGTATGCTGAGTCTGCTCTCTTCAAGAGCTTCACCTGCTGGCAACTGGCCAATCCAAATCTCGACTCCTTGTTAGGGGGGAGAGTTTTCCTGGATCCCAAATCACAGAGAAGCCAAGAGGGGCTTTGTCTCCCAGAGGTCAACATTGCTATTTTATATCACGAGGTTAATAAGGCCTGTTTCTCAGTTACCTTGTGGGACTATTTGGTGAGTTCATCACATCTTTTTAAGGGCTATGATCTCTTTGAAGAAATGTTGCCAGTGTATGGCTTAAGATTGGACATAAACTGGAATGAGAGAATAACTTTTTAAATATCTAGACAAGAATTTACAGAACATAAGGGATATAATAGGTGATCTGTTAGCACCTACTAATAAATTTTAAAGTTTATTTCATAATAACCCTGTGGTTTAGGGATTATTACTACAATAATAAAAGGTTTTGCTTTCTATCACACTCAAGTCTTTTCATTCTGTGGCAAACTATTCAAGCAAAAACTTCTGACAGTGTACCTCTTAGTAATCTGAAGTGTGTTTATGTTTCACAGGTGTGTTTGATCGACACATATTTTGAGTATCTTTTTTGCCAATACCCAACTCTGGGTTATTCCTTATGTCTGTTTATTCCTTATGTCTGCCATGCCCAGGCTGCTCAAAGTTTCTGTGAGTAACCACAAAGCCATAATCCCAGGGTCCACTCTGATACATCCAATCTCATATGGGTTGGACTCTCACTGCTTTTCAGACAATTACTTTACTCACTGCTTTTTGACTCCCTGATACACCCCTCCTTGTACCCATTCCAATTTTCTCCACATTCCTTAAGAGACCCCCAACCCCAACCTCAACCCCACTCCTTTTTCAGGACCACTTCATTCTTAGCGGGTGGCCATTCTACTAGAATATGGCTCCCCCATTCCTTCAAATGGATGCTCCCCTGACTTCATGCCACAGAGACTTGATCACCATGGCAACCACTGCCGGCTTTGGTTCATTTCCTCAGAAACCCCAACTGGCAGAGATGGCTGAATCAGGGAACTTCTGCAGGGATACACTGGGAGCACTTGGTACTGGGGGCTGAAATCTTAAAGGCAGCTCTAAATTTAAATAGCCAGAAAGAAACAGATTCCATGGCACAAAAGAGAAGCTAAAGGAGGTCTAGAAACAGCGATCTCTTGTCCTGCCAGCCTCTTGAGAGAAGTTATAGGTTCTATGAAAAAAATAGAGGTAGAGAGAGGTCAGCTGGAATTTGAGATCCTAATATCAAGTATCATTATGCCTTGTTTCATTCATTGCCTTGAATATCCAGTAAGGTTGCAAGCTTTGAAGGAAGAAAATTAGTATCTTACATTGTTTCTCCCTTACTTATAATTTCACAATTGACTTATAGAGTTATAGGGATGGAATACAATACTTTGAGCCTATTTAGCAAACATTTGTTACTGTCTTCTTTGGGCCAGTCACTGTGCTAGGTGATGGGGAAGAATGAGTTCAATACATAATTTATCCTAACAGGAGATACTACACTGTAAGGGAAAACAAGAAAGTATTGAATTAGACTTACTCTCCTCCAGAGGCATTTCTATCACAAAGCACAAGCATTCACAAGCCTACAAGGGATCTCCATGAATGTGGGGAATGCTGCCCAATAAAGAAACCACTCAGCCTTCACAGCACAACCAGGTTATCAAAGCAGTTTATTCTCTTTTGAATCAGTTCACTGTGAGGCACCCTGTAAGTTCCCTATCAGGGACGGATCCTTCACAGTTCTTGGGTGTTTTAATTTTCTCTCTCCTTCATCACCCTTACCCTTACTTACAGAATAGCTGAAAAAGAAGCTCTCTCTTGACCAAAACTTGAAGACATCAAGTTTGGGTCAAACAACAAAAAATTGTAATAAGATGTGGTCATACTTTAACCCATTTGGACAAAGTAGGAAACATAGGAAACATGGGAACATAGGAAAGGGGGTGATGTATTTTGTCCTGGATACTTGGGAGAGGAAAGGCTGGCAAAGCTTCATAGAAGAGAAAATATTTGAGCTGTACTTTGTCCTCCTCCTTTATTCCTAGGTGGTATGGTTTTCCTTTTTCTTTTAATTTATTTATTTGTGAGAGAGTGTGTGTGCGTGAACAGGGGAGGGGCAGAAAGAGAGAGGGAGACACTGAATCCACAGCAGGGTCCAGGCTCTGAGCTGTCATCACAGAGCCCGACACGGGGCTCGAACCAACGAACTGCAAGATCATGACCCGAGACGAAGTCAGACACTCAACTGACTGAGCCACCCAGGTGCCCCTCCTAGATATTTTACATTATAGTCTCCTTTTTGGGAAAATAAAAATATCACTTCAGGGGCGCCTGGGTGGTTAGTCGGTTAAGTGTCCGGCTTCAGCTCAGGTCATGACCTCGTGGTTTGTGAGCTCGAGCCCTGCGTCAGGCTCTGTGCTGACAGCCCAGAGCCTGGAGCCTGTTTCAGATTCTGTGTCTCCCTCTCTCTCTGCCCCTCTCCCGCTCATGCTGTCTCTCTTTCTCTCAAAAATAAAATAAAATTTAAAAACATATACATATATATATATCACTTCATATCCCAAGATTTAAAAACATATACATATATATATCACTTCATATCCCAATATATCAATTTATATATTGATATAATTGATATATCCCAATATATCAATTTAAAAACATATACATATATATATCACTTCATATCCCAAGAGAAACACATATTCATAGAAATTAGAAAATCCCATAACAGTTCAGATTCCAGTCCTCTACTGTGTATGGGAAGGTGGCCATGAAGCTTAAGAAGACACTCTGCCAGTAATTTTGAGTCCAGAGGGTTTAAAAAGTGATAATCATAAGTATTTGTTGTAATCAGAGCTTAAAAAAAAAACTCAAAACAACAGTAAATGGGAAAATTGGAAGAGAAGGCAAACTATTCAGAAAACTGGTTTCATTATAATTCTTCACAGCCTCAGTTTTGACTTGCCAGAGGGTCTTTGCTATGTTATGGACTTGGGTGTTTTTATTAAGGACGGCGTGGGATTGTTCCCTCTCTATCCCACAAGGCAGCAGTTACTAATTCACTCTCTATATCCCTTAAGCTTGCATGACTTAATTTCTTTCTTCCCATTAAATTAGAATAAAAAATCTCTTCATTTTCTCAAAGTGTGTTGGAAAGATCAAGGAAGCCATCAACTCTTAAGAGTCTTAGAAAGCTTGGGGACACACATGGCATTCAAATACTAGAGATGACAGCTGATATCATTTTGTTAATGTCTTTCATTATTTTAGCATGTCCTGAAATCCCATAAAAGCATAACAGAAATGGGCTTGGGTATTTTACTAAATTGAAATGTGTAAGGGAGGAGGAGAAAAAAAATGACGATTTACTTGATTTTCGTTATTGTTCATTCCAAACTCCAGGAAAAAGCAAATGATTAGTTAAGACAATTAGGTGATTCTAATATAGGAAGCCAAGGCAAGGTGTTCGAAACTTAACAGGGCTGAGGAAAGTAGAAAAAATCAGCAATCAAAATCTCATGCTTCTCACTGGCCCCACTTTCTGGGCCACACCCAAAATGTTTCAGTTCTCCACCTGTTCTACTTAGAATCATCAACATTGCTGAAAGCATCTTAAAGGTATTATCTTAGCTAGTTTCCTAATTAGCCATGGGGCACACCTCTGGAGAACTGGAAGGAGGTGGGTATCAGGAACCCCTCCTTGATGACAGGAAACCAAGTGACAGATGAGAGGTGATTTGTCCCAAGACATCTAAAGGCAGATTGGAAATGACAGCTAGGTTCAGGTTTGGTTCGGCCTGAATGAAGAAAAACGCTACCTCTTTCACTGACACCAAAATACTCGCCTTCACCTACAAAATTACTTTTTCTGGCATGATTTTTTTCCCCCTCCATTCAGCCTCAGAGATAATACTAATGATTACCAGCGATGGTAGTGAAAGCCAAGCTTAATCACCATAATTGACAATTAAGTTGGGTAACAACACAGAGACAGGTGATTTCACACAAGGCTAATGAAAATGGGCTATTAAAATCCACACACGTTTGGCAGCAATTATGAGCTCCTGGAGCCATTTGCTTTGAAATGTGCACATTTCACAGGCGGCTGCCTGCCAACGAGACAACTCTGAGCAGGACCAAGAAAGAAGAAGGAAGAGACAGAGTCGCCCGAGATTTCTGTAGGTGCAATCTGCAATCTGTAGGTGCAATCGCTATTGTTACATGCCTGGTGTTTTGGGGGTTTTTTTTCCTGATATTTTAAAGCCAAAGAAAGATGCACAGTTCACAGCCTCAGGAAATGATGCTCCATTTTCCTACAAAACCACCATGGGATTGGCAGAGGACAAGGAAGTGGGTACTAACAAATGCATGGGGACTGAGTGGTGGAGATTCATAGACTAAGTACAGGCCATGTGGGAGAGAGCTGGATTTCTCGTCTACGGTGTACTGGAGGCCCTTATCTTAACAGTTTTCTCAAAACGTAAAATACAAGTAATAATCCCCGCTTCCCAAAGATGATAAGAATAGTTAACTGAGAGTAGTTAAACAGTTAGAAGTATTGGAGGGGTGCCTGGGTGGCTCAGTCGGTTAAACGTCTGACTCTTAATTTCCGCTCAGGTCTTGATCTCACAGTTCGTGAGTTCAAGCCTCCCATCGGGCTCTGCGCTGACCATGTGGGTCCTGCTCGGGATTCTGTCTCTCCCTCTCTCTGCCCCTCCCCTGCTCGCTCTTGATCTCTCCCTAAAACAGATAAATTCCCTGTTGGACAATTCCAAAATCTGTGTCATACCTGAGTCTAGTTACGAGACATGCTTTGTCTTTTCAGACTGTTTTTAATTGTGTGTGTATGTGTGTGCATGCGTGTGTTTTAGTGTGCTTTCTAATTTTTGTTGAAAACCAGACCTATGGATGGGTATAGGAACTGAAGTAAAAGGCCTTTAGTGTGACGTTTTATGTTATTCCAGCTAGGATTTGGGCTGCTTCATGTTTGCTGTAGTTACAGGTGCCAGAAGGTTCAGATTCCACTGTCCTTGTTTTTGTCTCCTCCTTAAATATTGACTCTACCTTGTAGCTCTTTCAACTATAATCTACTGTTATTATTCTGAAGCTCTATTAATGTGATGGCAAAGTGCAGAGGAGGAGAAACATTCTATAAACTTGTGACTAAATCTCAGCCTTTTAGTGGACCAGTGTTTCTAGACTGTAATGCCAACAACTGCTTTTTAGCTTCTGTATAGGTGGTGGAGGAAGGCTAAAGATGGCTGGAGTTGGGTAATTGTCCTTTGATAAAATGTCCTGGGAGAGTAGACCTTTTTTTTTTTTTAACACTTATTTATTTTTGAGAGACAGAGAGAGGCCGAGCATGAGCAGGGGAGGAGCAGAGAAAGAGGGAGACACAGAATCCGAAGCAGGCTCCAGGCTCCGAGCAGTCAGTACAGAGCCAGACGCAGGACTCGAACTCACAAACCACAAGATCATGACCTGAGCCGAAGTTCTGGCGCCCAGCTGACTGAGCCACCCAGGTGCCCCTAGACCTTTATTATAGTAAATGCTCAGGGCACATTCCAATGGCTACTTCTCCCTTCCCCCTGCCAGAGCGTTGAGGACATTTTTTCTCAGGCTCTTCATTATGAAAACCTGGTGGAGTTTTGGAGGATTGTGACCCACGGAAAAGTGGACAGGCACCTTTAAGACTGCGGCCCCAGGAGTTTCTGCTTCTCCTACTAAATCACACCCAGCCTCCACCAATTCATCAAAATAACCATTTAGTGTGTGTCCCTTAGGTCAGATGGGGACCCCCCCAAATGTGGTGCAGTGAAAGGATTCACCTGAGACAAAACAAAGGTGATAGAAGCTTACTGAATACACCGGAAAGGAGCCACAGGCAGGATAGCAGAGGAGAGACTGTCTACAATGAGGCAGTAGGTATTTGAAGGGGAAGGTGAGGAAGTATGGGGATGTATGGAATTCTCCCCTTTTTGGTAGCTGTGCCTGGCTGTAAGTAACCCATTGGTCAGTTAGGGCCTGTGGATGTTTTGAGGTGAGTCACCTGACGGGCCTGTCTGTATTCAGCCAAGTGGTTGCTGTGGGCCCTTTCCCCTTGCTCAAGTTTCCAGTGTTCAAGCCTGTTGCCTACAAGAAGCCTGAACAATTTTGACCCTTAAGTCTTGAAGGTTGCTGAGAGTGGAAGGTCTGTCCTTCTGTAACTTCTTGCTGAATAGTGGTGTAGGATGTCCCTCCCTATGGGTCAAAATTGGTCAGTGGGGGAACTTATATGGAGGAATTAGAAAAGGCAGAGGCAGCTGAATCCAAGGTAGACCACACGTATGAATTTTCCGGGTAGAAAGGATCATCCGTCGGCTTGAAGATATGGCAGTGAAGGAATCTCGCCACCAGGTGGAGATACGTGGGAGAAAACAGGAAAACATAATCAGAATAACGAAAAGAAAAAGAAGCCCAAATAAGAGTCCCTTGATAGTTGACAAAAATCCTCCTCCAGTCCCGGAGTTTAACCAATCACTAAAGGAAAGGGAGGAATCCTTTAAAGCACCAATTTGAGTATTTAAGTCTTTTAGTAACCCTGTCACATTTTTGTGGTAATCTGGAGTATATACATAACATTCTGTTTTAATAAAGCATAGTTTATTCCTTGAGCTGCAGTCAAGGGCCATTTGATTTTAGAGGGTTACCTTTTAAATTTGTGGGTGACTACAAGTTGGGTTTGATTAAAGGTGATTCCTGTATGCTTGCTAAAGATTCTATTTGTAATTTTACATCAATAGAGGTGGCTTCTAGGACAAGTAATGGCTAAGGGATAAAACCATCAAAAAGCCCTCTTTGAGCCCAAGTGTCCATTGACTAATGAATAGATAAAGAAGATGTGGTATATATACACAATGGAATATTACTCAGCCATCAAAAAGAATGAAATCTTGCCATTTGCTACAACATGGATGAAGCTAGAGTACATTATACTAAGCATAACAAGTCAGTCAGAGAATGACAAAAACCATGTAATTTCATTCATGTGTGGAATTTAGGAAACAAAATAGATGAACATATGGGAAGTGAGGGAAAAAAAAAAAGGGAAGCAAACCATAAGAGACTCTTACCTATATAGAACAAACTGAGTTTTAATGGAGGGAGGTGGGTGGGGGTTGGCTAAATTGATGATGGGTATTAAGGAGGGCACTGGTTATGATGAACACTGGGTATTATAGGTAAGTGGTGAATCACTAAATTCTACTCCTGAAACCAATATTAGACTATATGTTAACTAACTAGAATTTAAATAAAATTTGGGGGAACAAAAGAATCCCCTTTTGATGTTTAGCCTTAACAATATCCTAATTATGAGGAATCACTGGCAAACAGAAGACGACTTGTCTGGGAATGTGGGTATCACCAAGTGCATCATCCAATCCAATCATAAGGAAAGTGGGGCCATCCATTATCTTCATAAGTACATAGTTAACTCCATGGAGGGGGGTACACTTTGGCTTTTAAGGAGCAATTGTGTCATTCCAGCCACACAGAATTGGTCAAGTGCTAGTTGAATTATACAATTGTTGGGGAGTCCATCTCATTTCCCAGCTGTTCAAATAATCATATACCCAAGAGGTCATGTTATCCATCTCCACAGAATAACAAACATGAAAACTGTCTATACATGAGCTATTGTGGCAATTTTTCTGAAGTTTACCACAAGTTGTGTAGCATAGGCACACAATAAACATTCAAAGACAATCAGAACTAGACTTTAACATCCACAAAGGTGTGTTATTGAAACATAATTTTTCTCTCTAAAATCACCTTTATTTCCAGAGATAGCCAAATCAAGACAAATTCTTATGAAAAACAAGTTCAATATTTAACAAACTTGGCCTAATTATTTACATAAGCTAGCAAGAATAGTGATTGATCATATAGACCTTTTAAAATCTGCTTTGCTGGAACTTTTATAAGAAATATTGATGGAACTTTTATTTTTTAATGTTTATTTATTTATTTGGGGAGAGAAAGAGAGAGAGAGAATGAGCACATGTGAGGGAGGGGCAGAGAGAGAGAGAAAATCCAAAGCAGGCTCCTCCCTGTCAACACAGAGCCCAATGCAGGGCTCAGTCCCATGAACCTTGAGATCATGACCTGAGCTGAAATCAAGAATCAGATGCTTAACTGACTGAGCCACCCAGGTGCCCCTTGATTGAACTTTTAGTAGCCTTTCTAGGCCAGAATCCAAACAAATACTTGCCATCAGATATGCCTGTTATATCTGTAGATTGGGCAAATTCCTCTTCTCGAGGCCCCCAAATATCCTGAGGTTCCTATACCTGCCAGGAAGTGACCTTCTTTACTCACCTGGTGAGGCTGCTGGGAATTCTGTAAGCAATATGTCAGGCCAACATTTCCAAAGAGCTTTATTGACTTCATGTTTCATAAAGTCAACCTTAATTCCTTTTTTGTTTCTATAGTGTAATAATGATTTCAGGAATAGAATTTAGTGATTCATCACTTACATATAACACCCAGTGCTCATGCCAACAAGAGTCCTCCTTAATGCCCTTTGCCCATTTAGCCCATCCCCCCAACCAGTGCCCCTCCAGGAGCCCTCAGTTTGTTCTCTATATTTAAGAGTCTCTTATGGTTTATCTCCCTTTCTGTTTTTATATTACTTTTGCTTCCATTCCCTTATGTTCATCTGTTTTGTATCTTAAATTCCACACATGAGTGAAGTCATGATATTTGTCTTTCTCTGACATTTCATTTAGCATAATACACTCTAGTTCCATCCACATTGTTGCAAATGGCAAGATTTCATTCTTTTTGATCACCAAGTAATATTCCATTGTATATATAAACCACATCTTCTTTATCCATTCCAGTTGATGGACATTTGGTCTCTTTCCATACTTTGGCTATTGTCAGTAGCACTGCAAGAAAAATTGGGGTGCATGTATCCTGTCGAAACAGCACTCCTGTATCCTTTGGATAAATACCTAGTAGTGCGATTGCTGGATTGTAGGGTAGTTCTATTTTTAATTTTTTGAGGACCCCCCCACACACTGTTTTCCAGAGTGGTTGCACCAGTTTAAATTCCCACCAACAGTGCAAGAGGGTTCCTGTTTCTCCACATCCTCGCCAGCATCAGTTGTTTCCTGAATTATTAATTCTAGCCACTCTGACAGGTGTGAGGTGGTATTTCAGTGTGGTTTGGATTTGTATTTCCCTGATGATGAGTGGTGTTGAGCATTTTTTCATGTGTCGGTTGACCATCTGGATGTCTTCTTGGAAAGACATGTCTTCTGCCCATTTCTTCACTGGATTATTTGTTTTTCAGGTATTGAGTTTGGTGAGTTCCTTACAGATTTTGGATATTGACCCTTTATCCAATATGTCATTTGCAAATATCTTCTCCCATTTGTCAGTTGCCTTTTAGTGTTCTTGATTGCTTCCTTTGCAGTGCAGAAGCTTTTTATCTTGATGAGGTCCCAATAGTTCATTTTTACTTTTAATTCCCTTGCCTTTGGAGATGTGACAAGCAAGAAATTGCTGCAGCGGAGGTCAAAGAGGTTGTTGCCTGCTTTATCCTTGAGGATTTTGATGGCTTCCTGGCTCACATTTAGGTCTTTCATCCATTTTGAGTTTATTTTTGTGTATGGTGTAATTTCATTATTCTGTCTGTTGCTGTCCAGTTCTCCCAGCACCATTTGTTAGAGACTGTCTTTTTTCCATTGGATATTCTTTCCTGCTTTGTCAAAGATTAGTTGGCCACACATTTGTGGGTCCATTTCTGGGTTCTCTATTCTATTCCATTGGTCTATGTGTCTGTTTTTGTGCCAATACCATACTGTCTTGATGATTACAGCTTTGTAGTAGAAGCTAAAGTCTGTGATTGTGATGCCTCCCACTTTGGTTTTCTTTTTCAACATCACTTTGTGTATTCGGGGTCTTTTGTGGTTCCATACAAATTTTAGGATTGTTTGAAGGAGAATAGATTCTTATTGAACTTACACAAATGATTATACTTACCATGGAAGAAAAAAATACTTACTGAGATTTTTTGAATTTCAGAGAGTTCAGGTGAGAGAGAAAAGTTCAATACTTCAATTTGTTACAAATGAATAGTTTATCACATTTCTTGAAATCCTAGATATCTTAAGAGAAAGTTTCCTTAATCTGAAAGAGCAAACACTAGAGAAGCAGCAATGTTTCAAACAAGAGTCACAAAACTATAATCATCTTCCTCAACTCATTTAGTCCCATTTTACTAACTCTTATTTAGTTTGAATGTAGCTTTTTATTTCTGAAAATTCTTACCCATCTCAGTTTCATGATCTTAAAGATATCAAATATCATATTTGTCACAAACAAAAGTCCTTCTTATGAATCTCCTCGAAGATTAAACACGTTTCTCAAGAGCATCAAAACAATTATAAAAGGCAAAACAAAAAACCCTCAGAAATGGACATTGTTATAGATCTGATATAAGAGTTCATTGTGATGCAATTGACAAGGAAATTCAGTTAATTCTTTGCACACAACACTTCAATAATCAGAGAAGTGAAGACTTTATACCAGAACATAACATACCAAATAAACAAGCCTAATTAGTCCAAGAGACTTCATTTACAATTCAAATATTGGGCAAATTTGTTAAAACCCTAGAAAGTTTTTTTTTAAGTTTATTTATTTCTTTTGAGAGAAAGAGAGAGGGCATGGGGGAGGGGTAGAGAGAGAGGGAAAGAGAGAATCCCAAGCAGGCTCTGCACTGTCAGCACACAGCCCAACACAGGGCTCGGTCCCATGAACCATGAACCGTGAGATCATGACCTGAGCTGAAACCAAGAGTCAGACCATTAACTGAGCCACCCAGGTACCCCTAAAACCCTAGAAAGTCTAAAAGCACATGGCTAAATAGGATTACAGATCATCAAAGAGCTGATAAAGACAAAACATAGAAACTTTGGTTTTCTAGGCAGATAAAAGGAAAGAAAACTTTGTTTACATTTTCTTATCAAGAGCAAACCAACAATCCAAGAAAACTTGGTCTTCATCAGAGAAAAAGCAGAATTTCAATCTTATACCAGTGTATTTTTAAAATCCATTCCTTTCAATCTTAGCCCATCTTCACCACACACAAAAAATTCCTTTCCAAATATTTCCCTTCACAAACCTTCCACAACTTTCTTTTGCATGCAGATTTTGTCCCAAGCCATTTTTTCTCCAAACAACTAGTCTCATTTTAGGACAAACTTATTTTCTTTTCCCTTTAACAAAAACGTATTCCCGTTCCTTAGATCTTTTTTACACATCTTCTGCTTTCCTACATACAGAGTTGCTTCCCTTATTTCCATCACTCTTAGTTTCATTTAGCAGAATTTTAGCTCTTAGAAACCTTAGTCTCCAGTGGAAACTAAGTAGTAACCAGTTGTGACCTGTTACATAAGAATTCTTCAGAGGGCAAATTTGTGAATCAATTAAACACAACAGACCCTAAATACCTTTAGTTTTTCTGCTATAGGAAGTCAAAAGCAGATAAACCTTATGTTTAGTGATCAATCCTTCAGTATTTTATCTTATTTGGAAAAGACTTAAATATCCAATGAATTAAATCCAATTTATCATCCAAAAACACTTTCAAGTTTCAGGTTAACAAAGACTTTGAGGGGTGCCTGGGTGGTTCAGTCAGTTAAACATCCAACTTCGGCTCAGGTCATGAACTGACAGTCTGGGTCTGTGAGTTCGAGCCCTGTGTTGGGCTCTGTGCTGACAGCTCAGAGCCTGGAGCCTGCTTCAGATTCTGTGTCTCCCTCTCTCTCTGCTCCTCCCCTGCTTACGCTCTCTCTTTCTCAAAAAAAAAAAAAAAAAAAAAAAAAAAACCAGACAAAATTATTCATCATTTTTTATGTTTATCTATTTATTTTTGAGAGAGAGAGAAAGAGAGAGAGAGAAAACAAGTGGGAAAGGGGCAGAGAAAGGGAGAGAGAGAGAATCCCAAGCAGGATCCATGCTGTCAGCACAGAGCCTGATGCAAGGCTCGAACTTATGAACTGTGAGATCATGACCTGAGCCAAAATCAAGACTCAGACACTTTACTGACTGAGTCACCCTGGTGCCCCCAAATTAGTCATCGTTTTAGTCATTGTTTTGCTAACAAATTGCAACAGAGATAACACAAGCTTATTTGACCTTCAGTAAACCTAGGTAGAATAAACATTTCATACTTAATACTAATCATTTTAACAATTTTATTTTTTTTAATGTTTATTTATTTTGAGAGAGAGAGGGAGAGAGAGAGAGAGAGAGAGAGAGAGAGAGAGAGAGAGACTGCAAGTGGGGGAGGGGCAGAGAGAGTATCCCAAGCAGGCTCTGTGCTGTCAGTACAGAGCCCATTGCGGCTCAATCTGACGAATTTTGAGATCATGACCTGATCTGAAATCAGATGTTTAACTGACCCAGGAGCCCCATAATGCTGATAATTTTAGAGACATGCCTATCTTACTTAGACCAACAAACTTAAATTAGTTTAAATACCGAATTATGTTCCACCTGTGTCCACTTAAAGGTCAATTTGTTCCTCATTGTCAATTTTTACCTAGGGCACCAGTGGGGATATCTGAAGTAGTATAAGTCTAGGGGGTGCTCTTTACTCCTTGACAGCAAGGGTAGAAGAAGGAGCAAATGGCACCGGGGGCACCCAGGATGGTATAGGAATCAGTTATGCCGGCCGCACCCAAGGTGGTGCAGAAACAGGAAGAGAGGGGGGCGGGGGGAAGAAGAGGCGAGGTGCTACCAGCAAGGCTGAAGGCCAATAAAAACCCAGAAGGAAGAGAAAGAGGATTCCTGGTTCTAAAGTTGGTTGGCTTAGACAGATGAGCAGAAACCGTGTTTTTTCACCAACAAGTAAAAATAGGCAATCCAGGTCAGGCCAGAGAAGACCGGGAACTTCCCCAAAACAAAAGAAGCTTTGGCAGCTGCTTGGAATATTCCTTAAAGTCCCCATCCTGAGGTAGACTAATCAGAAACAGTTGGTCCCAATTAACCTGGGAAATAAATGAGGGAGTGGCCCCCACATACAACAAGAGTATCCTGGGTCTATTAGGATGAGGAAAGTGAGAGTCATCTAATATGTTGGGAGGGGGGCTATTAGCTTGGTTAGTGGCCAAACACATTCTGCAAGAGGCCCTTAGGTCAGGGTCCTGATTTAGGACCACTAAACTGAGCAAGACACAAGCTACGGTTTTTGTGGAGGTCAGGGTTTGGGGACAATGCCATGAAGGCTTGTACACGTAGGACTTCCAATGATTTGGAGGAGTTCTGGCAAAGGAGGTCAAGCTGGAAAATAGTATTATAACAAAAGAGTTCTGTTGAAGGGCCACACCTCTTGATCTGGGAGTTTGCACTGAGGCCAGGAAACAAGATGAGATGTTTTTCCTCAGGCCTGGGAGTCAAGTTTGTTCCAGCTTTTAAGAACACAGCCCAAGGGTGAGTCTGAAGGAGTAGAAGGGGGCCGTCCCATAGTGGGAAAGACTGGCTGCTGATTCCCAAAGAAGTGGAGCTATTCCCACCAAAGGGAATGAATAGAGCTTTGACTCGTAATTTTTTGGCTGCAGAGACTTGTGCTCCAGGTAAGTAGAGCTTAACTGTGATTGTCTGTATTTGCCTCTCTCCACATCTTGGCGTGGCACTTTGCACTGCCACTCCAACTCTAATGGGTCCGAGAGAAGTCACTGACTTTCACTGATTTGTTTAGCTTTTATTTTATTGCAAGAATGAGAGTGACCATTTCCAAGCTCCGACTTTTCTTTCTTTTTGGGGGCTGAAACTGCAAGTCCAATGTATTTCATTTTAATGAAGTTTTAAAAAGTGATTCAGTTATTGGAAAACTTTAAGTATGTTTCGAATAATGTAGCTATGGGAATCTATTTTTCAACTGTACATTTTATTAAATCCAAATACAGATCGTGTGTTTCCAATGGAGATTCACCATTTGAATTGAGATGTGTTGAAAGCGGAATACATAACCAGATTTCAAAGTCTTTTTTTTTTCAATATATGAAATTTATTGTCAAATTGGTTTCCTTACAGCACCCAGTGCTCATCCCGAAAGGGGCCTTCCTCAATACCCATCACCCACCCTCCCCTCCCTCCCACCCTCCATCAACCCAGATTTCAAAGTCTTAGTATGAAAGAAGAATGTACACTATCCCATTAATAATCCTTTGTATCGATTGCATATTGAAATTGTCAGTACAAAAAGCGTTGTGTCTTGGCTGTTAGCACCGAGGCAATAAAGAATTAGAGATTGGTGCCCAAAGTGAAAGCAGATAGCAATTTTATTAAAACAACAGTACATTCTAAAGGTGGGAGAGCAGGCAGGCCCAAAGATGGCATCTTCCCTGAGGCTACATGGGTCCTTTCCTTTTCTGTGAGTGGGGTCTTGCATCATGGACAGGGTTGTCTCTGCTGGAGGATGCTTCCAATCATTTTGGGGACTCCTTCCACAGGTTGGGAAGGGGAGTTTTTGGTTTACACCAGAACAGTCATGGCAGCCTTTCCCCATCAGGTGAGCTGTACCCACAATGCAAATACATCATGAGTCGAGAGGTTACTAGAGGTCAGAGGTGCAAGACTGAGTGCATGCTCCACACCTGTGGCTCCTGGTCTGTTAGTCCCAGGGTTTTGAAAGCCACGAGGTCCAGGATGCTGTGCCCCCAGTCTTCAAATAGGACTCTGAAACCCTGAAGGTCAAAGGATGAAGTTTTCTCAGGGCATTTCTTCCACTACTCATTTCTAGCTTCTACCTAACAATATGATAATATTTTTAATGCATTGGTTTAAATTAAATAAATCATTAAAGCTAATTGTATTTGTTTTTTACATCTCTAATGTGGCTAAATGTGACTTTGGTAAATTCTTTATAGATTTTGATACTAACCCTTTATCTAATATGTCGTTTGCACATATATTCTCCCATTCCATCAGTTGCCTTTTAGTTTTGATGATTGTTTTCTTCAATGTGCAGAAGATTTTAATTTTGATGAGGTCCCAATAGTTCATTTTTGCTTTTGTTTCTCTTGCCTCCGGAGATGTGTTCAGAAAGAAGTTGCTGCAGCCAAAGTGAAAGGTTTTTGCCTGCTTTCTCCTCAAGGGTTTTGATGGCTTCCTGTCTTACATTTAGGTATTTTCATCCATTTTGAGTTTATTTTTGTATATGGTGTAAGAAAGTGGTCTGGGTTAATTTTTCTGCTGCTGCCCAGTTTTTCCAGCACCATTTGCTGAAGACACTGTCTTTATTCCATTAGATATTCTTTTCTGCTTTGTCAAAGATGGACCCATACATTTGTGGGTCCACTTCTGGATTCTCTATTCTGTCCCATTGATCTGAGTGTGTTTTGTGCTAGTACCATACTGTCTTGATGATTACAGCTTTGTAATACATCTTGAAGTCTGGGATTGTGATGCCTCAGCTTTGGTTTTCTTTTTCAGGATTGCTTTGGCTATTTGGGGTCTTTTCTCGTTCCATACAAATTTTAGGATTGTTTGTTGTAGCTCTGTGAAGAATGCTGGTGTTATTTTGATAGGGATTGCATTGAATATGTAGATTGCTTTGGGTAATATTGACATTTTAACAACATTTGTTTTTCCAATCCAGGAGCATGGAATAGTTTTCCTTTTTTTGTGTGTGTCTTCTTCAATTTCTTTCATCAGCTTTCTATAGTTTTCAGTGTATAGATTTTTCACCTCCTTGTTTATGTTTATTCCTAGGTATTTTATGGTTTTTGGTGCAACTGTAAATGGGATCAATTCCTTGATTTATCTTTCTGTTGCTTCATTATTGGTGTATAGGAATGCAACTAATTTCTGTGCATTGGTTTTATATTCTGTGACTTTGCTGAATTCGTGGGTCAGTTCTAGCAGCTTTTTGGTGGAATCTTGGGTTTTCCATATAGAGTATCATGTCATCTGCAAAGAGTGAAAGTTTGACCTCCTCCTGGCCAATTTGGATGCCTTTTATTTCTTTGTGTTGTCTGATTGCTGAAGCTAAGACTTCCAAAATATGTTGACTAACAGTGGTGAGAATGAACAGCCATATCTTCTTCCAGACCTTAGGGGGGAAAGCTCTCAGTTTTTCCCCATTAAGGATGATATTAGCTTTGGGTCTTTCATATATGGCTTTTATGATCTCGAGGTATGATCCTTCTATCCCTACTTTCTTGAGGTTTTTTTTTTTTTTTATCAAGAAAGCATGCTGCATTTTGTCAAATGCTTTCTCTGTATCTATTGAGAGGATCACATGGTTCTTGTCCTTTCTTTTATTGATGTGATGAATCATGTTAGTTGTTTTTGTGGATATTGAACCAGTCCTGCATCCCAGGTATAAATCCCACTTGGGTGTGGTGAATAATTTTTTTAATGTATTGTTGGATCTGTTTGGCCAGTATCTTTTTGAGGATTTTTGCATCCATGTTCATCAGGGAAATTGGTCTATAGTTCTCCTTTTTAGTTGGGTCTTTGTCTGGTTTTGGAATCAAGGTAATGCTGGCTTCATAGAAAGAGTTTGGAAGTTTTCCTTCCATTTCTATTTTTTGGAACAGCTTCAAAAGAATAGGTGTTAACTCTTCTGTAAATGTTTGATGAATTCCCCTGGAAAACCATCTGACTCTGGAATCTTGGTTTTGGGGAGATTTTCGGTTACTAATTCGATTTCTTTACTGGTTATGGGTCTGTTCAATTTTTCTATTCCTTCCTGTTTCAGTTTTGGCAGTTTATATGTTTCTAGGAATTTGTCCATTTCTTCCCGATTGCCCATTTTATTGGTGTATAATTGCTTGTAATGTTCTCCTATCATTGTCTGTGTTTCTGCTGTATTGGTTGTGATCTCTCCTCTTTCATTTGTGATTTTACTTATCTGGGTACTTTCCTTTTTCTTTTTGATCAGTCTGGCTAGTGTTTTATCAATTTTGTTAATTCTTTCAAAGTACCAGTTCCTGGTTTCATTGATCTGTTCTACTGGTATTTTGTTTTTGTTTTGTTCGTTTTGATAGCGTTGATTTCTGCTCTAATCTTTATTATTTCCTGTCTTCTGGAAATAGACAGGTTTTATTGGGGTTTTATTTCCTGTTCTTTTTCCAGCTCTTTATCTGAGACCTTTCTACCTTCTTTAGGAAGGCCTGGATTGCTATATATTTCCCTCTTATGACTGCCTTTGCTGTGTCTCAGAGGTTTTGGGCTGTGGTGTTACCATTTTCATTGCTTCCATGTATTTTTTAATTTCCTCTTTAATTTCTTGGTTAGCCCATTCATTCTTTAGTAGGATGTTCTTTAGTCTCCAAGTATTTGTTGTCTTTCCTAATTTTTTCTTGTAGTTGATTTCAAGTTTCATAGCATTGTGGTCTGAAAATATGCACGGTATGATCTCGATCTTTTTGTACTTGTTGAGGGCTGATTTGTGTTCCCAGTATGTGATCTGTTCTCTGAGAACATTCCATGTGCACTGGAGAAGAATGTGTATTCTGCTGCATTAGGATGAAATGTTCTGAATCTATCTGTTAAGTCCATCTGGTCCAGTGTGTCATTCAAAACCATTGTTTCCTTGTTAATTTTCTGTTTAGATGATCATCCATTATTGTAATTGGGGTGTTGAAGTCCCCTACTATTATGGTATTATTATCAATGAATTTCTTTGTTTCTGATTAATTGATTTATATATTTGGGTGCTTCCACATTTGAAGCATAAATGTTTACAATTGTTAGGTCTTCTTGGTGATAGACCCCTTAATTATGATATAATGCCCTTCTTCATCTCTTGTTACAGTCTTTATCTTAAAATCTAGATTGTCTGATAGAAGTATGGCTACTCTGGCTTTCTTTTGGCGACGATTAGCATGATAGATGGTTCTCCATCCCCTTATTTTCAATCTGAAGGTGTCTTTAGGTCTAAAGCGGGTCTCTTGTAAACAGCATATAGATGGATCTTGTTTTCATATCCATTCTGTTAGCCTATGTCTTTTAATTGGAGTGTTTAGACCATTGACATTTAGAGTGAGTATTGAAAGATATGAATTTTTTGCCATTATGTCGCCTGTAGAGTCGGAGTTTCTGATAGTGTTCTCTGGTCCTTTCTAGTCTTTGTTGCTTTTGGTCTTTTGGTTTTTGGCTTTTTTCCCGTATTTTCTCCCCTCAGAGAGTCCCCTTAAAATTTCTTACAGGGCGGATTTAGTGGTCATGAACTCCTTTTAATTTTTGTTTGGGAAATTTTTAATTTTTTTAACATTTTTATTTATTTTTGAGACACAGAGAAACAGAATGAATGGGGGAGGGTCAGAGAGAGAGGAAGACACAGAATCTGAAACGGGCTCCAGGCTCTGAGCTGTCAGCACAGAGCCTGACGCAGGGCTCGAACTCACAGACCGTGAGATCATAATCTGAGCCAAAGTCAGACACTTAATTGACTGAGCCACCCAGGCGCCCCTGTTTGGGAAACTTTTTAATCTCTCCTTCTATTTTGAATGACAGCCTTGCTGGATAAAGAATTCTTGGCTGCATATTTTTCTGATTCAGCACATTGAATATATCCTGCCACTCCTTTCTGGCCTGCCAAGTGTCTGTGGATAGGTCTGCTGAAAACCTGATCTGTCTTCCCTTGTAGGTTAAGGACTTTTTTTCCCTTGCTGCTTTCATGATTCTTTCCTTGCCTGAGTATTTTGTGAATTTGGCTATGATATGCCTTGTTGATGGTTAATTTTTGTTGAATCTAATGGGAGTCCTCTGTGCTTCCTGGACATTGATGTCTGTGTCTTTCCCCAGGTTAGGAAAGTTTTCCACTATGATTTGCTCACATAACCCTTCTACCCTTTTTTCTCTCCATCTTCTGGGACCCCTATGATTCTGATGTTATTCCTTTTCAATGAGTCACTGAGTTCTCTAATTTTTATTTTGTGCTCTTTTGCCTTAGTCTCCCTCTTTTTTTCTGCTTCATTATTCTCCATAAGTTTGTCCTCTATACCGCTGATTCACTGCTCTGCCCTATCCATCCTTGTCACCGTGGCATCCATTTAAGATTTTAGCTCAGTTATAGCATTTTTTATTTCATCCTGACTAGCTTTTACTTCTTTTAACTCTTCAGAAAGGGATTCTAATCTATTTTCAATCCCAGCTAGTATTCTTATCATTGTGATTCTAAATTCTGGTTCAGACATCTTGCTTGTATCTGTGTTGATTAGGTCCCTGGCTGTCATTTCTTCCTATTCTTTCTTTTGGTGTGAATTCATTTGTTTTGTCATTATGGAGGAAGAAAAGGAATTAATAAGGTAAAAAAAATTAAAATTAAAAAATCAACACAAAGATATCAAATAAATGATGCTAGATCCTAGGTATGTTTTGGTCTGGTTGTTAAAAGAAGCTTGATAAATTAGAGAAAAAAGGGAAAGACAAGAAACAAAAAGAAAAAGAAAAAGGGGGGAAGGGAAAGTTTGAAATTTTTGAAAAAATGAATACAGTAAAATGAAATGATGAAAGTAAAATAGAGTTTAAAAATTTATTTAAAAAAGTAAAAATATAGTAGAAAAAAATTAAAGAAAAATATTGTTAACAAAAATGGAAAATAGGTTTTTTCTCTTTCTGTAGTCAAGAATAAGGAAAAAGAAAAAAAATTGAATAAAAGGACTGGTGAACAGAGTGAAGTATGATTGAAATTACATCTGGTTTCCCATAGAAGTCAAGCTATGTAGCACTTTACAGTCTGTAAACAAAGCAGGTGGAGAGATTTGTGTTTGTCAGGAGCTCTGTTGGCCCAGTTGGGCAAGGTTTAGTGTAATGGTTCCTTTCTCCACTAGATGGCGCTGCTCAGCTGGCTAGGGTGGATTGCTTTGGCGCATGTAGGCATTTATGTGCGTGTACAGGAGGGGTGAAAATGGTATCACCCAGCTACCCAGTCTCAGGTATCAGAACTCTGTGCTCTTGCCTACCAGCAATCAAGCACCCGTCCTTTGTCTCTGGCTTCTGTCCACTCCCCACTTCTACACTGTCTGTGACCAAACCATCAGTTGGCCAGGGAGCACCTCCCTCCTGAGTATTATCTCAAATGAGGCTATGTTTCCTGACCCCTCACTTCTGAGGGACTGTGGCTTTGACCCATTCTGACCCTCTGGGGGAGGGTCTTGCTGACCAATGGTGGGGTGCCAGCCAGCCCCCAGGCACGTTCATGGGGCATGCTATTGCCGATGCCCAGAGACTGTAGCTGGGTGCCAGCCCACCCCAGAAAAAGTTCTCGTGATCATCTAGCAGCAGTGTTTCAGGGTTTATGGAAAATCATAACACATGTCTGACACCAGGCTTCCCCCTTAACGTCCTTGTTCCAGCACTAGCAAATACAGTTGTTCTCCAGGGTCCACTGGGGCCTTTGCCTGTGGGGAGGCCACACCGCCTCTACTGAATGTCCTCTCAGCAGGGGAACTACCTCTCCCCATGTGGCCTGAGGACCCCTGGACCTCGCTCTCTGCTCCTGGGGATCGCCCTTCCCACTAGAGTACCGTCAGGTATTGAGCTGTGGAGTTTCAGACTCTTTGCTCCCTGTGTTTATAGAATTTTAATGGAATTTAAACCCTCTCCTTTCTCCTTTCTCCCTTTTTTGTTCAGTCCCTGTAGCTGTTTCCACTTTTCCACTTTCTCTCCAGCTGCTTTTCGGGGGGTGGGGGGGTGGGGGGTGGGGGGTGGGGAGAGCGCTTTTTCCATACTTTCCCCCTGGTTTCTGTCCTCTCTCTGCAAGAAAAAACAGCTCCCTGCCCTCCGTGGCTTCTCTCTCTCCCCCAGTTCACCTCTCCATGCCATGTATCTGCCGAGTTCTGTGGTTCAGGTTGTGTAGATTGTTGTGTTAATCCTCAAATCAGTTTTCTAGGTGTGTAAGATGGTTTAGTGTTGATCTGGCTGCATTTCAGGGACAAGAAACATAAAAATAACTTTCATGCTGTTCTGCCATCATAGCCCCTCTTCCCCTAGTCTTATTTTTGAAGGATAACTTCACTGGACAGAAAATTCTATGTAGAAAAGGAGTTTTATTCTTTTAGCACTTGAAGTTGCTGTTCCATTGTTTTTTTTAACTTAGAGCATTTCTGATGAAAAGTCTGTAAAAATTCTTATCTTTTCCTATATAAACAAGGTCTTTTTCTAATTGTCCCTATAAATGTGTAGTGTCTTTTTCTAGTTGGTTAATTTGTGGTAATTGATTGTGGTATGCCTTGGGGTTGTTTGGTGTGTGTGTGTGTGTGTGTGTGTGTCTATGTCTATGTCTTAGAGTTCATTGATATTCTTCATTCTATGTATTTATAGCTTTCCCAAAAGAAACTGTTAAGCCATTATTTCTTCAAATATTTTTCTGCCTTCAAATATCTTTCTGACTGAGGCAGATAAGATCTCTCTCTTATCTCTTTTTGAGACACTGTAACTTCAACATTGTTCCACAAATTACTGAGAGTTTTTTGGGAGAGGGTGTCTTTTTTTCTCTTTGATTCATTCTGGATAAACTCAATTTTTATGTCTTCAACTTTAATGATATTTTCTTCTGCAGTCTCTGACCTACTAGTGACCATATCCAATAAAATTTCCATTTCTGTCATTTTGTCATCCCTAGGAGTTCCATTCATACTTAAATCTCCAGCTTCTCTCCTTATTATGCCTGTTTCTTTCACATTCTTTGAACGTATATTTATAATCTCTTTTAACATCTTTGCCTGCTAGTTCTATCATCTCTTTCATTTCTGAATTTGTTACTCTTGTCTGACTTTTCTCCTGGTTATGGGTAATATTTTCTTCTCCTATGTATAATACTTTTTATTAGGAGCTGACCATTGTAAATTACACATTGTTGGTTGTTGGGTTTTTTTATTTTGTTTTTAAAGATTATTGAACTTGGTTCTCACCAGTAGTTAAATTATTCATGTTCAATTTGGTTCTTTTAGGACTTGTTTTAATGTTCTTTCAGGGCAAGTCTGCAGTAGTTTTGCTCTAGGATTAACTTGACCCCTCTTCTAAGGCATGGCTTTTTTTTTGAGGTCTCTACTGAGCTATATATATATGCTATATATATATATAATATATATATATTATATATATATAATCTGCCTCTTTAAAAAAAAGTTTTTTAATGTTTATTTTTGAGAGAGAGAGAAAGCATGTGAGTGGGTAGGGGCAGAGAGACAGGGAGAGAGAATCCCAAGCAGGCTCCACACTGTCAGCAGAGAGCCTGATGTGGGGTTCAGACCCATGAACTGTGAGATCATGGCCTAAGCCAAAATCAAGTGTCGGATGCTTAACTGACTGAGTCACCCAGGTGTTCCATGACTTCAATGATTTCTTTTCTCTCAGGGATTACAGTTTTGAGCTTCCAATGTCTGAAAAACTTTTCTAAAAAAGATTTTCTCCAGTGTTCTAATTGTCTATGGTGGGAGCATAATTCTAGATTTCATTAATTGGCAGAAGCAGAGGATGCCTCACAATTTTTGGAGGTATTTCTCATAAAGTCTATCCAACAACTTCTTCCTACATTATCATTAAGTAGAACCTAGTGACATGACCACTTCTCACTCAAGGCATCTAAAATGTATAATTGTTTAACTGGATCCATTTTGCACTCACATAGGCCCTCTCAGACGCTTGCCCCCTCTCAGACACTCACACACCTCACACCCACTCTCAAACACATGCTAGTATAATAATATAATTCTATTATATAGAGGAAGTGGAGGAAGGGAAGAATGAATATAATGAGTTGGCTACTAGCAGTTTCTGCTACAACTACTTACCTTGTTTTTTATAAATAGTATAAAACTTTTAAATGGCTACAAAATATTTTATAACATGGATGTATCATTTATTTGACCATTCATCCTCTGTTAATGGACACTCAAATTACCTGCAGGGTTTTTTTTGTGTGTGTGTGTGTGTGTGTGTGACTACAACTCTATATATACATATATCCCCTCATATATTCATGTTATTAAGGTCCAGACTTGTAGTAACAACATAAATAGACAAATTTCATGAAAGTATTAATTACCAAAAATTTGACCTAAAAAGAAAGAAATAGAAAGCTAAAGTAAGAATAGATCAATGGAGGGGCACCTGGGTGGCTCAGTTGGTTGGGTGGCTGACTTCGGCTCGGGTCATGATCTCACAGCTCGAAGGCTCATGAGTTCGAGCCCTGCGTTGGGCTCTGTGTTGACAGCTCAGAGCCTGGAGCCTGCTTCAGATTCTGTGTCTCCCTCTCTCTCTGCCCCTCCCCTGTTCTCATTCTATATACTTCCAGAAATCTGAGTAATAATGTCTACTGCTGGCATGCTGCTAATAATCACTTTAATTTCTGGCAGTATGTGTGTATATATCCTGGAGTGATATTAGAAATAGTAGAAATCAGTATGACATGGAACCCAACTAGCCAGAAGTTTCACTAGCTCAAATAGAACAGATGCCAGCTCTACACAAATAGTATGGTCATTACAGTGTTCAGTGATGACAATCAGTTGTGCATACATGTATGTAAACCTAGCCTTACATATTTGTGCTTTTATATCTATGTACTAGATTCTAAGGCTTGGAAACCTGCAGTAGAAGGGTATGTGTTCTTTAAATTTTAACAAATTAGTCAGATGGCATTCAGAAAAGGCTGCAATACTGCATACTGCCATAAAAAGTATACAAGAGTATCCTGTCTCTATGTCACTGCCAGTAGTATATTCCCAGAGATGATTATAATCTATTTAGATTATGATTATATACATCATTATGTATACATATATGATGAGGATTGTTAAGGAGAAAGAGAAGGAAAGAGATCAAAATTTATTGTACATTCTTTTCTTTCTGCTTTATCTTCATCATATTCTACCATGAAATCTCTGATTCATTTGTTGTTTAGTTTAGAACATTTCCTCAAATATTATCCTTAAATCTATTATGTGTGCAGTGTGATCTTTGAAATCCTGCGTATTTGAAAATATCATTCTTTCACTCTGACAAGCAAATCATTATCTTGTCTGAGTTTAAGGTTCTTAGGCCCTAGTCCTTGTAGTTGACTGTCAATGCTACTAATGCTATTAACCCTTCCCTCTAGCTTCCAGTGTTATGGGTGAGAAGTCTGACACAGTCTCATTATTTACCCTTTGAGAATAACTTGATCTTTCTCTTTGGGAGTTTATAAGATTTATCTTGTTCCTGGAGTTCAAGAATTTTACTGGAATGTATGCCATCTTTTAATATAATATGTCTAAGTTTGGGGATACCTCTTTGACTTGATTTTCTAGGCCATCCCATCCTATAGTCTTACACTACCCTCAAGTACATTTATTGTAAATTTTTAGCTCAACAAACCATATTGTTAGTCCCAGGAGATATTTTGGGGGATGTCCTAATTATTCTTGGGCTCAAGCTGTTGTCTGTCTTTTCTAGCTGTTGTAATTAGTAAAGGATTTATTCTGAATGTTTGCTTATTCTTTCTTCTCTCTGAATGCTGGTCCCTCATAGGTGTGCAGTTCTGTCTCTTGTCTCTGTAAATTTGGCTTATATTTATCTGCCTTAAGGTGGAAGGCTCAAAAGCAGTAGAAGGCATGAGTCTCTGCCCCTGTGGATCAGTAAAGCAGCTTGTTGTCTGGCTCCAGTCAAGGTCCTATGAGGAATAGTCTCTTTTCTTTCTTCCTTTAAACTTTCCCAGTTTTGGTGTGGAGAGAACTCAGCCCTTTGGTTCAGAAACTCAGCTCTTTCTCTGCTCTTCTGGTTGAACCCTGACTGATACTGGTCATGTCTGCCAGATTCCACAACTGTAAAGTTACCATTTTCCTGATTTGTAATTAGTAATTTGTGGGTAGATACTTAGTGACTATCCTTTTCAAACTTTCAACAACTAGTTCTAGCATCCATTGATGATTTTTGTTTGATTCAATTATTTCTATGATTTTTACAAATGGTTATTTTTTATCTCTATTATTCCTTTTACATTTTACTGGAAGTTTGTTTCTTAGTTTATTATCACTAGTATGAACTTTAGATTTCTTATTTTATTTAACAAGTTTTAATTGATTACCATATTTATTTGTATGCTCTTTATTTTGTAAATTGAGATATAGTGACATAATATTGCATTCCTTTTAGATGTACAGCATAATGTTTTCATATATATATATATATATCAGTTTCATGTGTATATCATAGTGATTTGATATTTTTATACATTACAAAATGATCCCCATGACTAATCTCGTTACCATACAAAAGTTATTACATCTATCACTGTACAAAAGTGATTACAACATTATTGACTCTATTCCCTATGCTGTACATTATATCTTCATGATATATTTATTCTATAACAGGAAGTTTGTACTTCTTAATCCCCCTCACCTATTTCACTTGCCCTAAACAGTTTGGTAACCAATAGTCTGTTTCCTGTATATATGTGTCTTTTTCCATTTTGTTCTTTGTTTTTAAAATATATATATATTCTATTTTTAAGTAATCTCTACACCCAACATGAGGCTCAGACTTAACAACCCCAAGATCAGGAGTTGCATGCTCTACTGACCAAGCCAGGCAGGCATTTCTGTTCTTTGCTTTTTGTTTTTTGGTTTTTTTTGGTTTTTGTTTTTGTTTTAGATTTCACATAGAAGTGAAAGCATATGGTATTTGTCTTTTTCTGTCTTACTTATTTCACTTAATATAATACCCACTAGATTCATCCACGGTGCTGCAACGTTTCATTCTTTTTTATAGCCGAGTAATATTCCAGCGTGGGCGCGCGCGCGCGCACACACACACACACACACACACACACACATTTCACATCTTCTTTATCCACTCATCTATTGATGAACACTTAGGTTGCTCCCACATCTTGGCTATTGTAAAATAGTGCCTCAATGAATATAGGAGGTGCATATATCTCTTGAATTGGTGTTTTTTTATTCTTCAGATAAATGCCCAGAAGTGGAATTGCTGGATCATATAGTAGCTCTCTTTGTAATATTTGGAGGAACCTCCAAACTGTTTTCCATAGTGACACTATCGATTTGCATTCCCACCAACAGTGTGCAAGGGTTCCTTTCTCCGTATCCTTGCCAACACTTGGGGTTTTTTTTGTCTTTTTGATAATAGCCAATCTGACAGGTGTGAGGTGATAACTGATTTGCATTTCCCTGATGATTAGTGATGTTGAGCACCTTTTCATGTGTTGGTTGACCATCTGTGTGTCTTCTTGGGAAATTGTTTATTCAAATCCTCTGCCCAATTTTTAATTACTTAGTTTTTTGATATTAAGTTGTATAAATTCTTTATATTAACTCCTTATTAAATGTATGAATTGCGAATATATTCTCCCATTTAGTAAATTGCTTTTTGTTTTGATGATGGTTTCCTTCACTATACAAAAGCTTTTTAGTTCAATGTAATCCTGCTTGTTTTAGCGTTTTTGTCCTTGCCTGAGAAGACTGGTTCAAAAAATATTGCTAAGACTGATGTCAAAAAGTTTACTGCCTGTGCTTTCCTCTAGGAGTTGAATGGTTTTATGTCTTAAATTCAAGTTTTTAATCCATTTTGAATTTATTTTTGTATATAGTGTAAGATAGTCGTCCAGTTTCATTCTTTTACATGCAGCTGTCCGGTTTTCCAAACACCATTTATTAAAGAGACTGTCTTCTCCCTATCATATATCTTTGCCTCCTTTGTTATAGATACTAAAATGCATGGATTTATTTCTGGGATCTCTTTTCTATTTCATTGATCTATATGTCTATTTCTGTGTCAGTACTATCCTGTTTTCATTATGATAGGTTTGTAGTATAGTTTAAAATCAGGGAGTGTGAGACGTCCAGCTTCATTCTTCTCTTTTAAGATTGCTTTGGCTATTTGGGATCTTTTTGTTTTTCCATACAAATTTTAGGATTCTTTGTTCAATGTCTGTGAAAAATGATATTGGTATCCTGACAAGGATTGGATTAAGTCTTTAATTGCACTGGGTAAATTGGACATTTTAATAATATTCTTCCAATCTGCGGTCATGATATATCTTTCCATTTATTTGTGTCAACTTCAGTTTCTTTCTTTTTTTTTTTTTAATTTTTTTTTTTTAACGTTTATTTATTTTTGAGACAGAGACAGAGCATGAACGGGGGAGGGGCAGAGAGAGAGGGAGACACAGAATCGGAAGCAGGTTCCAGGCTCTGAGCCATCAGCCCAGAGCCTGATGCGGGGCTCAAACTCACGGACTGCGAGATTGTGACCTGAGCTGAAGACGGACACTTAACCGACTGAGCCACCCAGGCGCCCCCAGTTTCTTTCATCAATGTCATATTTTCCAAGTAAAAGTCCTTAACCCCCTTTGTTAAATTTATTCCCACATATTTTATTCTTTTTCATACAATTCCATACAAATGGACTTTTTTCTTAATTTTTTTTTCTGATAACTCATTATTAGTGTTTAGAAATGCAATCAATTTCTGCATGTTAATTTCATATCCTGCAATTTTGTTGAGTTCATTTATTAGGCTCTAATAGGTTTTTTAGTGTAGTCTTTAGGGTTTTCTCTATATAGTCTCATTTACTGTGCAAATAGTGACTGTTTTACTTTCCCAATTCCAGTTAGGATAGTTGTTTTCATTTTTTGTTTTTTGTTTTTTGTTTTTTATCTTTTTCTTGCCTAATTGCTGTGGCTAAGACTTCCAGTACTGTGTTGAATAAAAGTGAGGAGAGGACTTCCTTGTCTTATTCCTGATCTTAGAGAAAAAGCTTTTGGCTTTTCTCCATTGAGTATATTAGCTGTGGGTTTGTCATATATGACTTTTATTATGTTGGGGTACATGACTTATAGCAAAAACTCTTAATAAAATGGGTATATAAGTGGATTTTGAATTTGAATTTTGTCAAATGCTATTTCTGCATCTATTTAGATGAGCATATAATTTTTATCTTTTGTGTGTGTGTGTGGTATATCACATTAGTTGATTTATGGATGTTGAACCATCCTTGCATCCTTGAAATAAGTTCCATCTGACAATGGGATAAAAGGCTTTTTAATGTGCTTTTGAATTTGGTTTGCTAATATTTTCTTGAGGATTTTTGCATCTATGTTCATCATGGATGTAACATGTATGTGTGTGTGTCCCTATCTGGTTTGGGGTAATGCTGGCCTCTTTGAAGATGTTCTTCCTCTTCAATTTCTTTTTAATAATTTGAGAAGACTAGGTATCACCTCTTCTTTAAATGTTTGGTAGAATTCACCTGTGAAGGCTTTTGGCCCTGGACTTTTGGGGAGTTTAAAAATTACTGATTCAACTAATTATTTCTAATCTAGCTATTCAGATATTCTATTCATTGTTCAGTTTTGGAAGTCTGTGCATTTTAAGGAAGTTATCCAGTTCTTCTAGGTTTTCCAATTTGTTGGCATATAATTGTAGCAGTGTCCTATGATTGTTTGTATTCTGCTGTGTTAGTTCTAACTTCTCTTTCATTTCTGATTTCATTTATTTGGGCCCTCTTATTTTTTCTTGGTGAGTCTGGCTGGACGTTTATCAATTTTAAAGACACCAGCTTTTGGGGTTCCTTTTTTTCAAGGAACCAGCTTTTGGGGTAGCTGGGTGGCTCAGTTGGTTAAGCATCCAACTCTTGATTTTAGCTCAGATCATGATCTCATGGTTGTGAGATTGAGCCCTGTGTTGGTCTCCACACTGGACATGGGGCCTGCTTAAGATTATCTCTCTCCCTCTCCCTCTGTCCCTCCCATACTTGTACTCATTCTCTCTCTCTCTCTCTCTCTCTCTCTCTCTCTCTCTCTCAAAAAATCCCCACAAAACAAAAGAACCAGCTGTTATTTTATTTTTTATTTTTTAAAGAGTGCACTTGTTGTGATAAGCATCAGGTGTTTTATGGAAGTGTGAATCACCATATTATACACCTGAAACTAGTATTATACTGTATGTTAACTAACTAGAATTTAAATAAAAACTTTTTTAAAAATCAAAGAACCAGGAGCACCTAGGTGGTACAGTTGGTTGAGTGTCCGACTCTTGATTTTGGCTTGTGTCATGATCCCAGGGTCTTGGGATTGAGCCCTGCATTGGACTATGCACTCAGCATGGAGCCTGCTTGGGATTCTCCCCCTCTCTCCCCCTCTCTCCCCCTCTCTCCCCCTCTCTCCCCCTCTCTCCCCCTCTCTCCCCCTCCTGCCTTCTCCCCTACTCTTTCTCTCTCTAAAATTAAAAAAATTTTTAATTAAATAAATTTTGTTTTATTGATCTTTTCTATTTTTTTTCTTGGTCTCTATTTCACTTGGTTTCTATTTCACTCTGATCTTTAGTATGTCTTTTCTTCTACTAACTTGGGCTTTGTTTCTTCTTTTTCTAGTTCCTTTAGGTGTAAAGTTAGATTGAGATTTTTTCTTATTTCTTGAGGTAAGCCAAAAGTTTATTATTGTAAACTTCCTTTGTAGAACTGTCTTTGCTGGGTCCCCCAAATTTTGAATTGTTGTGTTTCTATTTTCATTTCTCTTCAGGTATTTTTTTTTGCTTCTTTTATTTCTTCATTGACTCATTGGCTGTTTAGTAGCATGTTGTTTACCCTCCATGTGTCTGTGATTTTGTTTTCTTTTGTTTTTTTTCATTTTTTTTCTTAAAACTCATATTTAGTTTCATAGCATTGTGGTCAGAAAACATGCTTGAGGAAGGAATTAAGATGGTGGAGAAGTAGGGGGACCAGAATTTTCCTTGTCCCACAAACACAGGTGTATTGAAGTCAGATCACTTGGAACACCCACAATGGAGTGGCAGAAGGATCTTCACAGATGGAAAGAAACAGCTTGGCAAGATCAAGGTGTATATGTGAATTGAGGGAGATAAAATGGCATAGGCATGGAGGGGAGGCCAAAAGGGAGAGAAAGAGATAAGGGTTTGGTATCTAGTTAGCACAAGAGGAAAACCTCTCTGGACCACGGAGTGGGGAACAAGAAATACAGAGAGTGCCAATGTCTATGTTGCAAACAGCCTTAGAAGCTGAAACTTGGAGGTTTCAAAAGTTCATGACTTTCTCTGCAACAAAACTAGTTTTAAAAGTGCATGACTTTCTCTGGACTGAAGCTGCAGCTGTGTGTACGTGCCTAGGGTGGGGAAGGAGCCACCCAGGGTGTTGTAACAATCCCAGGAGCACACTGGGAAAGAACAGTTCCCTTCCTCAAGTACTGTGAGAAGAGGGTTTATTGCCTCCCCAAGAACAAAGACCCTGCAGATGCCAGCCAAGGGCCTTTTATCAACAGAGCAGAGTGGCTGTACACCAGAACAGAGTCCACAGGGTCCTTTCAGACATGGATTTTGAATCCCAGCAGAGCACCTAGAAGGCACTAGAGAACTGTGGAGCCAGATTCTCCACTGTGGAGCTCCACTGTGGAGCGCTGATGGACTGTGCTATTCTGTGAGCGCTGCCTGAACAGTGTGATTTGAGACACCAGCTCTGGGGAGGAGATACTGGGGTGTCACCATTTTTTTCCCTAACACCAACGTGGTGGGACTTCAGAGGTAGGACTGCTTACACCAAACACCCCCCCCCCACCTCCGTACCTGGCAACTGCTTATCTACTGGAGTAGGACTGACACTGGTTGAACCAGAGGGCCTCTCCTCCAGACCAGCACAGCCACTGATCCCAGGCACCAACAGAAAACTGTTGTGTTTTTTTTTTTTTAATTTTGTCTGTCTGTTTGTTCTTCTCTTCTCTATTCTTTTTCTTTCTACCATCTTCTTTTTACTTTTGGAATCAGGCTCATAGTTTCTGATTTGTTTTTGGTTAATGCGTGTGTGTGTGTGTGTGTGTGTGTGTGTTTGGTCAATACATACATATATATATATATATATATATACACATACATATATGTAATATACATATTTTTTTGTTTTTCTTGTTGTGTTTTGTTTTGTTTATTTAATCAGGCATTTTTACTCTATTCCTTTTAAACCTTTTCTATATCTTCTTTATTTTCCTTTCTCTTTCTCTGGATTTACTGTGTAGTTTTTTTTTTTTTCTCCTTGGTCTTCTTTTTCTCCTTTCACTTTTCTCTTTGTATAAGATCAAGCTTCCCCCCCACTTCCCTTTTTTTTCCTTGGTTATTTCAATGAAATCAAAGCACACCTGGTTGAAGGTCCAAACACTCCACCACTACAAGCAAGGAGGAGCTCTGTAGACGACTGACCAGTAAGAGCAGTCAAAACTCAAGTGTCAGGCCCTGGACAGTGTATGACCCCTTTTTAATTTATTAGTACTCACAGGTGCAGAACACATAACAAGCTATTAAAACACACAAACACAGAAACTTAGACAAAATGACAAAACAGAAGAGTTCTCCCCAAAAGAAAATTCAAGAAGAAATGACAGCCAGAGAATGGCTCAAAATAGATAATCTAAATTCTTCAGATATATATTGTTTATAACAGTCATAAGACTAATAGTTGGGCTTGAAAATAGCATAGAAGACAGCAGAGAATCTATTGCTGCAGATATCAGACCTAAGAACTAGTCATGATGAATTAAGAAATGCTATAAATGAGATGCAAAGTCAACTAGATACAGTGACAGTAAGGATGGAAGAAGCAGAGGAGAGAATAGGTAAAGTAAAAGATAAAATTATAGGAAATGATGAAGCTGAAAAAAAGAGGGAAAGGACATTCCCTGATAATGAGGGGAGAATTTGAGAGCTAAGTGATTCCATAAAATGAAACAATATCTGTATCATAAGAGTTCCAGAAGAAGAAGAGGAGAGAAAGGGGCAGATGGTTTACTTGAACAAATTATAGCTGAGTACTTCCCTAATCTGGGGAATGAAACAGGCATCCAAGTTGAAAAGGCACAGAGAACTCCCTTCAAAATCAACAAAAACAGGTCAACATCACAACATATCATAGTGAAACTGGCAAAATACAAAGACAGAAGTCTGTAAACAGCTAGGGACAAATGGTCCTTACCCTACAAGGGTAGACATATAAGGGTCTTGAAATTTGACAGGCCAGAAGGGAGTGGCAGGAAATATTCAATGTGCTCAATAGGAAAAATATGCCAAGAATCCTTTATCCATCAAGGCTTTCATTCAGAATAGAAAGAGAGATAAAGGCTTTCCCAGACAAACAAAAACTAAAGGAGTTCATGACCACTAAACCAACCCTGCAGGAGATCCTAAGTGGGACTCTGTGAGTGGCAAGCAGCAAAGGCTACAAAGAACCAGAGACATCACCACAAACATAAAATCTACAGATAACACAATGGCACTAAAGTCAAATCTTTCAATCATACTCTGAATGTAAATGGACTAAATGCCCAATCAAAAGACATAGGTTATCAGAATGGATAAAAAACAGGATCCAGATATATGCTGCCTACAAGAGACTCATTTTAGAGCTGAGGATACCTACAGGTTGAAAGTGAGGGGATGGAGAGCAATTTATCATGCCACTGGAAGTCCAAAGAAAGCTGGAGTGGCCATACTTATATCAGACAAACTACATTTTAAAACAAGACTATAACAAAGGATGAAGAAGGACATTATATGATAATTAAGGAGTCCATTCATCAAGAGCTAACAATTGTAAATGTTTATGCCTCCACCATGAGAGCACCCAAATTAATCACAAACATGAACAAATGTACTAATAATACCATAATTGCAGATGATGTTAATACTCCACTTACAACAGTGGACAGATGGCAGGAAATCAATAAGGAAACAACAGCTCTGAATGACACGTTGTACCAGATGGACTTAACAGATATATTCAGAACATTTCAGTAGAATTCACATTCTTCTCAAGGGCACATGGAACATTATCCAAAATAGATCACATACTGGGTCACAAAACAACCCTCAACAAGTATAAAAAGATTGAGATCATACAATGCATATTTTCAGATCACAATGCTATGAAACTTGAAATCAACCACATGAAAAAAATTGAAAGGCTTCAAATACATAGAGATTAAAAAACATCCTACTAAAGAATGAATGGGTCAACCAGGAAATTAAATAAGAAATTTAAAAATCTATGGAAGCAAATGAAAACAAAAACATGGAAGTCCAAATACTTTGGGATATAGCAAAGGCAGCCCTAAGAGGAAAATACATTGCAATTCAGACCTATCTCAAGAAGCAAGATAAGTCCCAAATACACAGCCTAACCTTACACCTAAAGGAACTAGAAAAGCAGCAGCAAATAAAGCCCAAAGCCAACAGAAGAAGAAAAATAATAAAGATTAGGGCAGAAATAAATGATATAGAATTTAAAAAAAACAATAGAACAGATCAATGAATCTAAGAGCTGATTTAAAAAAAAACAAACAAACAAAATTGATAAACCCCTAGCCAGACTTCTCAAAAGAAAAGAGAGAGGACCCAAATAGATAAAATCACAAATGAAAGAGGAGAGATCACACCACCACAGAAATACAATTATTAAAGAATACTATGAAAAATTATATGCCAATAAACTGAGCAATCTGTAAGAAATGGACAAATTTCTAATTACTCACATACCACCAAAACTCAAAGAGGAAGAAATAGGAATTTTGAACAGAATCATAACCAGAGAAGAAATTCAATCAGTTATTAAAAATCTCCCAACAAATAAGAGTCCTGGGCCAGATGGCTTCCCAGGGAAATTCTACCAGACATTTAAAGCATAGTTAATACCTATTCTCCATAAACTGTTCCAAAAAATAGAAACAGAAGGAAAGCTTCCAGATTCATTCAATGAAGCCTGCATTACCTTGATTCCAAAACCAGACAAAGACCCCACTAAAAAAAAAGGAGAATTACAGGCCAATATCCCTGATGAAGCTGTATGCAAAAGTTCTCAACAAGTAGCAAATAGAATTCAACATTACATTAAAAGAAATATTCAACATGATCAAGTGGGGTTCATTCCTGGGCTGCAGGCCTGGTTCAATAACCACAAATCAATCCATGTGATACATCACATCGATATAAAAAAGGATAAGAACCATATGATCCTGTCAATAGATACAGAAAAAGCATTTGACAAAATAAAGCATCCTTTCTAATAAAAACCCTCAAGAAAGTTGAGATAGAAGGAATACACCTTAACGTTATGAAAACCATATATGAAAAGCCCACAGCTAATATCCTTAATGGGGAAAAACTGAGAGCTTCCCCCCTGAGATCAGGAACATGACAGGGGTGTCCACTCTCACCACTGTTGTTTAACAGAGTGTTGGAAGTCCTAGCCTCAGCAATCAAACAACAAAATGAAACAAAAGGCATCCAAATTGTCAAAGAAGTCAAACTTTCACTTTTCACAGATGACATGATGTACGTGGAGATGTACATGTACATGGAGAACCTGAAAGACTCCACCAAACAGCTTCTAGAACTGATCCATGAATTCAGCAAAGCTGAATTCGGGATATAAAATCAGGATATAAAATCAATGTACAGAAATCAGTTCCATTTCTATACACCAATAATGAAACAACAGAAAGAGAAATCAAGAAACCAATTCCATTTACGGTTGCACCAAGAGCCATAAAATACCAAAGGTGTAAAAGATCTGTATGCTGAAACTATAGAAAACTTACAAAAGAAATTGAAGAACACACAAAGAAATGGGAAAACATTCCATGCTCATGGATTGGAAGAACAAATATCATTAAAATTTCAATATTACCCAAAGCAATCTACACATTCAATGCAATCCCAATCAAAATCACACTGGCATTCTTCTCAGAGCTAGAACAAACAATCCTAAAATTTGTATGGAACCACAAAAGACCCTGAATATCCAAAGTAATGTTAAAAAGAAAACCAAAGCGGGAGGCATTACAATCCCAGACTTTAGCCTCAACTACAAAGCTGTAAACATCAAGACACTATGGTATTGGCACAAAAACAGACACATAGGCCAATGAAATAGAAGAGAGAACCCAGAATTGGACCCACAAATGTATGGCCAACTAATCTTCAACAAAGCAGGAAAAAGTATCCAATGGAAACAAATACAGTCTTTTTAGCACATGGTGCTGAGACAACTGGACAGCAACATGAATAAGAATAAAATTGGACCACTTTCTTCTACCACAAAATAAATTCAAAATGGATGAAAGACCTAAATGTGAGACAGGAAACTATTAAATCCTACAGGAGAAAACAAGCAGAAACCTCTTTGATCTTGGCCAGAGCAACTTCTTACTTAACATGTCTCCAAAGGTAAGGGAAATAAAATCAAAAGTGAACTATTGGGAACTCATCAAGATAAAAAAAAAAAAAGAAAAAGAAAAAGAAAAACAAAACCTTTTGCACAGTGAAGGAAATAATCAACAAAAATAAAAGGCAATTTACGGAATGGGAGAAGATATTTGCAAATGACATATTGGGTAAAGGGTTAGTATCCAAATTCTATAAAGAATTCACCAAACTCAACACCCAAAAAAAACCCCAAATAATCCAGAGAAGAAATGGGTAGAAGACACGAATAGACACTTCTCCAAAGAAGATATCCAGATGGCCAACAGACACATGAAAAGATGCTCAACATTACTCATCATCAGGGAAATACAAATCAAAGCCATAATGAGATACCACCTTACACCCGTCAGAGTGGCTAAAATTAACAACTCAGGAAAGAACAGATGTTGGCAAGGATATGAAGAAAGGAGAACCCTCGTACACTGTTGGTGGGAATGCAAACTGGTGCAGCCACTCTGGAAAACAACATAGAGTTTCCTCAAAAAATTAAACTAGGGGGAGCCTGGGTGGCTCACTCAGTTAAGCATCCAATTTCAGCTCAGGTCATGATCTCATAATTTGTGAGCTCGAACCCTCCGTCAGGCTCTCTGCTGTCAACACAGAGCCTGCTTTGGATCCTCTGTCTCCCTCTCTCTCTCTGCCTCTCCCATGCTCTCTCTCAAAAATAAACATTTTTTTTTAAAGATTAAAAATAGAACTACCCTACAATCCAGCAATTGCACTACTAGGAATTTATTCAAAGGATACAAAAATGCTTATTCAAAGGGGCACATGTACCCCAATGTTTATAGCAACACTATCAATATCCAAATTACGGAAAGAACCCAAATGTCCGTCAACTGATGAATGGATTAAGATGTGGGGTGTGTGTGTGTGTGTGTGTGTGTGTGTGTGTGTGTGAGAGAGAGAGAGAGAGAGAGAGAGAGAGAGAGAGAGAGAGAGAGATGGAATACTACTCAGCAGTGAAAAAGAATGAAATCTTGTCATTTGCAACAACGTGGATGAAACTGGATTGTATTATTACCCTAAGTGAAGTAAGTCAGAGAAAAGCAAATGTCACATGATTTCACTCATATGTGTAATTTGAGAAGGGGAAGGGAAGGAAAAATAAGATAAAAACAGAGAGGGGGGCAAACCGTAAGAGACTCTTAAATACAGAGAACAAACAGGATTGGTGGGAGTGGGAGGGTTGGGAAAGTGAATGATGGGCATTAAGGAGGGCACTGGTTGGGATGAGCAAGTATTATATGTAAGTGGTGAACCCCTGGATTCTACTCCTGAAGCCAAGACCACACTGTATGTTAACTAACTTGAGAATAGAAAAAGGGAAAATAAAAGAAAAAATAAAGAAAACATGCTTGACATGATTTCAGTTTTTTTTAATTTATTGAGACTTCTTTTGTGGCCTAATATTTGATCTATACTCAAGAATGATCCATTTGTACTTGAAACGAAAGTGTATTCTGCAGTTTCTGAATGAAATGTACTATATATATCTACTAATTCCATCTGGTCTAAGGTGCCATTTAAGGCCAATGTTTCTTTGATTTTTCTTTCTGAATGATCTTATATTGATGTAAGTGGGGTGTTAAAGTCCCTGCTCTTATGGCATTGCTCTCAATCTCTCCCTTTAAAAGTCTGCTAATATTTGCTTTATATATTTTTGTACTCCTATGATGGATGCATGAACATTTAAAAATGTTATATCCTCTTCTTAGATTGACCCCTTTATCATTATGTAATACCCTTCTTTGCTTTTTGTTGCAGTCTTTGTTTGAAAGTATATTTTGTCTGATATGAATACTGCTATTACAGCTTTCTTTGGGTTTCCATTTGCATGGAATATAATTTTCCATTCCTTCACTTTCATTCTTTATGTGTCTGACTGTGTGACTTTGTCTGAAGTGAATCTTTTGTAGGTAGCATATGATGGGTCTTAGGGTTTATTTTAAATCCATTTAGCTATCTTATGTCTTTTGATTGGTGCATTTAGTCCATTTACATTTAAAGTAATTATTGATAGATAGGTATTTATTGCCACTTTGTTAACTGTTTTCTTGTTCTTATGGTTCTTCTCTGTTCTGTTCTTCTCATAGTCTATTCCCTTGTGGTTTTATGGTTTTCTTTCATGTTTTGTTGGAGCTCCTGCATCTTTGTTTTGTGTATCTATTGTAGGTTTTTGATATGGCTACCATGGGGTTCATATACATTGACTTATATACATAGTCTATTTCAAGCTGTTGGCTGCTAAGGTCCAAATGGGTTCATATTGTTTGGGGCTCGATGAGCTTCCTGGACAGGGATGTCTGTTTCCTTCCCCAGGTTGGAGAAGTTTTAAGTCATTATTTCTTCGGATAAGTTTTTTCCCTTTTCTCTCTCCTTCTGAGACCCCTCTAAAGTAAATGTCAGTACACTTGATATTGTCCCAGTAGTCCCTTATACTATCCTCACTCTTTAAAATTATTTTTTCTTTTCTTTTTGCTGTTCCGATTGGGTGATTTCCACTATTCTACCTTCCTGATTAATGATCTTTTTTTCTTTATCATCTAATCTGCTGTTGATTCCCACTAGTATATTTTTCATTTATGTTATTGTATTTTTCAACCCTTATTAGTTCTTTCTTATATTTTCTGTTTCTTGAATTTTTCACTGTGTTTGTCCATTCTTTTACTGTGTTTGGTGAACATCTTTATGACCATTACTTTGAATTCTTTCTCAGGTAAATTACTTATCTCCATTCCACCAGAGGTTTTTATTTTCTGGCTTTTTTTTTTCTTTAATTTGGAATGCATTCCTATTTCTCCTCTTTTTGTTTGACTTTCTGTGTTTGTTTCTATGAATTAGGTGGAACAGTTACCTCTTCCCCCTGAAGGAATAGCCTTGTAGGAGCAGCCCCTATGTAGACTACATTGTATGGAAGCTTTGAGAGGCCAACTGGAACTGGAAAAGGCACCGGTCAGGAAGGGGTATCAGGGTGTGCCATGCCAGGGCCACCCTGGCAAGCAGCTAGGTCACCAGGGTGGTGGGGGCAGAGTGGCCATTCCAAGGTTTCCTTGGCAAGATGGCTAGAGATGGAGCAGGCATAGGGGAAGGAGTCCTGTGCATACCATGCCAGGGTCACCTTGGGGGTTGGCTTTAGCTGGTATGGGCCAAGGACCAGGGGCATGCTTGGGAAACCCTAGCAGGCTTGCTAGAGCTACTAAACCCTATTCCTACCTGTGCTATCAAGGTAGAGAAGAAACATAATAAATGGTGCTTGCAAGTGCCTTCAGTCTCAGAGTTTCAGCAGATCTCTGCTTGTTTGACCAACACTCTAGGGTTGATAAATAGACTTTATTCATTTATAGGCTACTTGTCTTTAAGCCACTATTTTTTCACTGTACCTCAGGCTGCATACGTCTGTGTGTGGGCCCTTAACGATATCCCTCCTTACAGCAGGTCACTGCATCAGGGGTGGAGCTCCCATTGTTACTCTGTCTCTGTCTCTCCCACCCTTCTCTGTGTGGCCCCTCTACCATTTGTTGTGTAGAATCTGTTTAGCCCTCAGTTCTGCTTCGGAAGAATTGATTTATATGTAGGTGTACATTTCATGTGTCCATGGGAGGAGGTGAGTTCAGAGTCTTTCTATGCTGCCATTTGGACCACCCTCTGCCCTATAATGAGAAATTTTAATATTTAACCCCTTATCAACCTTCAAATATATAAAATTTATACTGTTAAATATTGTTAACTATAGTCACCATACTGTACATTACATCCCTAGAACTTACTTATTTTACAACAGGAAGTTTGTACCTTATAAACAACTTTACCCATACCTCCCCTCCAGTAACCTCCAGAAAACCCTCCAGTTTTCTATAGTTAAGGATCTGTTTGCTGTTACCTCTCTTTTTCCCCCCTATATTCATCTGCTTTGTTTCTTAAATTCCACATAGGAGTGAAAACATATGGTATTTGTCTTTCTCTAGCTGACATACTTCACTTGGCATAATACTCTCTAGCTTTATCCACATTCTTGTAAATGGCAAGATTTTATTCTTTTTTATGGCTGAGCAATATCCCATTGTACATAGATACCACCTCTTCTTCATCCATCCATCCATCGGTGGACATTTGGGCTCTTTCCATATTTTGGCTGCTATAAACATCAGGGTGCATGTGTCCCTTTGAAACAGCACACCTGTATCCGCTGGATAAATACCTAGTAGTGCAATTGCTGGGTCATAGGGTAGTTCTATTTTTAACTTTTTGAGGAAACTCCATACTGTTATCCAGCGCGGCTACACCACTTTGCATTCCTACCAACAGCATAAGAGGGTTCCCCTTTCTAGGCATCCTCACTAACACCTGTTGTTTCCTGTATTGTCAATTTTAGCCATTCTGACAAGTGTGAAGTGATATTTGTGTCATCTCCATTTTCTTTCATAAGTGTTTTATAGTTTTCAGAGTACCGATCTTTTACCTCTTTGGTTAGGTTTCTTCCTACCTAGGAAGTGCACCATATCACTTTTGGTGCAATGGTAGATGGGGCCAATTCCTTGATTTCTCTTTCTCCTGTTTCACTATTAGTGTATAGAAATGCAACAGATTTCTGTACAATGATTTTGTATCCTGCGACTTTACTGAATTTGTGTGTCAATTTTAGCAATTTTTTGATGGAGTCTTTCATATTTTCTACATAGAGTATTATGTCATCTGCAAAGAGTGAAAGTTTGACTTCCTCCTTGCTGATTTAGATGCCTTTTATTCTTTTTGTTGCATGATTGCTGAGGCTAGGACTCCAGTACATGTTAAATAACGAGGTGAGAGTGGTTATTTCTGTCTTGTTCCTGACCATAGAGGAAAAGCTCTGTTTTTGCCCATTGAGGATGATATTAGTTGTGTGTTTTTTGTATATGGCCTTAATTATGTTGAGTTATGGTCCCTCCATCCCTACTTTGTTGAGGGTTTTTATCACGAATGGATGTTGTACTTTGTCAAATGCTTTTTCTGCATCTATTGAGAGAATCATAGGGTTCTTATCCTTTCTTTTATGAATACACTGTATCACATTGATTGATTTGTGAATATTAAACCACACTTGCAGCCTAGGAATAAATCCCACTTGATAGAGGTGAATGATTCTTTTAATGTACTGATGGATTTGATTTGCTAGTATTTTGTTGAGAGTTTTTTGCATCCATTCTCATCAGGGATATTGGCCTGTAGTTTTCTTTTCTAGTGGAACATTTGTCTGGTTTTGTAATCAGGGTTACATTGGCCTTGTAGAATGAGTTTGGAAGGTTTCCTCCCTTTTTATTTTTATTTTTTTGAATTTTTTTGGAATAGATCCTAACTCTTCTTTAAATGTTTGGTAGATTTTTGATTACTCATTCAATTTCTTTGCTAGTTATTGGTCTGTTCAAGTTTTCTATTTCTTCCTGTTTCAGTTTTGATAGTTTATATATTTCTTGGAATTTATCAGTTTCTTCCAGATTGATTTCATGGCATATAATTTTTCATAATATTCTCTTGTAGTTGTTTGTATTTCTGTGGTATTGGTTATTTCTCCTCTCTCATTTATGATCTTATTTATTTGGGTTCTTTCTCTTTTTGATAAGTCTAGCTAGGGATTTATCAATTTTATTAATTTTTTCAAAGAACCACCTCCTGGTTTCATTGTTCTACTGGTTTTTTGTTTCTTTCTTTCTTTGTCATTTATTTCTGCTCTAATCTTTATTATATCCCTTCTGCTGGCTTTAGGCTTTGTTGGTCTTTTTCTTCAGGTGTAAAGTTAGGTTTTTTATGCTATATCCTTCCCTCTTATGACCACTTTTGCTGCATCCCAAAGGTTTTGGACAATCATGTTTTCATTTTCACTTGTTATCATGTATTCTTTTTATATCTTCTTTAATTTCCTGGTTGACCCATTCATTCTTTAGTAGAATGTTCTTTAACCTCTATGTATTTGTGGTCTTTCCAAAATTTTTATTGGGGTTGACTTCAAGTTTCATAGCATTGTGGTCAGAAAATATGCATGGTAGGGACACCTGGGGGACTCAGTCATTTAAGCATCCAACTGTTGATCTCAGCAGGTCATGATCTCATGGTTTGTGGGTTTGAGCCTCATATCAGGTTCTGTGCTGATGGCTCAGAGCCTGCTAAGGATTCTCTCTCTCCCTCTGTGCCCCTCACCCCCATCTCTCTCTCTCTAAAATAAACTTAAAAAAATATGCATAGTACGATCAATATCCTTTTGTACTTATTGAGACCTGATTTGTGACCCAGTATATGATCTATTCTGGAGAATTTCCATGTGCACTCAAAAAGAATATGTATTCTGCTTTAGGATGAAATGTTCTGAATATATCTGTGGTCTATCTGGTCTGATGTGTCATTCAAAGACATTGTTCCCTTGTTGATTTTCTGCTTAGATGATCTGTCCATTGATTTAAGTGGGGTGTCAAAATTCCCTTCTATTATTGTATTATTATCAATGAGTTCATTTATGTTTATTAGTAATAGATTTATATATTTGGGTACTTCCAAATTGGCAACATAAATATTTATAATTGTTAGATCTTCTTGTTGGATAGAGCCCCTTAATTATGACACAGTCCCTTCTTCATCTCTTATTATAGTCATTGGTTTAAAATCTAATTTGTCTGCTATAAGTATGGTTACTCCAACTTTCATTTGATGTCCATTACCATGATGGATCATTCTCCATCTCCTGACTTTCAATCTGAGGGTGACTTTAGGTCTAAAACGAGTCTCTTGTAGGCAGCATATAGATTGATCTTATTTTTTTTTATCCATTCTGCCACCCTGTGTCTTTTGAATGGAGCATTTAGCCCAATTACATGTAAAGTAATTATTGATAGGTACGTATTTAGTACCATTTTATTACTTATTTTGTCATTGTTTCTGGAGATTTCCTCTGTTACTTTCTAGTCTTTGTCTCTTTTGGTCTCTCCTTCCCACCTAGAGTCCCCTCTAATATTTCTTGCAGGGCTGGTTTAGTGATCACAAACTCCTTTAGTTTTTGTTTTTGTTTGTGTTTGTGTTTGTTTTATCTGGGAAATTCTTTCTCCTATTCTGAACGATAGTCTTACTGGTTAGAGTATTCTTGGTTGCAGATTTTTCCCATTCAGCAAGTTGAATATATCATGCCACTCCCTTCTGGCTTGCCAAGTTTCTGTGGAGAGATCTGCTGCTAACCTTATGAGTCTTCCCTTTAAGTTAGACACTTCCTTTGTCTTGCTGCTTTTAGTATTTTTTTCTTTATCACTTTATTTTGTGAATTTAAATACAGCATGTCTTGATTGTTGGCCTGCTTTTGTTGATTTTGATGGGAGTTCTCTATGCCTAGTGATTTAGATGTCTGTTTCCTTCCCCAGATTAAGGAAGTTCTCACCTATAATTTCCTCAAATAAACCTTCTGCCCCCTTTTCTCTCTCTTCTTCTAGGACTTCTATGATATGAGTATTATTATGCTTTATGGAGTCACTGAGTTTACTGAGTGCTTTCATGATCTAAAATTTTTCTTTCTCTTTTTTGCTCAGCTTTATTATTTTCATTATTCTATCTTCTTTCTTACTTATATGTTCCTCTGCTTTTTCCATCCTTGTGGTCATTACATTCAGTCAATTTTGAATCTTGGTTATTGCACTTTTCATTTTGATCTGATTGGGTTTTTTTTAGCTCTATTTATCTCTGTGGTGAGAGTCTTCCTGATGTCTTCTATGCTTTTCTCAAGACCATCTATAATCTTTATGATTGTTGCTTTAAGTTTTGAATCAGGCATATTGATTTTATCTGTTTCGATTAGATACCTGGTCATAACCTTTTCTTTTTTTTTTTAATTTTTTAAATGTTTTTATTTATTTTTGAGACAGAGAGAGACACAGCATGATCAGGGGAGGGGCAGGGAGAGAGGGAGATACAGAATCCAAAGCAGGCTCCAGGCTCTGAGCTGTCAGCACAGAGCCTGACGCGGGGCTCGAACTTACGGAGTGTGAGATCATGAATGACCTGAGCTGAAGTCGGAAGCTTAACTGAGTGAGCCACCCAGGCACCCCCATGAGCTTTTCTTATTCTTTCTTTTGGGATGCATTCCTCCACCTTGGCATTTTCCTGGGTCTCCATCTTCTTCTGTGTGTTAGGAAAGCCCATTATGTTTCCTGCTCCTGAGAGTAATGGATTTATGAAGAAGGACTTCTATGATGTCCAGGGTCTAGCACTTCAGGAAGTGTCTCTGGCATGTGCTATGTGCACACTGCTGCTGTTTTGGCTGCTCTATCCCTCAGGCCAGTCCTCTGCAAGGTTTCTCTTTGCTTGCCCTGGGGAGTGTTTGGACCTTGGTCAGAGTGTAGCAAGTTTTAACTAGGTGTGACCTGGTCTGCTTGCTAAAAGAGACCTCATGCTATTTCTACTAGAAGTGAAGCTTTACAGAACCCTATGGTCAGTAGACATGGTGTGTGCAGGGGTTTGTGCTGGTCTTTTGGGGGAGGGGCCTACTACACTGGTCCTTCACATACTTGTCTGGGCAAAGCAGTACCAGCAGAGCACAGGAGGCAAGACTTGGTATAAGCAGGTTAGGTGGCCAGTGTTATTCACTGAAGTTGGTTCATGCTGAGGGGTGGGGTAGGAAAATGTCTCCAGCCCACTCCTTTGTACTTGGTGAGGGGAGTCTGTGCTTGCTGCTCTCATGGAAGTATTTTCAGAGGAGTGAATGATTTCCCCTCATGCATCACAGGCATTTTTCAGATCACTGATTTTACAGTGTCTCTGGGTTGCTTGCCTTCCTGGAGCAGCACAGCACACCTTTGGCTCTACCCTAGCCAGGCCTGCCAATTTTTAAAATTCCAAATTTCAGGGATCTGGTGTGGCAGGGACCTGCATTCATCCTTTGGAAAAGGATCTCACTGCACTGGGACTGATGAAAGTTTGACCTAGAAGGGCAGTCATGCCAGAGTGCAAAGGCGTGGGATTTAGAGCAAGCAGGCTCAATAGCCAGTGTCCCAGTTAGCTGCCCTCAACAGGTGTCTCTGCACCTATGCTGAGGGGTGGGGGAGGGAAATGGTGGTTCTTTTGTCCCCAGAGAGGCAATGCCATCTCTCACAGATGGGATCCAAAAAGTACGAATAGTCTCTCCCTGGCCCCCATAGGTGATCCTCAGATTGCACAGTCTGTCTTGGGTTTGTTTCCCTGCATCCTCTCCAGGAGCAAGGCAGCATCCTTAGGTCTCTATCCCAACCAATCCTGGAGACTTCTAAAACTCCAGTCTTTGAGCCCTACCTGTTGCAAAAATTCATGAAATTCAGCCCCTCTCATTTTCCCAGGCAATGGCTTTGGGGAAGTGTTCGCCTTGTGTGTATCCCTGTGCTTTCCACTCTCTGTTACTTTCTTCCGTGACCAGGGCTCCCTCCCCTCCACAGCACCCATCATCCGTTTCTCCCCCAAACCATGTCTCCACACTTCCTACCTTCCTCAACGTGGCCTCTTCTCTCTCTCTAGTTGTGCAGTTTGTTCTATCAGTTCTCAGGTTGATTTCTTGAGTATTCAGAATGATTTGACATTTATCTAGCTGTGTTCAAGAGATGAGTCAAGTTGGTCCTCCTACTATGCTGCCCTCTTAGCTCCCCCCCCCATGTTGATTTTATTGAGTATTTTATCTTCTTTGTTATTTTAAATGTATTCTTTGATATATTCTAATCAGTTATAGTTTGTATATATGAATATTTGATTTTTGTATGTTTAATTTTATATCCTGATACTCTGAGAGTTTTTTTATTGCTTGAGTTTGTTTTATCATCAACTGTCTAGGGTTTTCTAGGTATGCTGTCATATTACCCACTAACATAGATACTTTTACATCATCTTTCCCAGTCTTTGTCTCTAATTGTTTTCTCTTTCCACTTGCACTGGCTAAAACTTCCAGGACAATATTAAATAGTAGAGATGGTAATAGGTATGTTTATTTTGTTCTTGACCTTAGTAGAAATGGCTTGGCTTTAGTGTTTTCTCATTTAGTGAAAACATTGGCTGTAGGAATGAGGGGTGTATATGCACACTCACACACACATATGTAATTGAAATGTAGTTGATATATAACATTAGCTTTAGGTGTACAACATAGTAATTTGACAATTATATACATTACAAAATGCTTCCCTCAATTATTGAATAATATGGCAATTCTATCTTTAACTTTTTAAGGAATCTCCATACTGTTCTCCTCAATGGATGTACCAATTTACATTCCCACCAATAGTGCACAAAGGTTGCTTTTTCTCTATATTCTTGCCAACACTTTTTTCTTGTTTTTTCAATTCTAGCCATTCTGATAGGTGTGATATCTCACTGTGATTTTGATTTTCATTTCCCTGATGGTTAGAGATGTTGAGCATCTTCTCAAGTGTCTGTTGGCCATCAGTATGTCTTCTTTGAAAAAATGTCGACTCAGGTCCTCTGCCCATTTTTTAATCCAATTCTTTGGGGGTTATTTTGGTGTTGAGTTGTGTAAGTTCTTTATATATTTTGGATATTAACCCCTTATCAGATATATCATTCACAAATATCTTCTCACATTCAGTAGGCTACCTCTTTGTTTTGTTGATTTTTTCCTTTGTTGTGACAATTTTTTTTAATTTTTTTTTTTAACGTTTATTCATTTTTGAGAGACAGAGAGAAACAGAGCATGAGCAGGGAAGGGGCAAAGAGAGGGAGACACAGAATCTGAAATAGGCTCCAGGCTCTGAGCTGTCAACACAGAGCCCAACACAGGGCTTGAACTCACGAACTGTGAGATCCTGACTTGAGCCGAAGTCGGATGCTCAACCGACTGAGCCACCCAGGCGCCCCAAAAAACCTCTTTATTTTGATGTAGTCACAGTAGTTTATTTTTGCTTTTGTTTCACTTGACTTAGGAGACATATCTAGAAAAAATATTGCTACATCCAGTATCAAAGAAGTTACTGCCTAAGTTCTCTCCTAGGAATTTCATGGTTTCAGGTCTCAGTTTAGGTCTTTAATCCATTTGGAGTTTATTTTTGTGTATGGTGTAATAAAGTGCTCAAATTTCATTCTTTTGATGTAATGGTCTAGTTTTCCCAGAACTATTTATTGAAGAGACTGTTTTTTCTCCACCATATATTCTTGGCTCCTTTGTCATAGATTAATTGTTCATATAAATGTGAACTTATTTCTGGGCTTTTTATTCTATTCCATTAATCTACGTGTCTGTTTTTGTGCCAGTACCATACCTTTTTTCATTATTACAACTTTGTAGTATATCTTGAAGTCTGTATTTATGAGACTTCCAGCTTGTTCTTCTTTCTCAATATTGCTTTTGCTATTTGGGGTCTTTTATGGTTCCATACAACTTTAGTATTATTTGTAATTGTGCTGTGAAAGAATGCTATTGGTATTTTGATGGGGATTTCATTGAATCTGCAGATTGCTTTGGGTACTGTAGAAATTTTAATAATATTAATTCTTCCAATCCATAAGCATGGGATATCTTTCCATTTGCTTGTCACCTTCAATTTCTTTCATTGATATTTTATAGTTTTCAGAGTACAGACCTTTCACCTCATTGGTTAAGTTTATTCCTAGATGTTCTTTTTGGTGCAATCATAAAGGAAATTGTTTTCTTGATTTTTCTTTCTGTCACTTTGTTATCAGTGTATAGAAATGCTATACAAATTTCTGGGTATTTTGTATTCTATGAAACTTTACTGAATTTATTTATTAGTCTGATAAGTTTTTGGTGGAGTCTTAAGGGTTTTCTAGTATCATGTCATCTGCAAATAGTAACAGTTTAACTTCTTCCTTACCAATATCAATGCCCCATTTCTTTTTCTTGTCTGATTGCTATGGCAAGGACTTGCAGTACTATGATGAATAAGTGGCGAGAGTGGACATTCTTTCCTTATTCCTAACCTTAAAGGAAAAGATCTCAGTTTTTCATCATTGAGTATGATGTTAGCTGTGAATTTGTCATGTATGGCCTTTATTATGTTGAATTTTGTTCCCTCTAAACCCACTTTGTTGAGTTTTTATCACAAATGGTAAATTTTATCAAATGCTTTTTTCCATTTATTGAGATGATCATGGTTTTTATCCTTTGTTAATGTGGTCTATCACTTAGATTGATCTGTGGATGTTGAACCATTCTTACATCCCTGGAATAAATCCCAGTTGATCACGGTGAATGACCCATTTAATGTGTTGTAGAATTTGATTTACTAATATTTGGGGGAAGTTTTGCATCCATGTTCATCAGGGATATTGGTCTGTAACTTATTTTTTGTGGTGTCTTTGTCTGGTTTTGATATCAGCATAATACTGGCCTCATAGGATGAACTTGGAAGCATTGCTTTATCTTCCATTTTTAAAGAATAGTTTTAGAGAAGTGGTATTAACTCTTCTTTCAATGTTTGCTTAAACTCACCTGTGAGATCACATGGTCTTGAACTGTTTGTTGTGATTTTTTTTTTTTTGTTATTACTGATTCAATTTTATCACTAGTAATCAAGTCTGTTCAGATTTTCTCTTTATCACTGATTCAGTCTTGGAAGACTGTGTTTCTAGGAATTTATTAATTTTGGTCTAGGTTGTCCAATTTGTTGAGTTATAGTTTTTTCATTGTCATTTCATAATTCTTTTTATTTCTGTTGTGTCAGTTGTAACTTCTCTTATTTTATTTGAATTCTATTCTCTTGATGCATTGGCTAAAGGTTTATAAATTTTGTTTATCTTTTCAAAGAACCAGCTCTTAGTTTTTATTTTTAGTCTCTATTTCATTTATTTTCACTATGATCTTTATTTCCTTTGTTCTATTAACTTTGGGTTTTGTTCTTCTCCTCTTCCTCCTTTTGGTTCTATTCTTTTTAAAATTCCTTTAGTTGTAAAGTTAGCTTGTTTGAGATTTTTCTTTTTCTTGAGGTAAGCCTGTTATCACTATAAACTTCCCTCTTAGCAACTTCCCTCATAGCAACTGTTTTTGCTATGTCTCAAAGATTTTGAATCATTGTATTTTCATTTTCATTTCCCTCTAGGTATCTTTGATTTTTCTTTCATTTTTTGTTACCCCATTGGTTGGTTTTTAGCTTTTGGGTTTGTGTTTTTTCCATTTTTTTTCTTGTAATTGATTTCTAGTTTCATACTATTGTCATCAGAAAACATGATATGACTTCAGTATTTCAAAATTTATTGAGGCTAGTTTTGTGGCCAAACATGTGACCTATCCTGGACAATCTTTTTCACGTGCACCTAAAAAGAATGTATATTCTGTGGTTGTTGAATGGATGGTTCTGTAGATATCTATTAAGTCCATCTGGTCTAATGTGTCATTCAAAGCCACAGTTTCCTGATTGATTTTCTGTCTAGATGATTTATCCATTGATGTAAACTGAACCACCCAGGTGCCCTGAGGTGTTAAAGTTCCTACTATTATTGTCTTACTGTCAGTTCCTCCCTTTATGTCTGTAAATATTTGCTCGTATATTTAGGTACTCCTGAATTGGGTGAATAGATATTGACAATTTTTATGTCCTCTTGTTGGATTGACCCCTTTATCATTATGCAATGCCCTTCTTTGTCTCTTGTTACAGTCCTCGTTTAAAGTGTCTTTTGTCTGATGTAAGTATTGCTACTCCAGTTTTTTAACTTCCATTTATATGGAGTATAATATATATATATTCCATATATATGTATTTCATATGTATGTATGTATATATATATGTATGTGTGTGTGTGTGTATATATATATGGAGTTTTTCATCCCTTCTAATCTTTGAGTATTTTGGTCTGAAGGGAGTCTCTTATAGACAGATATCTATGGGTCTTGTTTTTGTTTATTTACATTTACAGTAATTATTGATAGGTATGCACTTATTGCCATTTTATTCATTGTTTTCTGGTTGTTATTATAGTTCTTCTGTTCCTTTCTTCACTTGCTTTCTTCCATTTGAATTTTATGACTTTCTTTAGTGTTCTGCTTGGATTCCTTTCCCTTTATTTTTTGTGTATCTCTTATAGGTCTTTGATTTCTGGTTACCAAGAGGTTCGGCTAAAACATCCTATATATATATATATATATATATATATATATATATATATATAGCAGTCTATATTAAGTTCATGGTCACTTAGGTTCAAACACATTCTAAAAACACTGCATTTTTCTCCTTTCCTCCATGTTTTATAAGATATCACATTTTACATTATTTTATTTTGTGTATCCCTTGACTGGTTTTGTTGATATAATTGATTTTACAACTTTTGTGTTTTAATCTCCATACTGGCTTTATAAGTGATTGAGCTACTATTTTTCCTGTATGTTTGCTTTTACCAGTGAAATTTTTTCCTTTCATAATTTTCTTACTTCTAGTTGTGGCCTTTCTTTTTCACTTGAAGAAGTCCCTTTCACATTTCTTGTAAAGCCAGTTTAGTGATGAACTCCTTTAATTTGGTATTGTCTTTAAAACTCTTTATTTCTCTAATTCTGAATGATAATCTTGCTGGTTAAAGTATTCTTACTTGTAGATTTTTTTCCTTTGAGCATTTGGAATGTATACCACTGCCTTCTGGCCTGCGAAGCTTCTGCTGAAAAATCACCTGATAGCATAATGGGGTTTACTTTGTACATAACAGTTTGCTTTCCTCTTGCTCCTTTTAAGATTCTATCTTTATTTTTAATTTTTGCCATTTTATTTATTATGTTTCTTGGTGTGGACATCCTTGGGTTCATCTTATTTGGGGCTTTCTGTGCTTCCTGGACCTGGATGTTTGTTTCCCTCTCTAGGTTAAGGAAATGTTTAGCTATTACTTCTTCAAGTAAATATCTGCCCCATTTCTCTCTATCTTCTTCTGGGATGTTTGTAATGAGAATGTTAGCGTACTTGATGCTATCAAAGGTTGCTTAACCTATTCTTATTTAAAATTGTTTGTTTGTTGTTGTTGTTCAGCTTGGTTGCTTTCCACTACCCTGTCTCTTCTTTTGCATCCTCCGATCTGCTGATTCCATATAGTGTATTTTCCATTTACATTATTGTATTCTTCAGTTCTAACTTATTCTTTTTTATACTTTCTCTTTGTTGAGGTTTTCACAGAGTTCACTGATTCTTCTTTTAAGTCTGGTAAGTATCTTTATGACCATTACTTTGAACTCTTCATCGGGTGTAGATTCCTTGTCCTGTTTTGTTTAGCTCTTTTTTCTGGAGTTTTGGCTTGTTATTTCATTTGGACATATTTCTATGTCTCCTTTTGTCTAGCTTTCTATGTTTGTCACTGTATTTTCGGTAGGTAAGCTATGTCTCCTAGTCTTGAAAGTGGTGGCCTTATGTAGAAGACATCGCATGATGCTCAGTAGCACAATATGCCCTGGTTATCAAAACCAGGTGCTCCAGGGACATCCTGTGGTGTAGGCTTATGCTATCTTCTGTTGTGGCTGGGCCATGAGCACTGCCAGCATACTGACAGTTGGGGTAGTTCCTGACCCACCTGAGTCAGCTGTAGCTACTACCAGCATACTAGTGGGTGAAGTTACTCGCTCCACTCCCAAAGCAGCAGTTCTTTTGAGGGGAATGCTGTTCCTGACTGAGGCTGCCTGTTGGATGTGGTGGGGTGGGAGCTTCTCTGGACAGTTGCTTCCTTTTGCAGGTGGGTTAGGTGGCAAGGGTCTGCGGGGGAACACCAGGCAGGGCAGGCAGTGTAGCAAGGTAGATGGAGTGTCAGAACTGGCTCTCACATGCCTCCAGACCACTAGGCTGAAGGAGGGCAAGAAAAATGGTACCCACCAGCACTTCTGTTCCTGGAGAAAGCTCCTGCAGGTCCCTGCCTCTCAGGCACACATCCTAAAGTTAGTCAGTAAATCTTCATGTATACCCAGGCACTCTTTAAAATGCTGCTTATGTGCTATGTCTCATGCTGAGTGATACAATGCACTGGACCTTTTAGAGTGGAGACTCAGTTTCCTACAGTCCTGTGGCTCTCCCAGAGCTAAATCTCCCCAGTTTTCAAATCCAGATATTATAGTGGCTTGTCTTCCCCATGAAGGTCCCCAGGGCTGAGGGTGCCCAGTGTGGGGCTTGATCCCTTCCCTCCTCCATTCTTGTGATATCCCTCCTGCTTGTGGGTTGTTGCTCTAGGGATTTGGTTCCTAACCATGTCTCTGTCCTTCCTATCCTTCTCAGTGTGGCCTTCTCTTTATCTCTTTAGCATTGAAAGATCTATTCTTCCATTATACAGGTTGTTTTTAGAATGAGGTGTGTTACATACAGTTATTGCTTTGTCGTGTCTGTGGGAGATGAACCCAGGATCCTCCTGTTCTACCATCTCCCTCTGCTGTCATATCTTATCATGCTTAGTCTGTGTCCATCAACTCCTACTTGAATATTTTTCTAAATCACAATGATTATTGGAGTTAAAGATTTTTTCAGCATCTGTGATGGTAATCTTATGATTTCTCCCTTATGTTAGAGAAAGTTGCCTCAATTTCTCTCTCTCTCTCTCTCTCTCTCTCTCTCACACACACACACACACACACACACAAGACATAGTGTAATGATAGTTATATTATTTATTAATGATATTTAATTAATATATAATATATATTATATATTAATGATATACTTCTCTTATACATTTTATACATGTTGTTTTGAATTATATTTTGACTGAAATTAACATTTGCCAATCTTAATTTCTTGCTGTTAGTATTTCCTTGGCACATATTTTCCTTACATTATTTTATTATAATAAGGGAAGTAATATCACATCTAATACATTGTGCAATTCTTTGGTAGCAACCCAAATATTGACGTCCTTCCAAGCGTGTGCAAACTATATTATGCTTCTGGGATCAAATTAATGGGAGGGTCAGAAATTCCATTTTTATTGTACCCAGTATCTAAATGAGGGTGAAATGGCCACTTTCTTGTGGTCTGTATTAGTAAGTTTTACTGCATAACAAACAACCACAAACTCTAAGTGGGATATAGCAACAAGCATTTATTTCTTCTAGAAGCTCTCTGCTTTAGGATGAGGGAGACCTACCTCTCACTACAGTTCTGCAGGTCAGCTGGGGAGAGCTGTGCTTCAGATGTGTTGCTCAAAGATATAGGCTAATCGGACAGCAGCTACTCAATGGAACATCACATCGTGACAGCACAGGGAAAGAGAGCAAATATAAACAATTGAGGCCTTAAGACTGAAGGTTACAACTGCAGACTATCACTTTTATGCACACTACATCGATCCAAGCATGGCTAGGAGTGTTGATGTATACTCTCCCCATGATGAGGCCAGAGACAAGACGTGGATGCAGGGAAAGATAAAGGTTGAAGAGAATTATTTTAATTTATTTTAGAGAGTGAGAGAGAGTAGGGGAGAGGAGCAGAAAGAGAGAGAATCTCAAGCAGGGTCCATGTTCATCATGGAGCCCAGTACAGGACTTGATTCCACGACCCTGGGATCATGACCTGAGCCAAAATCAAGAGTCTGACGCTCAACCAACTGAGCCACCCAGGTATCCTCAAACGTTGATGACAATTTAACCACTACAATGACCTTGTACCTATAGTTTTGTTTTTCTGTCAAGGATTTTTTTCTTTGTTAAATCCACATATTTATTTTTGTTGTGCTATATGGAGATTTTATATTCTGTTTAACTCTCAGGGCACCTGGATGGCTCAGTTGGTTAGGCAACCGACTTCGGCTCGGGTCATGATCTTGCAGTTTGTGAGTTCAAGCCTGCGTCGGGCTCTGTGCTGACAGCTTAGAGCCTGGAGACTGCTTCGGATTCTGTGTCTCCCTCTCTCTCTGCCCCTCCCCTGCTCACGCTCTATGTCTCTCTGTCTCTCAATAATAAATAAATATTAAAAAACTTTTTTTATATTCTGTTTAACTCTCCACTCCCATCTGAGATAGCTGATCTATTTAATCCTATTCCAGGTGATTTAAGTTTATCCTCTTTAAAAAAAAAAACACTGGCCTTATGGAGATACAGCTGACTTATAAAATCATAAGATATTTAAAGTGTACATTGTGGTGATTTGTAATATGTATACATCATTAAAGGATTTCCCACATCTAGTTAATTGACACATTCAATACCTCACATTTAAGTTCTCTCTTAACAAAATTCAATTATACAATGGTGTTATTAACTATAGTCACCTGGTTGCACATTAGATGCTCAGACCTTATTCATTTTAAGTTTTTAAATTTATTTTGAGAGCAAGAGAGCCAGTGGGGGAGGGCTAGAAAGAGGGGGAGACAGAATCCCAAGCAGGATCTGCACTGTCAGCACAGAGCCCGACCCTTGAACCACAAGATCATGACCTGAGCCGAAGTCAAGAGTTGGATGCTTAACCGACTGAGCCACCCAGGTCTCCCTCAGAACTTATTCATTTTATAGTTGAAAGTTGAAAGTTGAAAGTTGAAAGTAACCCAAATTCTTATTTCTCCCACCTGGGGAATACTTTTCTATTTCTGTGAGTTTGACTTTTTTCTTTTAGGATTGCACATGTAAGTGATACCATGCAGTGTTAATCTTCCTCTCTTTGGCTTATTTCACTTAGCATAATGTCCTCGAGGTCCAACCATGTTGTTGACAAATGGTGGAATTTCCTTTTTTCTCATGGCCAAGTAATATTCCATTCTATATATGTCATGTCTGCTATATCCATTCATCCATTGATATACACTTAGATTGTTTCCAATCTTGCCTATTGTGCATAATACTGAAATGAACATGGGGATGCATCTTTTTTTGGTAGTTTTCTTAAAGTTTATTTATTTTGAGAGAGAGCATGCAAGCAGGGGAGGGACAGAGAGAGGAGAGAGAGAGAATCCCAAGCAAGCTCCGTGCTGTCAGCATGCAGCCTGCTGTGGGGCCTGATCTCATGAACCTTGACATCATGCATGACCTGAGCCAAAACCAAAAGTCGGACACAACCAACTGGGTTACCCAGGCACTCCTGCATATATCTTTTTGATATCATGTTTTCATTTCCTTTGGATATATACCCAGAAATGGGATTGCTGGATTTTTATGTTAGTTTTATTTTTAATTCTTTTTTAATTTTTTTTAATGTTTATTTATTTTTGAGAGAGACAGAGACAGAATGCGAGTGGGTTAGGGGCAGAGAGAGAGGGAGACACAGAATCCGAAGCAGGCTCCAGGCTCCAAGCCGTCAGCAGAGCCCAACGCGGGGCCCGAACCCATGAGCTGTGAGATCAGGACCTGAGCCAAAGTCGGCCGCTCAACTGACTGAGCCACCCAGGCGCCCCTGTTTTTAATTTTTTGAGATACATTGTATATTGTTTAACATAATGGCTGTAACCAATGCACATTCCCACTAACAGTGCACAATAGTCCCCTGTTCTCCACCCTCACCAATACTTAGCTCTTTTTTTAATGATAGTCATTCCAACAGATGTGATGCAATATCTCATCATGGCTTTGATTTGGAATTCTCTGAAGATCACTGAGGGTTACTGATGTTGAGCACCTTTTTATGTGCCAGTTGCCTATTGGTATGTCATCTTTGGAATAAATGTCTATTCAGATAATCTGCATTTTTAAATCAAATTGTTCAGATTTTGTGCTATTGAATTGTATGAGTTTTTAATGCTTTTTAGATAGTAACCCCTTATCAGGTGATTTGCAAAAATCTCCCTCCCAATCCATAGATTTTCTTTCATTTTGTTGATAGTTTCCATAATGTGGAGAAGCTTTTTAATTTCCTGTAATCCCACTTGCTTATTTTTGCTTTTGTGGCCTTTACTTTTGGTGTCAAATCCAAAATATCATCATGGCTCAGATTAATGTCAATAAGTTTGCCCAATATGTTTTCTTCTGGGAGTTTTATGCTTTCAGGTCTCACATTCAGTCTTTAATCCAGTTAAGTTGGTTTTAGTGTATGGTAACTACATTTCCTTAGGGGTCCAATTTCATTCTTTTGTATGACTGTCCAGTTTTCCCAAAACCATTTACTGGAGAGACTGTCTTGTGATCATTGCATATTCTTGGTTCCTTTGTTGTAAATCAATTGGCTATATAGGTATGGGTTTATTTCTGGGCTTTCTCCTCAGTCCCTTTGATCTACATGTCTGTTTTTATGCCAATGTCTGTTTTTATGCCAATACTGTTTTGGTTACTATAACCAAAAGTAACCAAAAATGGTTTGCTCTGTTTCTGTGAAAAATGCCGTTGGAATTTTGATAGTGATTGAATCCAATCTGTAGATTAGTTTGGTTATTATGGACATTATATATTATTCATTATTCCAATCCATGAACACAGAAAATTTCCATTTATTTGTGTCATCTCCAGGTATTTTGTTTTTTTAATCACTATCCTATAGTTTTCAGTGTACAGCTGTCTTTGGTTAAATTCACTTCTAATATATTTTTTTTAACTTCTAGGTATTTTTTTAATGCAATTTAAAATGGAATGGTTTTCTTCTTTCTGATCGTTCCTTCTAAGTGTATAGAAACAGATGATTTTTGTTTATTGACTTTATATTCTGCAACTCTACTGAATTTATTTATTCTAACAGTTTTTTCTGTAGGTCTTCTTTGGAGAAATGTCTGTTCATGTCTTCTGCCCTTCTTTTAAATTGTATTGCTTGGTTTTTTGGTGTTGAGTTGTATACATTTTTTAATATAGTTTAGATATTAACCCTTTATGGGACATGTCATTTGCAAATATTTTCTCCCATTCAACAGATTACCTTTTAGTTTTGTTGATTGTTTCCTTTGCTGTGCAGATTTTTATTTTGATGAAACCCCAATGTTTTTGCTTTTGTTTTTCTTGCTTTAGGAGACATATCTAGAAAGAGGTTGTTACAGAGAAGCTTGATTTCTTAATTGGCAATTTTACTCAATTTGCATTTACTGATTAACTATATACTGATTTGCTTGTACTAGTTTACTTTTTTATGTCAATCTGTGTCAGGTTTTTGTTTTGTTGTTTTGTTTTTTTGGGGGGGGTTAAGTTGTTTAATTGGTACTTGTATCTTCCCTCTAAATAGAGACCACTTTTTGGTTTTATCCCCACCATACTGTCCAGTTCTCATCTGCAACAGCATATGCAAAAATACAATGAGGTACTATTTTTAAAGTATGAAAAGAAAGAACTTCGAAAGATTTCATGTCTAGCCCAAGTCCTTCAAATGTGTATGAATAATAAAAAGATCCTTGGACATATTAAGTTCTTCAAGTGGGATGAAGGAAACATGTTAACAAGGTGGTACATTGTCCAAAACAGCCTCTCCTAATTTTATTCCTCTTATTTGAATAATTCTACCAAAAACATTTTTAAATTTATTTATTTTGAGAGAGAGTGTGCAAGAGCACAGCAGGGGCAGAGCAGAGGAGAGGGAGAATCCCAAAAGCCTCTGCCCTGTCAGCAGTGAGCCTGATGCAGGGCTTGATCTCACAAACCATGAGATCATGACCTGAGGTGGAATCAAGAGTCGGATGCTTAACTGAGCTACTCAGTCACCAAGTGTTTTTAAAATAATTTTTAGGGGCACCTGGGTGGCTCAGTTGGTTGAGCATCTGACTCTTGACCTCAACCTCAGGTCATATCAGGGTTGTGGGATTGAGCCCTGCACTGGGGTCCATACTGAGTGTGCAGCCTGCTTAAGATTCTCTCTCCCTCTGCCCCTCTCCACAGCACTCTCTCTCTTAAAAAAAAAAAAAAAAAAAAAAATTCTTGTGGTAAACTTTGAGGCTTTTGAGATATTATAATGTATCTAGCTGTGGGAGTTATCTCTTTGAAGGTGTACATTCTTCTTTTTCTCTTATTAGTATCCTATGAACACTATCAATCCCAAGTAGTTCAATTTAATTATGAGAAATTTGTCATACATACATACATATGTGTATATATAGTGTAGCTTTATCTTTTCTATTTCTTTATTTTCCATTTCCTTTTGGAAAGTCCTGAATTTGTTTAAATTTTAATTCTTTTTTAAGTTTGAGAGAGAGAGAGCACACACATGGAAGTGGGAGGGCAGAGGGAGAGAGAATCCCAAGCCAGGGGCTCAGCCTCGCGAATTGTGAGTTGAAATAAACAGTTGCTTAACCGACTGAGCCACCCAGGCACCTCTAATTTTTAACTCTAATTTCATTCTTCTGAAAGATCTAGTCCACTGTTTATCCCATCTTTTGAGGTTATTTTTTTCATTTTTCATGAAATGAAATATATTTTATATATTCTAAATTCTTAGTTTTCCTGTCCTAATATTTTATGTTAACTTTTTCTATTGAGGCAGTTTTAATCCTAAGGTCTTGTTATAAGCTATATTACCCTAGGAATATTTGACTACTCTGTTAATGTACATTGGAGAAGCACAGATGTCCAAATCCAGTCTAGACATTCAGATCTTCAGCTGTGAGCTTCAGAACAGTGGAGGGGAATGAGCCCTAGGGCTCATTACTCTTACCTAGCAGTTCCTTAGATCAGAGTTTCACCTTTTAACTCTCAAATGGAAAGAAACAATACTGGGCGGAGAGGCACTCCATAGACTGTTACCTACCAGTTCTGGGGATTTGAAGGTCAAGGGTAGAGGAGTAGATGTTTGAGGCTGTTCATTCTCAATCTATTGGCCCCAGGGGGGTTTGTCCTGCCCTGATTTTACCCTTGTGGGTATCTGGGCTCTTGTCTTGAATTTCTGTAGGGAGGTGGCAGACAATGGATCCAAGGGAAAGTCGGGGGGTGGGGGGTGTCATGGTGGTATGATTAGAACAGTTCTTCTTGAACAGCCTCCCAGAGCCACACCAGCCACCAACTAGCCCTATATACCAGTTAAAAACACTTTCCATCCACCCTGGGATTTTTTAGATTTGTGTTATTTCTTAGATCCCATGCTTCCATTTTTAGTTCCTCCAGGATTGATCTTGGAGGAAAGAGCCCATGTTAATTTGACATTTTGGCAGGAACCAGAATGTTCTCTCTCCAAGTTGTTTAGAATATATGCAGTCGATGGATGCAGAAAATTAGTCATACTAAGGATTTTGGTTTTTTACTTTAAGAAAAATGAGAAGCCACTGAAGGTTTCAAGCTGAGTGATGACAGGATCTGACTTTATTTTGAGAAGGCTACTTTGGCTGCAATTTGGCAATCAGATTGGAAGGGAGTGAGAGTCAATATGAGGACAGAGTTAGAAGGGCGTGCAGTTGTCCTGGTGAGATTGTAATGATGGCTGACAGTAAGGTGTGATGGAGATGGAGGGGAGGGGATGAATTCAAGAGATACTTAGTAAGTTAAATTGCTAGATTTTAATTACCGATTGAATTTCAGGGAGGTGAGAGATGTATGAAAGGTAACTCTTACACAGTGGGCTTGCATAACTAAATGGATATACTTAATTTGGGAGAACAGGAAGGGATTCAGTTAACTCAATTTGGGGTGTATAAATTTATGATCCCCTTGAAATATTCAGAAGACGTGTCAAATAGCTGAGAGCTCAGAGGAGACAGTTGAGATAGCTATGATGACTCACACATTTATAAATGGATGAAATAACCTTGAGAGTTCAGAAGAGAAGGGGACCTGGAAATGAGCCTTCAGGAACTCCAACAGTTAATGGCTGTTACTGGTAGCACTGTTCTCCAAAATTTGTATTTGAAGCGCTCAGCCCCAGTACCTTGGATTGTGACTGTATTTGCAGATAGTGTGCCTTTTGAAGAGGTGATTAAATTAAAATAAGGCCTTTAGAGTAGGGCCTCATCTAATCTGGCTGATGTCCTTTTAAGAAATTTAGAGAAACACCAGGAGGATGTGTACACAGAAGAAAGACCACGTGAGGACATAACAGGCAGCCATCTGCAAACCAAGGAGAGAGGCCTCAGGAGGAACTAAATCTGCTGACACCTGGATTTTGTACGTCAAGCCTCCAAAACTAAGAGAAAATTAACTTCTGTTGTTGAACAGCCGCTCAGGACTGTGGTTTTGTTATGGCAGCCCTAGCAAAATAATATACTAGGTTAAAAAAAGTGTGGCAGAAAAATTGTGCGAAGATGACAAAATATAACTCCTGGAGGTTATTTTCACACAGAAGCAAAGGCCAAAGTTTTTCAACAAGTGGGAAGAAGTCAAAAGTGTTAAGGTTGGCTGACAGGTCAAGGTGAGAACTAATTGTTCTCTGGATTTAGTAAGTTGGAGTTTGTTGGTATTCTAACACAGTGTAGGAGGGCAGAATGGTATGGGTTAAAGTGGGGGAGGGCGGGAGTGAAGAAATGACAAGTGACTATGGACAGCTCTTGAGGTTTGCGATAGGGGAGGGAATGAGGAATGGAGTTCTTTTGAAATGGGAGAAATATGACCTTGTTTTTTGTTAATGTAAGTTTCCCATTTAAAAGTAGTTAAATATAAAAGCAAAAGAGTAATTGGCAGAATAACATTGAGAAGAGTGGAGGGGACAGTTTATAGCTGAGATAGGGGATGGCTGAACTTTTGTTAACAAAGGCTGGAAGCAGAAATGAGACACCTTCAGAGTAGAACTCGGGGGACAGAGGAATGACTATTTTCTGGTTGATGAAGGCCTCTGGTTTTTAAGCCATCTTTGCTTCCTAAAATGAAATCTCTGTTCTGTTCAACTTCGCCTTATAACTAGTGTCATTTCCTCTCATATTCTGGCATTTGGTTGGTGGTCTATTTAAAGTGTGGTTGTGAGTCTTCACCTTAATGCCATTGATATTTTAGTGAGAAGTTCTGAGAAGCTTCAAAGGGCAGCTGCTAGTCAGATACCCAAAAAAATGACAAGTTTCTGTCTTCTCAAGTTTTATATTTAAATACTTAAGCCATCTGGAGTTTATAATATATGGGGGAAGTCTGATACTTTTCCCAAATTGCTAGTCAGTTATCCCAATACCATTTCAAGTCAAACGTATTTAAGTGCCTACTAATTGCTTTGTGCGATATGCGAAATCCTCTTTCTCAAAGACCTTAGTATTTCAGCAAGGGCTAATAGACCAATGAATACAGTATGAGGTACAACAAAGTGCTGTAAACACAATTATTAGCAAACACAGAGATTACCTTTTTGTACAATTATAGGGAATGCCTTTTTCTGGATTCTTAAAACCAGATCTGATAAGGGACAGTGGAGAGTTGGATAGGGGAAGGGATTTAAGGCAGTTCAGGGAGAGGAACCAGAATGATGAGCAAAACCCCAAGTAGGAAACTGCACCATGTCTTTGGGAAGTAAGTTACATTATGGTGGAAGGTTAGAAGTGCTAAAATTCATACTGCAGTTAGTAGACAGCAAAGAAAACCCCACTGGCCTAGAGATGGTTTGGGGCTATAAAATGGCTGTTTCAAGTTATACTTGATGAAGGTTAATTAACTTCATATATACTTTAGATTGATGGCCAAAAAATTAAACAAGTCATAGGCTTGTTTAAAAAAGTAAAGGACAATTTATTAAAAATCAAGAAAATATTGGAAAACAGTATGGAGGTTCCTCAAAAAACTAAAAATAGAACTACCCTATGACCCAGCAATTGCACTACTAGGCATTTATCCATGGGATACAGATGTGCTGTTTTGAAGGAACACATGCACCCCATGTTTATAGCAGCACTATCAACAATAGCCAAAGTATGGAAAGAGCCCAAATGTGCATCGATGGATGAGTGGATAAAGAAAATGTGGTATGTGTGTGTGTATATATATATATATACATGTATATATATATATACACACACAATGGAGTATTACTCGGCAATCAAAAAGAATGAAATCTTGCCATTTGCAACTACGTGGATGGAACTGGAGGGTATTATGCTAAGTGAAATTAGAGAAAGACAAAAATCATATGACTTCACTCATATGAGGACTTTAAGAGACAAAACAGATGAACATAAGAGAAGGGAGACAAAAATAAAAACAGGGAGGGGGACAAAACAGAAGAGACTCATAAATATGGAGAACAAACTGAGGGTTGCTGGAGGAGCTGTGGGAGGGGGGATGGGCTAAATGGGGAAGGGGCACTAAGGAATCTACCCCTGAAATCATTGTTTCACTATATGCTAATTTGGATGTAAATTTTTAAAAATTAAAAATAAGAAAATATCAGGTTGTACATATGGGAAATTTCAGTAGACTTAAGATCCTTGCTATCTCAATAAGCAGGGTTTTTATACTTATGTTGAGGGTACAAACTTTTTGACAAAAGCTCATCAGTGAATAAAATCTTGTATTGTCCTCATAGCTCTGTCTTAGCATCCTCAAACAGGCAGGCTAGACGGCATCAAAGTTAAGTGTAGAGGCTGCTTTTAGGCAAACAGGCTTGAACAATGGAATGTAGAAAGGGCCCACATCGACCACTTGGCTGAATACAAACAGGCCCACTGGGCAACCCACCTCAATGAGCTACTTACCTGGAACCAGGTACAGTTACCAAAAAATTCCATACATCCCCATACCTCCTCACCTTCCCTCTTTAAAAACAGCCCACCCACTGCCTTCCTGGAGACAGCCTCTCCTTTGTTCTCCTGCCTGCCACCCCCTTGTGGTGTATTCAATGAATTTCCATCCCCTTTGTTCTGCCTCTGGTGAATTCACTGCCCGTGCCATCAGGTTCTGCCAGATGGTCACCCCACATTTGGGGACTCCCACCTGCTCGGGAGAGACACCACATAAGCTATGGAAGAAAGAGAACAAAATCCTTGGGATGAACAGAGTAGGTAGCTTTTCTCTGCCCGAATGACAGAAAAGGAAGGCCGTATGGAGATATAGGGCAGCGGTGAGGAGTCTGAATTGCTGAGGTGGACAAAGCAGGGGGTGACCACGAACAGGTGACCCCCTATTTACAGGAGAATGTAGTATGTGGGTTTTCTAATCTTAAGTGTTGTTTTGCCTAACTTCTCATCAGACAGAGGTTCACAGTCCAGGGCCTGCAACCAGAGGAAAAAGCTCATATGACTGGAGCTTGGGGGACAGAGTGCAGGGTGCAAATGAAGCACCTCTCCCCCCAGAACAACTGTGTCCCTGAAAGGTCAGCTGTGTTCTCTTTGACGGGGAGTTCCCTGCTCTAATGCTTCTCTCAGACGTTCAGAAACATTCACACCTGGCCCGGTGCGCTCTGCCATGAGAAATGACCAGGACAGCATACAGCTTCCGCAAATCAAGTTTTCTTTGCATTCGCTAATACCCACCGATTTGCACCTAGGCTGCTTCTGAAGGCATGACAACTTACCTGTGCATTAGCTTAGGTTTCACTATTTTCCCTTTTTAAAGAGTTCCAACTCTATGTCTATTATAGGAGAGACTTAAGATCCCAGTCAAGAGGTTCAAGTTATAATAACCTATGTGTCAAGGCCTAGCAGGAAGAGTGGGAGTTAGGAGGCAGTAAAAATGAAAGTTTTAGGAGAAAAAAAATGAAGGACTCATGAATTTAGGGTCTAATAGGTCTTCAACACAGATGTTGAATTGTTGAAGGGTGAAGGTGCCAGGGAGGCAGTCCAACAGAACCGCACAACCCAGGTGCTAAAGACGCCACCTTCCTTAGAAGGTCATGGTCCTGACTCTGAATGCCCCACTAGCCAGGGTTCCCCGAATCAGTGGCCTAGGGCTAAAGCTTCAGGAGAGGTCTCTGCAGGCCTCAGGATATTGAGGTCCTAAAAACAGAAGTCAGGCTTGTTGAAGATAGTCAGCCAAGACCAAGATTTCACATACAAAAGCATAAAAAGCCACAGTTTATATAGTGTCTCCCCGCAAGACTCCCTCTCTTGTGGTTCTCAGCGCCCTGCCCTCCCCATTACCACTACTCATTCTGTGCTAGCTTTGTGCATTTCCACAATTCCCTGATTTCGCTGAGCTCAATTTGGTGGGAAAGGGAACGGTGATCCTCTGGTTTCTCTCAAGTCACAAGTGACAGGCCTCCAAGGCCAATGTTTTGTCTCCCGATCTTGATACTGAGCTGTGGAAAAGAAGGGCAGGGGGACTCCACTCATCTGCACCGGGAATCTCACTTCTCAAATGTCTGCCCCTTGAGTCCTGTCTTCCGAAAACATGAACTGGCTGAAGGTACTTCCTTCTCCCAGACCAATCTGTTCTATTGCTTGTCATTTCTCCTTCATCCACATAGCCTAGCCCTCTGTAAAGAAATCAGTCTGTCGGAGGGAAGAAAACTAGACTGAGGAGAAAGAAAGCAATGAAACAATGAGAGCAATGAATAATTAGAGATAGAAAATTTATTATTATGCAAACAGCTATGCACACTGGAGCCCTGGCAAACTGCCAGGGAACTTTCCAGATTAAGTTGTGCCTCCCTGTATTACAGGTACCAAATCAGAGTAACATCCTGGAGAACAAAACAAGGTATCAGAACACACAGTATCTCAGAGACCCACCAGGTCTGGACTCCTTTTTTGAAATGCTCTAAATCAGTAGCTCTGGGCAAAAATCTCAACTGCTTGCTAAATAGCTGGACCTGACGCTGGCCAACTGTTAAGGCACTGGCTGTCCTGAGGAAGAAAAGGACTGTGAATGAAAAACTGCAGCTTTGCTTCTAGGAAAGTAATATCTGATAAGGATAGTCAAGGAAGATGTATTTTATCACTTTAAAATCAATTTTACTAAAACTACGAATTCTCTAATTTTTTTTTTTAAGCTTATTTATTTTTGAGACAGAGAAAGAGCATAAACGGGGGAGGGTCAGAGAGAGAGGGAGACACAGAATCCAAAAGCAGGCTCCAGGCTCTGAGCTGTCAGCACAGAGCCCAACGCGGGGCTCGAACTCACTGACCGCAAGATCATGACCTGAGCCAAAGTTGGACACTCAACTGACTGAGCCACCCAGGTGCCCCTCTAGTTTAATAATTATTGAAATAATCACTCCAGAAGTAGCATTCCTTAATTTCCTCTCACCATATCATAAATTCCTGCAAAACTGTTAGTTCTTACTACTGCTATTGTGATCTGGTTATTAAAACTCTTGATACTGCTTGAGTTACACAAGCATATAAAACAGATCTTTTCTGCTAAGTTTTTATAGTGATTTAATAAGTGTCTTGAAAAATTCACTGAAGTGAATTAATTCCAGTAAGTAAGTAAAAAGATGGAGTTTCTGTATGATGATAGCACTTAGGGGTCAATCCAGCTTCTAGTGATTTTTGGACTCAAACAATGCTAACTGATACAGCAGGGAGATCATGAGAAGAAAATACTAGTCTAATGGTCAAAAAGAATTCCACACTGTGCCCTAAGAATACAATGAATAGGTTCAAAACTAAAATAGTTCACTCATTTGTTTGCTTGGTTAATTGTTCGTTTTAGTGATCAGAGTTAACTTCTTAAAATTAGGCCTTGGTCTATAGGCCTAAAGAATTGATGAACTAGAGAATTGATGTGAAAAGATTCACTGTTATCAAATGGCAATTATTCAATAAATTCCCCCCTTCATAAACCTTTCAATCTAGTGGCCAGCACCCAGAAACGCTTGAATACAAGCGTCCATACCCAAGTTACAAAGTACTTTATTCTTGTCTCATTGGTGAGGCGCAGAGTAATAATGTAGCAGCAGAAGGCTTGGCCTTAGATTAAATAGCCATAACAGAAAATGCGAGACTTTTTCCTCTCAGCTGAGGAAACACACTACTAAGATGGCAAAAGGATACATGTAAGTTGGGATGCCTTTTGCAGCCAAGTGTTTCCGAATAAGTCGCTCGGTACCATACCAGTTAAAATCTTTTGTGGCATGTCCAATGCGTGGAAGATGAACACTTGCTGTTAAAAAGAAAGAACATAGATTATGATGTCTTCATTCGTCAAAATTTGAATCAGTATAAAATACACATTAAGAGAAAACTACTCGCAGAGTCACTTGGTGGTTTCCAATGGACAAAACATGTGTAATCAGGGGGTATCCCACACAAAGCCTACAAGTACAATGTCAAAGATATTCTGGGGAGGGACTGTAATGGGAAAAATTAAATAATTCTATCGAACACAAAGACCTACAGGCCCTGAAAATAAGTAGGTACGATGGAAATAGAATCATGATCCCATGTTGGAGATAAACAGATTCTTTAAGAGTCAATCATTTCAACAAACTCTGAGACAGACTGGGTTTGGAAACAAAACTTGACTCAGACTTTTGGAAGAGAATGGTCTGCTAATGTGGACTGTGTGTAGCTCTCCAAAAGCTAGGATAAACAACATCCTATCTGACCAGATCACTACATCTTTGGTCCTCAGCTTCCTCATCAGCAAAATCGTGATACAAATACCCAGCGGAGGCAGATGGTCCACAAAGCTAACGGATACAAACATGATCTGGGAAAGGAAGGGGGGCTATTCAAATACAAGATGATGTGGTGGTTACTTGCATGGTCTCCTATGGGGGGGCTTCACCTTTACCATGTATAGTGAATGAGGTCTTGACATTTCTCACCTCCTTTTAAAAAATCCTATCACATGCCTGGAAACAGAAATTCACCTACTCCTGAACACAGATGAAAAGCTTACCTTTCTTTTTTTTTGCTGCTAAATAGATCTTCTTCAGGCCCTCTTCCAGGGCTGCCATCTTAATGCCAGACAGGACATTGGAGCGATCACGGTGCTGAGCCACAATCAAGGCCAACTAGGAGGAACAGCCATCACATGGTTGACATGACACGAGACGGCTGCACTGTCAACTAAGTGCCCTGCTGTGGAGGGGGCACAAGCATTCCCCTGACAGGCTTTGTCTCCATCTGTTCTGGATGCTCTGCTGAACAACCCTGTCCTACCAAATTCATGACTTACTCTTCCATCATAATTGTTTTATTTTGTGGTAACTTAATACACAAGCACCTCTTCTTTTAAAAGGTATGTTAAAACCAGGGTCCAAAACATGCTGTCTTTCCTAAGTTTTCTCAGTGGCAAAGAGAATTTTTCAGAGTCTCAGGAGCAGAAAGGACTTTACAGGTTCCTGTGTCTTCCATCTCTGTTCAAGTAACTCCCACCGTGTCCTAACCTAAGGGGGGGGGGGGGGGGGCGGGGAGGACGGGACAGGACTGGAGACAGGGCCAAGGGAGCATATCTGGGACTGACATCACTATAGTCACATCATAACCAGTTGTAAACAGTTTTCTTGAGTCACTGGATTCTGAGCATTTATGCACAACCACGGTGTTGTTCACATTCTTTAGCATTTTAGAAATGACTGAACGAATGACTGTTGTCAGCCACAGGGGCAACCAACCTCAAGCAAATACACCTCTCTTTCAGCTCAGTTTCTAAATTTCTTTTCTAAGTCAGTAAGATTTGGCTCTAAATTTGAATATGAATTCAGGCCCTTGAGAAAGCTAGGTTAAGTGCAGGAAATGAAATCTCTTACAGGAATTCTAAAGGACTGGCAAGTAGGAGAGATACTTAAGATGCAAAAGGAGAATTTTAACACAGGCAGAGGAAATCTGCCTCAGCTCCTCTCCTCTGCTCATAGCTGGCTACTAAACACGGTGTTTTACACAACTTTTCACACAATAAACAATGAAATGCTCAGAGTTCTGTCAGGTTTTCTTATTCAGTAAGAGTTTCCTGAGCACTTCCTATGAGTTGGTACTGCGTGTATTGAGGATAAAAAGAAACTGGGTCGACACCCTTGGAAGGAGCCCACCTGAGGTCGGTGCAGGAAACAAGCAAGTTAGAGAACAGTGTTCCAGGGGCTGTGATGGACAGAAGCAAGGGGGGACGGAGTGGGTGCGGTGGAGCCAGAGGCCCAACCTGCTTGTTATGGGCTAAACTGTGCCCTCTCGAATTCCTTTGTTGAAGCCCCAACCCTCAGTACTTTAGAATGTGATTGTATATGGAGACAGGGCCTCTAAAGAAGCAAGTAAGTTAAAGTGAGGCCTTTAGGGTGGTACCTAATGCAGCCTCACTGCTGTGCTCACAGGAAATCTGGACACATGCTGAGACACCAGGGATGCACGTGCAGAGAAGAAAGACCATGTGAGGACACAGAGAGAGGCAGCCGTCCCTAAGCCAAGGAGAAGGCCTCAGAGGAAATCAGCCCTGCTGGTAGCCTCCAGAATTGTAAAGAAATTAATTTATGTTTTCTAAGCCACCTATTGGTGGGATTTTGTCATGGCAGCCCTCACAAACTAATACACGGACAGGCCAGCGGACAGGAGAGGTTTCAAGAGGAGGTGATGTGAGCCAAAATTTAGTTCTCATAAAAGAAGTGGTTTTTTTACTTACCAAATCTTGCCCTTTGTTTCTTGACTCTTTATCATCAATAGGAAATAAAAGGACACTTCCCAAATTCAAGTCTGAGGTAAAATAAAAGAGCAACAGACAGAATATGAGGTTCACTCCAGACTGAGACCTCTGAAGAGAGGCTCTTGTGAATGCCCCTGGTTCCTTCCTTTCCCACAGCCAATCAGGCTTCAATCTCACCTTTTCTCACACTCCTGAGAGTGTGACTCAGAGTGGCACTCAGTGACTGCCTCAGCCAGGTACTCACATGATGCACTCCTGAATTTTTTCCTTTTTGCTCAAAAACTTTTATTTTTTTAATGTTTAATTATGGTAAAATATACCTCATGTAAAATTTACCATCTTAACCATTTTTAAGCAAGCAGCTCAGTAGTGCTATGCCGTCAATCTCCACAGCTCTCTTCACCTTGCAAAACTGACACTATACTCATGAAACCTCATTTCTCCCTTTCCCCTACAATCATCACTCTTACTTTGTCAATCTGACTACTATAGTTACAGCATGTAAGCAGAACCACCCAATACTCATTCTTTTGGGTTTTTGTTTTTTTAATGTTTATTTTTGGGAGACTGAGAGAGCACGAGTGAGGAAGAGGCAGAGAGAGAGGGAGACACAGAATCCAAAGAAGGCTCCAGGCTCTGAGCTGTCAGCACAGAGCCAGATGCGGGGCTCAAACTCACGAACCAGGAGATCATGAGCCAAAGTCAAACACTCAACCAACTTGAGCCAGCCAGGTACCCCTATACTCCTTCTTTTGTGACTGGCTTACTTCATTTAGCATAACGTCCCCAGGATTCATCCATGCTGTAAAGCATGTGTCAGAATTTCCTGGTTTCCAAGGCTAAATAATACCCCACTGTATGTATATACCACACTGTTTACCCATTCATCCATCAGACACTTGGGTTACTTCTACCTCTAGGTCACAGTGAATAATGCTGATATAAACATGGGCATACAGATACCTGTTTGAGTTATTGCCTGAGTTCTTTATAAGAGGCGTTGCTAGATTTTATGGTAATTTTATTCTTTTAAAAAAATTTTTTTAATGTTTATTTATTTTTAAGAGAGACAGAGACTGCGAGCAGGAAGGGGCAGAGAGAGAAAGAGAGAGACACACAGAATCTGAAGCAAGCTCTAGGCTTTGAACTGTCAGCAAAGAGCCTGACGCGGGGCTCGAACTCACGACCCATGAGATCATGACCTGAGCCGAAGTTGGATGCTTAACCGATTGAGCCACCCAGGTGCCCGATGGTAATTTTATTCTTAATTTTTTCAAGAAACACCATACTGTTTTCCATAATGGCTGCATCATTTTACATTCCCACTAACAGCGCACAAGTGTTCTAACTTCTCCACATCCTCACCAACACTTACTTGCTACTTTTTCTATGGAGATGTAACTGGCAGAACATCATGTAAGCTTAAGGTGTACAACATACTGATTTTACACATTTATACTGCAATACGATTGCCACTGCTGCATTAGTTAACACCTCAATCACATCACATAATCGTCATTCCATCTAGTGGTGGGAACAATTAAGACCTACTCTCTTAGCAATCTTAAAGTTTGTAATAGAGTTTTTTTGTTGTCTGTCTGTAGTCCCTGTACTGTGTATTAGATCTCCAGGACTTATTTATCTACTAAATGCAAGTATATATCCTTAAACATTATCTCTCCCGTTTCCACCAACCCCTGGTAAACCACCATTTCACTCTAGTTTTTTTTTTTTTTTATAAGTTTGTTTTAGATTCCACCTATAAGGGAAATAGACACTTAAGCTGTTTCTGTATCTTGGTTATTTTGAATAATGCTGAAATTAAACATGGGGTTATATGTTTTCATTTCCTTTGACTATATACCCAAAAGTGGTATTGCTGGATCATATGATAGCTCTAATTGTAATTTTTTGAGGAACCTCTATACTGTTTTCCATAGTGGCTGCACCAGTTTGCATTCCCACCAATTGTGCATGAGGGTTCCCTTTTGTCTACATCCTCAATACTCATTATCTGTCTCTCAATGACAGTCATTCTAACAGGTGTGAGGTGATATCTCATTGTAGTTTTGATCTGCATTTCCCTGATGATTACTCATGTTGAGCATCTTTTCCATTCCCAGTTGGCCATGTGTACATCTTCTTTGGAAAAATATCTATTTAGTTCCTCTGTTCACTTTTTAATCAGATTGATCATTTTTTCTGTTGAGTTGTCTGAGTTCTTTATAAATGTTGAATAGTAACCCCTTATCCAATATATGATTTTCAAATATTCTCTCCCATTCTGTAAGTTGCCCTTCCATTCTGTTGGCTCTTCGAAAGTGCAGAAGCTTTTAAGTTTGATGTAATCTCACCTGTTGGTTTTTCCTTTGTTGTTTGTTCTTTTGGTGTCCTCTCCAATCTCAAGGAGCTTCTTTCCTAGGTTTTCTTCCGGGAGTTTTATGGTATCAGGTTTTATGCTTGTCTTTGAGCCATTTTAAGGTAATTTTTTTGAGTAAGGTAGGGTCCAATTTTACTTTCCTGCATCTGGTTGTCTAGTTCTCCCAACATCATTTGCTGAAGAGACTACATTTTCCTTAATGGATATTCTTGACTCCCTTATTAAATATTAGTTGGCCATATATGTAGAGGTTTATTTCTGGGCTCTGTATTCTGTTCCATTGGTCTAGGTATCTATTTTTATGTTGCTACCATACTGTTTTATTTTATTTTTTTCAACGTTTATTTATTTTTGGGACAGAGAGAGACAGAGCATGAACGGGGGAAGGGCAGAGAGAGAGGGAGACACAGAATCAGAAACAGGCTCCAGGTTCTGAGCCATCAGCCCAGAGCCCGACGCGGGGCTCGAACTCACAGACCGCGAGATCGTGACCTGGCTGAAGTCGGATGCTTAACCGACTGCGCCACCCAGGCGCCCCTCTACCATACTGTTTTAATTAGTATCACTTTGTAGTACAGTTTGAAATCAGGAGGTATAATGCCTGCTGCTTTGTTCTTCTGATGATTGCTTTGGCTATTCAAGCTCTTTTGTGGTTTCACTCAAATTTCAGGATTTATTTCTATTTCTATTTCTGTATAAAATGCCATTGGAATTTTGGTAGGGACTGTATTAAATCTAGAGATGGTTTTGGGTAGCATGACATTTTAATGATATTAACTCTTCTGATCAGTGAATGTGGAATAGCTTTCCAATTGTTTGTGTCTTCTTCAATTTCTTTAAACAAAGTCTTGTATTTTTCATTGGCTAGATCTTTTACTTCCTTGGTTAAATTTATTCCTAGGTCTTTTACTATGTTTGATGTTACGGTGAATGGGACAATTTTTTAATTTCTTTTTCATGTTTCATTGCTAATACATAAAGAAGTAACTGATTTCTGTGTGCTTTTAGACCCTGCAACTTTACTGAATTCATGGATTACATCCAACAGTTCTTTTTTCCAACTGATTAAATCTATTATATTGAGAATTTGTGGTTTTCAATATATAAGACCACACCATCTGCAAATGACAATTTTACTTCTTCCTTTCTGATTTGGATGTCTATTAATTTGCCTTGCCTGATTCGCTCTAGCTAGAACTGCCAGTATTATGTTGGATCAGAGGGAGGAGAAACACGCACACCTGTCTTGCTCCTGATTTTAAAAGAAAAGCTTCTAATTTTTCTCAGTTGAATACAGTTAACTGTAGGTAGCATTATATGGCTTTTATTATGTCCTGTACTTATTCTATTGAGGGTTTTTATCATGAAAGGATGTTGTATTTTGCCAAATGCTTTTACTTCATCTATTGAGAGGTTCAATGATTTTTGTCTTTCATTCTATTAATGTGGTGTGTCATATTTGTTGATTTGCCTATGATGAACCGTCCCTGCATCCCAGGAAGAAATCCCACTTGGTCATGGTGTGTAATCCTTTTAATGAGTTCTTAAGTTTGGTTTGCTAATATTTTTTTGAGAATTTTTGCATCAATATTCATAAGGGATATTGGCCTACAGTTTTCTTCTAGTGTCCTTATCTGGCTTTGGTGTCAAGGTAATACTGGGCCCACAGAAGGTGTTTGAAGTGTTCCATCCTCTTCAATTTTTCTGGAAGAGTTTGAGGATTGGCATTAATTCTCCTTAAAATATTTGACAGAATTTGTCCATGAAGTCATCTGAGCCTGGGAGGTTTTTAAAACCTGAGTCAATCTCCTCACTCATTATTAGTCTGTTCAGTCTTTGTATCTCTTCCTGGTTCAGTTTTAGTAGGTTGTAGGGACTATGAATTTATCCACTTCTTCTGGATTATCTAATTTGTTGGTGTAAAATCATTCATAGTAGTCACTTATGATCTTAACGTTTTTTTTGCAGTGTCAGTTGTTATTTTCTCATTTCTGACTTTCAGTCTTCTCTCTTTTCTTAGTCTTGCTAAAGGTTTATCAATTTTATTTTTCAAAAAATCAGCTCTTAAGGGTTACTAATCTTTTCTATAGATTTTCTAGTCTCTAATTTTATTTCAGATATATTATTTCCTTCTTTCTGCTAACTTTAGGCTTAATTTGCTCTTTTTCTAGTCTCTTGAGGTATTTGAAATCTCATTTTTTAATATATGCATTTATTGCCACAGACTTCTCTCAGAACTGCTTTTGCAGCATCCATTTTTGGTATGTTGTTTCCATTTATTTTGAGATATTCTTTGGTCTGCCTTTTGATTTCTTCTTTGACCCATTGGTTGTTCAAGAGTATGCTATGTGCTATTCAGTTTCCACATCTCTGGAGATTTTCTAGCTTGCCTCAATGAAAGAGTTCTAGTTTCGTACCATTGTGGTTGGAAAGACACTTGGTATAAATTCAGTCTTCTTTTGCTATGACTCGTTTTGTGTTCTATCATATGATCTATTTTTAAAAATGTTCCATGTGGGGGCGCCTGGGTGGCGCAGTTGGTTAAGCGTCCGACTTCAGCCAGGTCACGATCTCGCGGTCCGGGAGTTCGAGCCCCGCGTCAGGCTCTGGGCTGATGGCTCAGAGCCTGGAGCCTGCTTCCGATTCTGTGTCTCCCTCTCTCTCTGCCCCTCCCCCGTTCGTGCTCTGTCTCTCTCTGTCCCAAAAATAAATAAACGTTGAAAAAAAAATTTTTAAAAAAAAGTTCCATGTGTACTTGAGAAAAATGTGTATTGTGCTGCTGTTCGATGAAATTTTCTATAGATGTCTATTAGGCCAATTTGATGTAATATTTGGTCCAAGTCTATCATTTCCTTGTTGCTTTTCTGTCTGGATAACCTGTGCATTGCTGAAAGTGATATATTAAAATCCCCTACTATTATTGCATTGTTGTCGATTTCTTCTTTCATATCTATTAATATTTGCTTAATATATTTAGGTGCTCTGATGTTGGGTGCATATACTGTTATATCTTCTTGATGGATTGAGCCCTTTATCATTATACAATGTCCTTGCTTATCTCTTATTACCATTTTGGTTTAAAGTCTACTTCGTCTGATGTAAGTAACAACTACCCACATTGTCTTTGGTTCCCACTTGCATGGAGTATCTTTCCATCCCTTCACTTTGAGTCTATGTGTGTTTTTAAGGTTCAAGTTGGTCTTTTGTAGGCAAAAAACACCTGTACCCTGTTTTTTGTCTCTTCCATCCAGCCACTCTGTGCCTTTTGCTTGGTGAATTCAATCCACTTACATTTAGAGTAACTAACTTATGTTAAGTACTTACTAATGCCATGTTACTAACTGCTTTCTAGTTGCTAGGTATTTCCATTGTTTCTTTTCCCCTGTTTCTGCCTACCTTTGTAAACTGGTTATTTTCTGTGGTGGTATGCTACTTCCCCTTTCTTTGTCTCTTGTGGATCCGTTCTATGCTTTTGCAATGTTGTTACCATAAAACATCTTACAGATAAAACAATCCATCTTAAGCTGACAGTAACTTGTGCTCAATCACCTATTGAGGTTCTCCCTTCTACTCCTTCTTGTTCTATTACTGATGTCGCAATTTACCTCTTTTTATGTGGTATATCTGTTAACAATTTATAGCAGCTATACTTATTTTTACTACTCTTTTCCTTTAACCTTTATACTAGAATTGAGTGGTTAAAGCACCATCCTAATATAGATTAGTGATCTAACTCTATTTTTCACCTCTTCTAGTATATTGTGCACTTCCATATGTTTTCATGTTACAGATCACTATCTTTTCATTTCTGCTTGAAGAACTCCTTTCAGCATCTTGCAAGGCAAGGCTGGTGGTGGTAAACTCCCCTTAGCTTTTGTCTGGGCTATCTTATCTGCAAGATAATGTGGCCAAATACAATTTCCTTGGTTGGCAGTCTTTATCTTTCCACACTGAACATGTCAGTCCACTCTCTCCTGGCCTGTAGTTTCTGCTGAGAAATCTGCTGACAGCCTAATGAGGGTCCTTTGTAGGCTATATACCTTCTTTCTCCCCCAGCTTCTTTTAGATCCTTTATCATGGATTTTTCAGTTTCATTATAATGTGTCTTGGGGAAGGTCTTTCTGCATTGAGATAATGGGGTGATCTATTAGCTTAGTGGACTTCTATGTCCAAGTCTTTCCCCAGGTTTGGAAAGTTCTCAGGTTTGACTGACTGATTTTATTTGAGAGAGAGAGCAAGTGGGGGAGAGGGGCAGAAGGAGCGAGAAAATCTTAAGCAGGCTCCATGCCCAGCACAGAGCCCGATGCAGGGCTCAATCCCACAACCCCAGGATCATGACCTGAGCCAAAATCAAGAGTCGGACACTCAACCAGTGGAGCCACCCAGCTGCCTGAGGTATCATTTTTAAAAAATAAACTCTCTATGGAAACCAATTTGACAATAAACTTCATATATTGAAAAAAAAAAAAAATAATAAATAAATAAACAAACAAACAAACTCTCTGCCCCCTTCTCCCTGTCTTCTCTTTCTGGAAGCCCACTTACCCTGATATTTGCCTTCCTCTGATAGTTGTCTTTTTGATCCAATCCCATAGCTCATGTACTTTTTTCACTTTTTTTTTTTTTTAACCTCTTCTGTGTTATTTCTAAATTGCTATCCTCTAAGTCACTTATTCTTTCTTCTATCTGGTCAGCCCTCCACAGCTGCTCTCTATTGTTATTCTATACCTCATTCATCAAATTCTTCAGCTCCAGAATTTGTCTGGTTCTCTTTTACATTCTCAATCTCTTTGTAACAGAATTCATTTTGTTCGTATGTTTTGCTCCTGACTTTAATGAATTGCCTTTGAGTTTTCTTGTAACTGAGTTTATTCATAACTGCTATTCTAAATTCTGTCAGTTAGATTGCAATATTCTGTGCCTTTGAGCTCACTTGCTGGAGAACTGTCATTTTCTTGCTGTGATGCCGTATTTCCCAGACTTTTTACATTCCCCAGAGTTATGCATTGCTGCTTTTGCATTTGAAGTAGCAGATACATCCTTAATTCTGTGTTCGCTGCTTTCAGCAGATAGTTTTATGTTCTGTGGTATTGTTACTATCTGAGATATTCCTTGTGTTTGTGAGGTATACCTGCCACTCTTCTTGCTCTCTCTTGGGGCCAAATTTTTAAGCCCTTGTGTTACCTTTGGTTGTTACAGTTCACCAGGCTGGCTATTGGAAACAGCATTCTAGAAAAGCAATAGCTAGAGTTTATGGTTTTTCCTTGCCCAACGACCAGAGCCTGCTCTGAGTGCGCTCCCGATCTACCAGAGCTCACTCTAACAGACACACTCGGGAGCTTGCACAAAAAGCTAGCAGCAGAATGAGAGGAAGTGGAGTTTAGCACTCAGTGTCTTGGGGAAGCTGCAGACCCAGCAGGGAGAACCTTGGGTGTGGTACTCCAAGATTTGTGGGTGAACTTCCTCCTGAGCCAATCCCTCTGACACTGTTTGAAGTTCTGATCTGCTTCCTCCCAGTCACAGAGCTCCCACCTTAGTACTCTGGGTGCTGGTGGAGAGAAATGGGTTTCTCCAGCGGTGTTCCATTTGGCTGGGACAGCCAGGAGCATTCTCCCTGCTCTCCGTTCCCCCCACAGGACAGGTCACCTTCACCAGATAAATCAGCCCACTCAGGGTTTCCTTGAGGGAGAAGCAGCAGCAGAAGTATTTCTCTTACCACCTCCACTGTGATCAACGCATGTTTTTTTCTCTTTTCTTCCCTTCTCCAATGGTGTGCTGGAGTCTTCCTGCAGGAAGGCTGGATTCCTGCAAGTTCTGTCTCATGCGTGAGTACCTGCCCGGGTCAGCACTCATCTGATTTTTGCCTGACAGTGGCAAAAGGCATCTAGGCAGTTGTGCTGGCTCCACAGCCTGTATGGAGGTTTGTCTGTCTCTTACTGTTGGTGGTGGTGGGCAAGATTCCACTCGGGTCCTTCGAAGGAAGGTGCTAGGTCCCAAAAGACCCAACACATGCTTTTGTTTGTGTATGGATGTCTAATTCACTGATTAAAAGGCCGGGGGCGGGGGGGGGGGATAAAAAGGAGGAATGTTTTATACCGTCAATGTTGCTGACGTCATCCCCTTCACTTCTAAATGATCTCCCAAGTCAATGTCCCTTACGTATTACCTACAAAGTACTCCTGCAGGCATCGGAAACTGAATACAAACCCAGAGGCATTTGGGGATGGAAAGGGGAGAGCATTATGTACTTGAAATTCCTTCAGAAGGCTTATGTTTGTTTTAAACCATTCCAACACTGCACTCTACTATATCTATCTGTACATTTTCCTACCTCATCCAAATCAAAGCAAACTAATGCTCTAAAAAAATGCGCTAAAATAATTCTATGGCTTTATACACTTCACGCACACCCGAATCTTTTAAGTTGTTCTAAAATACTGGCTGTGTTATGCCATTCTTCTCTACAAAACTCCCAAATGACTAACCATTACCCACTGGATAAGGTCCGGCTTAGAATGGCATCTTCCTGGACAAGCCACGTCCAGTCTCCCTGCTGTGGTCCAGATCGCTCTCTTTAAAATCAAACTCTCCTCTATTCCTCAGCCTCAACCCGCTACTCTTGCCTGCCTGGCCTACACACCATGCCCTAAAAACATTCACTGTGTAACTGTCTGGGTCATTCAACACCCCGTACTGGGAATGACAGGAATTGTGGAAATACCACACAGCATGAGACACAGGGATCCTTTTCCATTTCCCTCCACCCACTAAAATTCAACCCATTTTTCCAGGCCCAAGAGAACTTTCACTACCTCTACACAGCCCTGCCCGATAATTCTAGCTCACACTTTCCTTTACCCTGCTCTACCCTGTTTTAGTCCGTCTTCAGAAAAGAATGCACACTCTCAACCCTGTTTCCTTACTGACCACTTACACTTTAACTCTGTGTAACCAAGGTTCAGCCTTCAGACTCTCCTCAAAGTAGGCCAAGGTCTGCGACTACGCTTGGGGCAAATCCGATGGCCTTTCCCCAGTTTTCACCCTCACTTCAGCGCCTGACCATGCAGACCACTTCTTGACACCCTCTCCTCCCTTATACTTCAAAATATTCCATTCTCAAGGTTCTCTTAGTTGACACTTCCTTCTGTCTCCCCTTGTTGCTACAGTTCCTAAGTGGAGGTGTTTTCCACGTTCTGTTCCCTGTCCTCTCATCTTCCCGTCCTGCCTTCCTCACAGTTTCAAACAAGAATCCAAACAGGCAGTCCTCAATCTTCATTTCTATCTCTGCCCTCTCCTGAATTCTCTGCTTTTCCAACTGCCCAATCACTATCTAGAGCTCAGTTATTTTAACCTATCAAACCCTCTGCCAGTGATCTGTTTGAGTAGAAAGAGTGTTCCCTCTAAGTCCTTATATCCCTTTCCATCCTAGAGAACCAGGCAGAAGAATTAGGAAAAGCCAATCTCTGAGGAATCTGAAGGTAAGGTAAGGTCGCTTGGCCACTCAAGTCCCCAGGAAATAATTACAATAATAAATTTACTCCTCATACTACTTTGTGATTTCTGCACATAAAAGAAGATGCCCTTTCTCCTTCTCCATGCCAAGGGAGAATACTGACACTCCCAAGTTCCTCTGGCCACCAGCAGCTTTCCTTCTGTCTCTAGGGAATGTTGGATCTCAGCCTATGCTAACTTCCTAATACAGCCTCCTCCTCTTCAACAGCCAACCCGAGCTCCTGTTAGCATTTTAATGGTGTGTCTGATTTCTCTCCCACAGATCTCTGACATTTTGGGGCATGTTCCCTAATGAACATGGGGTGAGTTGGCCACAGTGGAGGTAAGCAATGAAATGTTCTTCGTGCCAATACTATAACATGCACACAGGGACTGATGTATCAGAATACTTCCACACCCACTATTCTCATTGCATTTCCATGAGGCTGATGGAATAAGTAGTATTCAAAATTATAAATGAGAAAACAGGCACAGGGAGAGTAGGGACCGCCTCAAAGTCCCATAACTGCTTGCATGATAAAAAAAAAAAACTAGCTAATGAGACTCCAACCAGCTCTTCCAACTCCTTAACCAGTGCTTCATAACCCATGTGATACCTGTCCTAAGTGTCCTCTCCACTCTCATTCCATCCCTTCCCCTTCTCTCTGTTTTGCTTCTTACCTTTCATTTTCCCAGCCAGCTCATATATTTTTCTTGGCTCGGCGGATCGGGTTTCCAAAGCCGTGAATAAACCACCTCTGCCCCAGCGGCCAGAGTCATCTATCAGAAGAAAAAATTTTCATTTATAGAAGGCAGAGTCTAATCCACAATTTAAAAACAAAGGTACACCCACTAGATTTGTAAAAGAATGATTTTTCAAAGGGAAGAGACAACTACCTAGTCTCCCAGGAATATCAGAGGTGGGACTTCTCAAATATATTAGGTTTTATGGAAGATCCCTGGCCATCCTAATAGGAAAGATGGAGAGGAGACGTAACATAACAAACAGCTGAAGCACTGGGGACACAACAGCATACAACTCCCATTTTACAGGTAAGGAAGGAGAAAGGTTAAATGACTTCTTTGAGTTACGGCTACCATAGCTGGTTACTATTTTCCATTTACAGTCATTCAATCATTGTTAGCACGTATTACATGTTAGACACTGTTCCAGGCACTAGGGTTACAGCAGTGGACAAGACCAAAAAAAAAAAAAAAAAAAAAAAAAAAAAATCACTGCTCCCATGAATTTTATTTTCTAGTGCAATGAGATAATCATATAAACAAATACGTAATATGTGGTGGTGATACATGTAATAAAGTAAAATAAGGTAGGAAAAAGGAGTAGAGAACAATAGAGACCTGGAAGTGGGATCTGTTTTATATGAGGCATTCAGGAGACCTCTGAGATGCAGACGTTTGACCAATGCTTGCTGTGGCTACCTGTGGAAAGAGGGTTCCTTCCAGGCAGAGGAGTAAAATGTGCCAAGGTCATGGGGGTGGGGGCAGGGGACACGCTTAGAGTTGTCCTGTATATGTTGCCTCCTTCTACCCTCTTAAAAACCTTGTGCAAAGAACAGGAAAGATATTATCCAATTACACAGATAAGGAACCTGAGGCCCAGGGAGATTAGGCTATGCAACCAGGTAAATAAGAGCACCACCAAGAGTCAAATTTAAGTCTCTGGATTTGAAAATCTGACCTTTCTTAACCACACGACTGCACCATGCCCATCAATCACTCCTAGGTCAGGCTTCTGCCTCCTCCTCCCCAGTTCTTAGCACCACAAAGACTAAAGCACCCATCCTGGGCCCGTACTACATTTACCTACCGACGCAGTGAACGATGACCGCGTCCTCCGCCCCAGCCTGCGGGTGGGTGACATCACCGCTAACATACTTGATGGCCGTTGACTCTGGATCCTCATAATCCAGCTGGGCAGAGCTCTCCTCATCTTCCCTGCCCTCTAGGTCCTCCGGTTCACTGTCCTCAGAAGGCAGGCAGAAGGACTGGTAATTGCTGGACTCCCACCAGGCCATCCTTCAACAGGCCAGAGAGAAAAGGAAATTAACCTGGCCTCTCACAATTTCCCTTAGAGCGCAATTCATCCTGCTATTCACAAACAGTAAGTGCCCAGTGGAAATGCAATTAGACACTCACCGTGATGGCAGTTTTCTGCCTATTTGTAAGTCAACAAGAAGTCTTACTGATTACCTCGCTGCCTCCTGACTATGCTTCAGTAACAAGCAGCCACCGCATGTCCCTGTTTTTAAGAATAAGGTACCGTTCAAGGGAACTACTCTTTGTCAGGCAGCTACAATAAAATCTTTTCTTGCTTCAACTAAATGAATCTTCTCTGCCTTCGGCACTCAGGACTTTTCACAAAAGCACACTAACTGTTAGGGTTAACATTTGATGTTTAAAAAAAATATTCTATTACCCATAGAAACTACCAGTTCTATAGAAGTTTTCTGCAAGCTTAAAGTATTCAACTGTGGACTCTATACAACAGTGATTCCTTTATCAAATGTGACCCTCAGCTTTATTAGAATACAGTCAAATAATATACATGTACTTTTTTTCATGTTCTGCTTCTTCCTTTTTCCTCTTCTTCTCTTCCACTAGTCTCTTTCTCTTGGCTGCTGCCTCTTGTCTCTTCTTCCTTCTGTCCTCCACTTCCTCTGGGCTCAGAATCCGCTTCCTTTTGGCAGACCCCTCTGTAAGGCCTGGGAGGAGAACCTGTAGGACAAACAAGATCCATAACCGGAAGGTTGGGGGCTGCCTATTCCTTCTTGAGTTTCATTCATCCCTAACACTCATTCTGTGTGAAAGCAACACGCTTACTAATATTTCATAAAGCTGCGTCTCTGTGCCCCTTGTGTAGTGGGAGGTCGTGGCAAGACACTTCAATTTACTGTTCATATTACACATCTCACTTGGCCTGGTGACCAGGATATTGTGATCTAAACTCAACCAAAGCACTGGCATAGCTAGTACAACAGTACATCATTTTGATTAATTTCAACAGGAATAAGGTGCTTCAGAAAAGTTACTTTTTTTTATACAAAGCATATCCTGCAGGAGGCCATTTTAGGTTTAACCACTGTTAAAGGAAATCCTCCTACATATGTATTATAGAATTCTTTCTTAAACAGAGTCTTTCAACATTATGATTATCTTAATGGTGGGTAGCATTTAATGAGCACGTACAAAGTGTCAAATACCATGGACATAACATGTATCATTCTTGACTGCCACCCTCTCTTAGTCACAGAGTCAAATTATCAGGAGTAGAGTGCGGTATTTTGGTGTGATACAGTGTATCCCTTCTGGGGTGGCTTAGATGCACAGGGCTGCTTTTGCCTGCATTAAATGGTAAAACACACTGTTCCTGTTGATGTTATTTATGCCAACTTTTTTTTTTAATGTTTATTTTTGAGGGGGGGAAGCAGCAGCAAGAGCGGGGGGATATAGGATCTAAAACAGGCTCTGTGCTGCCAGCAGAGAACCCGATGTGGGGCTCGACCTCATGAACCACGAAGATCATGACCTGAGCTGAAATCAGACACTTAGGGGCCCCTAATTATACTTACATTTCAACAAATATTTATATACTTATTTCTCAATAAACCACTCCCAGCATCATTTTTGGTTCTCTTAGAAATTGGAAGAATTTATTCTTTTACATAAATTAACAGTTCTTACACTGCCTTTATTTCGGAGTAATCGGCCCTCTTGAGTAGTTTTCTCCAAAAGGGTTTTCTGAAGGTTCACCAGTTGCTCAAAAGATTTTCTGTCTTCTTTACTAGGTTCCTTGGAATAATCTTTACCTTCAAATAAGTACATATGGTTTTCTAAGAACATAAAACACAAAACAGAAATGTTAGAGACTAAAGAAAAATGGATTAATTCCATTCAAAGCAATAAGTAAGGCAAACAAGAGAACAACCTGTGTTCTAAATGGGCTAAAACTAGCTTGTGATTTTGGATCCCACGGACACTGATGGGTGGGGATCTCATACATTTACTCTTTAAAGGAGAGGATATGGCTGTTGCCCTTCTGGTTCATCTCTGGCTGGTCTGCAAGTCTCTGCTGGATACCTCCACCCTGTTGAGTCTTGGATCCCCTGTCACTCATTCCACACTATTCTTCAGCATAGATGTCACTAAGATCACTTAATAAAAGGTAACTGAAAACATGCTTTTTTTATTGGACACCTATTTAATACTCAACTTGTTCCTTTAATATTACAGAAAAAGAGGAGAAAAGTGGCAAATTATGAGAAAATGGAGAATCGCAAAAATAATCCCTTAGATTTACAATATTCTTTTCATATCGCATAAAGTATCTTTATGAAGCCTCCCCACGATCTTGGTATAACTAACCCTGCTGAAGAAAGGGAAAAATGAGGCTCAGACAGGGATCATGGGACTCCAGTTCTCACTGTTAATAAATGAAGGCAGGATTTTGACTCAAGAGCCAACATGCTCTTTTCTGTGCATTACTGTGTCTGCGGAAGGATGGAGTGAACAAGTCAGCAAATACTGGTTACAGTAATAACAATAATGACAACAGTGTAATCTTGAATAGCATTTTGTACTGTCAGAGCACTTTCACATCTATTATCACATTTGATTCTTCAACTATTTAAAAGAGTAAAGCAGACACTAACAGCACCATTTTACAGATGAGGACACAAAGGCTGAAAGAGGTTGGGTGATATGCCAAGATCATGAATCAGTGATAAAGAGAGGTCATGACCAGCCAAGACCAGCAAACCACAGAGAGATGAGATAATGATTCTAAAGTGAAACGTATTTAATAGCACACATTACCAAAGAATGTATTTTCACAGCATTATGAAATCAGCTAGAAGTATGTTTTCTCTAGAGAGTATGAAAGCAAAACATTTTCATTCTCAAGAGATCAACTGCTTCACACTTGTACCCAAATCCAACCAGCTGTAATTCTAATTGGCATTTGCTAATTAAATCAGCAGGGTGCTTTCAATGAGGTGCTCTATCAACAAGTGGGAAAAAAATAAAGAGCTGAGAAGTGTCAAATATGATCAACATATGTAGCTTCATATTGCATGCAATTCTCAACCTATAAATATGTTTTTTAAAAAAACCCTAGCATTCCAGATAAAGCAACCCTATTTTTTATTTATTTTTGATGGAGCTGCTTTAACTACTGGTCTTTCATATTCATTTACATTATTTTTAATCGTGCTCCCTGTCTTCACTCTTCAGCCAAGAGGGGGTTGGAGACCACAGGCCTAGGCCCTCATCTGTGTCCTGTCAGTGGCACATCTACCACAGAAACTGTACTCACTGATCAAAGAGAAGATTCCAAATTTTAATACAAGTGGAAAATCTTTTCTGGCAGCTGGACTGACTAAAGAATAGAATTCTTCCTGGAAAACAACAAAATTTTATTTTGTCCTAGTAACATGAGGAAAGTAATCTCAAATTAATCTAGAATGAGCACAGAAATGGGTGCAAGCTTCACTAATGTAATCCAAACAGAACTTCAAAATCAGGTCACATGCATCCATTTTGCCTCCCACCTAAAACCACTAAATAGCACTGAAGGGATTTTGAAAAGCCAGGAGACAACAGTGAATGAAAAGTTCAATAATTCTTGGAAAACGGAAAGTGGCTGAAGCAATCAGATAGGATTAAGAAAACAACCGTGAAAGCCAAACACAGGTGCCTAGTCAAGGGGTGATTATGAGACTAGAGACCCTGTCAATCCTCCGAAGGTTAGGATGTATAAGGACAGAGTGCTGGACAGTACGGGATTTGAGAAAGTTCTGTGTACCAAGTAACAGGAGCACCGTTAACCTTTGACTCCCGTGGTCTCTTCAATTTGAGCAAACAGGTTTATTCCAACCCAAGAAAGATACTAAAGGATTCATCTGGAAAAACTAAGTTGCCCAATGAAAAGACTTCAAATACAGAAGCCAGGTCACCAACCAGTAATGCTGGAATAAGGATCGAGATACACCTGCTCGGCTTGGGGCTGCCTGTCAGCTTCGGCCCTTCACCGGTACATGTTTTTCAGACAGCCAGAGGACACCAGCTATTTCAGGAAAACTCAAGACAAAAACAAGAGGTTCCAAAACAAATTCTGAAAACAGCAATGGCAGCAATGAGAGGAAAGAAAGAAAAAGAATACTTTTCGAAAGCTATGATAAATATCTCAAGAGAGGACATTACATCTGTGAAATGAGAACAAGATACAGGTTAAAACAGAAAACAAGAAAGAGTATCTGAAGAATAAAAATGGGATACTAATATTAAGAAACTTAAAAGACAAAATGAGAAAAGTCAAAGAGCTGTATTCCATAGAATGAAGCTAGTTGCCTAAATCCCAATCTCTCTGTATACCCTATAAAACCACCACTAATCCATGGCTTATAAAACTAGGGAGTCTGACAATATTACAAACTTCAATCTGCAGATAAGTAGAGAAATGAACATTCAAACGCCAATGGAGCCAGTTCCCGAGCCCACACCAGACTTGAGAGTGACGCAGAAGAGAGGCAGTGTCAGACACAGCCCCCTGAACACAGTGCCACAACCTAAATAGAAAAACAGTAAGAACACGTTTCAGACTCAGGTCAGAGCACTGGCTACCAAGAAACTAAAAGGAAGGGACTAGAAAGTGCATGCAGTCAGCAATCTGGGAAGGCACTGCTTCTAGGGGAGAGAGAGAGACGTCCCCTGGCAGTTCTATGGCAAAGAAAGGAAGCAAGTGATGAAAAGTGGGGATCCTACAGAAACAAGAGAATCACAAAACCAGAAGTCCCTGCCAATCTCGCTCCCTACCAAAAAGGGAGGCATCATCTAGTAAAGAAACTACAGCTCTCTTGAATTAAGGTATTCTTGAATTAAGTCTAGAGTAAGACCCTCAAACCTCACCCCCGTCCACACTGAATTCTTGCTGCCACTGGTACAAGACAATAAAATGACTGTAAGACAGCGGGGAATATCTTTACAAAGCTCCTATGTGAAAAAACGCTTCAAGTCAGAATTTCAAATACTCAGAACCGAAATGGACAAAAAAGACAAATGTTGACCAAATTCAGGAAAGACAAAAATTATCTCATGATTTACATGTACTGTTTCAGTAAAAAAATAGCAGTACCTACACCTTAAAGTATGGTGAAGATTAAACGAAAAAACAGGTATTAAGCACAGGACACGGTACACACTTCTGATTGAGCACAGAATAAATGCTCAACCAGTATTAACGAGCATGTAAAAACCAAATCATTCTACTATTCAGAAGAGGACTCACTATGAGAGGGCAACCATAATAAGGACAGTGAGATTTACTAATAAAAGAGAAGATGCTTGCAACGAAGGCAGGAAAAAGTACAAATTAAAATCCTTGAGATACTACCACGAGCATTAATATCATTGAGTGGGCTCAAAGTTCGGCTACAAGGGAACAGGCAATTGCTAGTCAGTCTAGGAAGAGTTCTTAGACCAAGGAAGACTTCAACAGTGTGCCCACAATGAGAATAGGGCTGGGTAGGAAAAGATGCCCCAGGGAGCACTCTCCAGGACTTCCTATCAGGACCTATCTCACTCACGTCTAAATCAGGCAGCTGTGCCATTTGCTCTACTTTCACCCCCCACTTACTGCCTTCCTCCTGCTCCTGGATTCCTTCTTCTGCCATAGGCAAGGTGTCAGAGATCCACTGGCCGTTTTTTGTTTCTCCCAGGATCGTCTCCAGGTCTATCTCATCCACGGTACTCCCCTCAGATGACAGCAGTTTATCCAAACCAAATTTGAGTATCTCACTCAACTTGAATGGAGAAAATGAAAAGGTCCAGTTGGTTCTCATGAAAACAGGCATTGGGACGTCAGTGTTTTGCTAAATGGCTTGCTGACACAGGGCAGGCTGCTTCCCTGCTGGCCAGCTGTTCTACTCTCCCCACGACAATGACACCAACAGGGCCGTTTAGTGGTTGGATGATGGCCAAGCAGAGAGGTGATAAATACTGATCAGTGACGATGACTCTGACAACTCTTGAGGACAAAAAAAAAATTAGCCTCTTTTTTTCTCAAGAACAGTAATATCCTGCGTTATCTATGGCACTTCTCAGGAGTCTTTCTCACAGGCCACAGGCACTTCCAGCAGCCACGCGAGAAGTCAGAGGCCCAGTGAGCTTCTCTCCCACTGACAAACTTGGAAGAAGGCTACGCTGGGTACCTTCCCTCCACCATCAACTGACTTCTCTCCTCTGGCAATCTGGTTTCCTACCACAGCGCTCCATGCGACTCACCTTCACGAAGACCAGTAACAACTGATGGCTAGACCTGAAGGCCATTTCTCAATTCTAATCTTCCTCAATACTCCTCTGACAACTGCATTACCCTGCCTCTCTTCCCTTATCTCAAAGGTACCTATTGAGCCTACCCATTCCCTAGGGTCACAAGAACCATCCAAACAGTTCAGATCACTTCCCTGGCTTTAAATTCCTACTTCCAACTTTGCACCTCCTTAAGCACTAACTCTGAGATTCCAAATCAACGTAGATTCACATCTTGACTTCTAGTTCGTATCTTATCCTTTTAGAATGGGTCAGTTATCTCTAGATGGCCTAGTAAATACTAGGCCAAATACTGGTAGGAATGTAAACTGTTCCCAACACTGGCTGTTTGACAGGGCTCTGTTGGGATTCTTGCTCAGCTCCAGGAAACCAGAAGGTTACATTCTGGTTCTAATGTCTGATTTCTCTCTTCCTCATTCGGACTCTACTAGTTATCTCTTTGATTGCCAAAAACGAAGGTAACAACCCAGTGACCTGGTCTCAGATGAAAGCACTTTCTTCGTTGTTTGTTTTAAAATACAAAGAACCCAGTAATAAAAGATGCGGTTGTGGTTTATTAAATCTAAAATGTATAGAGTTCTGAAGTCCTGAAAGAGGGAAAGCAGTTTCATTATTCTACAGTGAGACAGATGCAGTGAACATTTACTGAATGCTTACTTTGTGCTAAGTACTATCGGAAGTGCGTCTCTCCAACTGTTTCAGTGAATATGATCCCTTTGGGCAAAATGGAAGAATCTAGGATATATCATGAGTTCTAATTTTAACCCAGGGGCTGCGGTAGAGTAACTCGAAGCCCCATTCCAAAAGAGAAAAATCTGTAAGTCAGCATTTGTTTCCTATCCAATATTCCCTTCCTCAAGCAATTAACTCTCATCTTTCATCCATTTTCTCCTATGGAACAATTCTGAATTCCTGATCTCATTTACCATCCTCTGACTATGAAGATCACTCACTGATCAAAAGCTCTGGGGTTAAGACAAGGTATGAGATTAACCATCATTTATTATGCCAAGTTCTCTATTTTACCTAATTTTTAACACTCCTCTGAGGTAACTTGCAATATTCTCATTTTTTGAAAATGCAAATTGAAGTAGATCTGAGAGGTCAAGCTATCTGCTCAAAGCCACACAGCCAGTAAGTGTCAAGGCTTGGATGTGAATCCAAGTCAGGGGATCTAAAACCCATCCCTGTCACTCCATATTCTGCTACCTTTATTCATCACAATCATTTTTAGCTCCTTGCTTGCATGCAGTAGACAGTATGGCAGGTACGTGTGGAACAGACCTGGGAACAAATGTGTAGCTGGGGACAATGGGTTTTAAAGCTAGTTCTTTGCATCTGCTTTCTCACCCACAAGAAAATACTGACAACAGGACACATTCTTAAAGGAAGAATAAGATCTTATACCTGGAGGTCAGCATCGGCTGCAGGTTTCCGGGCCCCCAAAGTAAAATGGCCTCCCTCTATGACTGTGCTGGTGAGCTGGAGTTTGGAGGCCGCTTTCCTACAGACTATTTCCTCCACAGTGTCTCGGCTGATCAGCCGAATAACTTTAACAGACCTGTACGGGGTCAAAGGAGACAAATGTGCCGTGAGGGTCCGCACAGATGAACACAGCATGCAAGGTCAATACACCTAAAGGGAAACAAACCCCAAATGCCATGCTCAGGGTACAGCTAAAGGGAGACTGTACTGTGGACATGAGCATCTGTTAGAGAGATCTGGCCTCCCAGAGGTACTCACTGAAGATTTCCAAGAGAGTCAAGGGATGAGGAGGGGCCATAACTGAGGTTCCTGATGGGAACAGTGAAGGAAAACCTCAGGCAGATCTCCATGATCTTTGTAGCCTAACTCTACAACGCCAGAACTTCATTTTTAAACTGAATCAGACCTTAACTCAGGTAAAAAAGAGTTAAATAACTTCTAAAGGTTCCTTCTCGTCTTTAGAAGTTCATGGTTTCTATTTCATGGCTTGACTGTGGTTTTTAACAAATCACGTGTGCAAGAAGAATGTGTGCTGGCCAGCAGTCTTCAACGAGTCAGCAGCAAAGCTGGGCTAAAACCCAGTGCTCTCTCACCCTCCAGTCTGGGATGTCACTGGGCCCACCAGGTCGTTCACCTCCCTCCCCAACCGAGAACCGCTGAGGCGCCAGGGATGTGGAAAAACAATGATGCTGAAATCTCTCACTTGTTCTGGCCGATCCGGTGAGCTCTGGCAGCTGCCTGTAAGTCGTTCTGCGGATTGAAATCACTGTCAACAAAAATAACAGTATCTGCAGCTGTTAAGTTCATGCCCACTCCACCTGAAAACAATGCAAAAGGAATGTGATCAGCAGCAAGCTGGCTACGGGCTAGACCATAAAGGTGCAAGGCTACGGGGACGAATGGTAAATTAAGATCAGACAAAACAATTGGCCTCACCTTTCAAACTAACACCCATCCCTAACTCCAGGACCTTGCAGTGGTTAACACTGCTGCCTATTGCCTGACTTGGGAAAACTTAACTATTGAAAGTAACAGAATGAGGGGAGCAGGGACAAACAGTAAAAGTGCATACTGAAGTTAGTCCCAGGAAGCCAATTTACATCTCTTCCGTTTAAAAATCTTGGTCTGTTTAGAATAGTCTGTGAAAGAGGACACACACTCTTTCAAAAGAAAACAGTTTTAAATATGCAAGGGGTCTTCTGCTGTGGACACTGCTAAGAGAGGAGTTAATATCCACTGCAGGTTATAGCTAAGGTAGCAAGATCCCTGATGCAAGCTAATGAGAGCAGGGGATGACATTTATTCATTACACTCCTCAGCAGAGCAGGAAACTACCTCTCTCTGACTGGAGAAAACTTTAGAAAGTCTTTTCTGTATTTGTTTCCACATTAATCAAAGAGTGGGTAACAAAACCAGTCACAGGATAAGAACACTCCATGGGACAACTTTCTGATCTTTCTTCAGCATTGTAGGAAAAGGGATGAGGAGGCTTCTTGGATGATGAGAATTAATTAAGAGAACCATGAAAGCAAATTACAGCTTTGTCTTTGATTAATGTGGAAACAAGTACAAGAGGGACTCCCTCTTGCCAGGGTCGTTACAGCTCATTGCGGAGACAAGCAAGCCTGAAAGGGCTCGTTCCAACAGCTTGAATTAAGGACTAACTTTTGAGATGGGCTACCGACTGTATGCTGGCTCTCAAGACAAGTCAGGCAGGAACATTCTAATTAAAGCCTTCATATAAAATTAAAGCTGGAATAAAGACATAATAAAGACTGATTACTGAGAGATGCTAAATTAGACCTTATAATAATGCCAGCTACGTTTGTGCTGTGCTTACTACGTGCCAAGCAATGGTCTAAGCGCTTTATGTATACTGACTCCTTCAATCCTCACAACACCCCTATGAGTAGTTTACTATTATTACCCTCATTTTATAGACAGAAGAGCAGAGAAGTCCAGGGACTCAGCAGAGATCACACAGCCAGGAAGTGAGAGAGGCAGGAGTCAGTCCCACACAGTCTGGCTCCAGAGCCTTCGCTTTCACCCACTACGCCAGAGAATCTCCCTGGCACTTATTTCATCACAGCGTGAGCCATACAAGTTTTCTTCTTCTTGGGTTAACATCTGAGTTCAGCGCTTCCTCATTAAATTAAGGGGTGATGTTTTACCAATAAGCTACTCTGCATTCTTGTTTGGAACATCTCACGAGCTACCACTGCCACCCGGTGGCAACATGATTCAATCACAGAACTATTTGAAAGTTGGAGGGAAACCTGTTAAATAAATAACCCTGCTAATTTACAGCTAAAAAGTGATAGCAAATGTGATCATCATTGTTTGGAAAAGGCTCATGTCCAGGATTGCTTCCATTCTTAAAAGATTACTCTGTTTTGACTGATTCTAGTACTCCAAGGAGCTTACTCTTTCTTCCTAATTTTAGACCTTCAAACGTGATGCCACTCTCGCAATATGAAGATGACAAAATCATTAAAGCAGAAGGAGAGCTGTTTTCCCAACACTGAAGATGCATTTGCCCTGATCCTTCCAGTTTCTCCTAAGACCACCCCAGAGACAACTGAGGACATGAATAAATGGCTGATGCAGGGTGCAGTCTATGACACTGGAAGCAAGTGAAGCCAAACAAATCAGATTATGTCTTTGTAGTACAGAGATGAGATACACACAGGTGAGAAAATCTCCTTATGGTCAGGGATTCTATTTAACACGTCTTGTATGCACCCTCACCGTACTAGACACTTAAATACTTTTCAAGATAGAACTGTCTCTTTAGAAAGATGTTGATCTCTCTTTAATAGAGGACACACATCCCCCTAATGTTCTTGCATCCATTCCATTAAGATTCAGGTCTACAAAAACTAAGATAATGAAACTAAGATTCTAGAAGTTCAACACTAAGGTCTGCTTGCTCCATGACATAATAATAATTTCATCTCCATGAACAGATTTCAAACAACTGAAGAGTGTATAAAAGCACTACAAATGTCATATAAAAATATTTATGACTTAAGTCACATTAAAAAGAATTCCAAAGAAGTGGCAATTTCATTAGGATCACAACTTTTTAAAAAGCTAGACTTGATTAAGCTTTGACAGCACTATTCCAGACTACGTAAGGAGGAGGGATAACTAGCAGACAGGTTGTTATCTCACTTCCCAAATTCATACCTGGGAAGGAGAGCGGTCTCTACTGAATGTGAATTACAGACATCTTACAGGACAACCCAGCTCAGTGGTCAAAGCAGGTTAAAGTTACTTTCCAACAACCCCTGGTTTCAGCCTTACTTGGCAGCTTAGAAAACTTGGACAGGAAAAGAACTCCATGCTAGGAGCCCAGTACTCTGATACACTTACAACAAATCCCTCAATTCCCCTGTTTTACGCTCCTCCTTAATGACCTCACCTCTCAGAGAATTAAGGAAAAACATGCTAATGGCCAGGATGTAAAAGTACTATATCTCCCCTCATTTGTCTGCTTTTGTCAATGGTTATGTGGCCTACCTGCCCTGGTACTCAGGAGAAAAATAAAAATAGGCTGCTGTCCAAAGTTCTTAATGGCCAGGTGTCTCTCTTCTCCTCTCACAGAACCATCCACGCGCTCATAGCTGTACCCTTCACAGAGAAAAAGAAAACAGAAATATAAACCCTTTTCACATACTCTTTGGGGAATAAAACATTGTCAGCTCAGAAGCAAATGCTAATTTTATCCCTTTCTGTATACAGGTATACCTCTACTTCAAGCAAATCCCATGGGAAAAATCTAAATTTAGGGGACATTTCATTGTTTTACAAAAGAATTCAACATAGGGGTGCCTGGATGGCTCAGTCGGTTAAGCATCTGACTTTGGCTCAGGTCATGATCTCACAGTCGGTGAGTTCGAGCCCCGCGGTGGGCTCTGTGCTGCCAGCTCAGAGGCTGGAGCCTGCTTTGGATTCTGTGTCTCGCTCTTTCTCTGCCCCTCTCCTGCTCATGCTCTGTCTCTCTCTCAAAAATAAATAATAAAACATTTAAAAACAAAAGAACTCAACATAACATAGCTCTCTGGATTTTTGAAATACATGCGGTTGACGTATCTGACAGTCGTGGAGTTAACAGTCAATTCTGACTATCCCAACCAACCCTGAAGCACACTGTGAACCATGCTGCATGGCAGTTTCCAATTGTGCCTCGACAGAGTTCTTAACTTATGCAAGCAGTAAGACAAGCACTTGGGAGTTGGTCAGTGAGCCTGCCCAATGGCCCAGCAGCTTCCCTTCAATGAAGCTACAGATTCTCCACCCATCACCACAGAACCCTGTCAAGAAGGGGAATCCTACTCTCAAGCGCTGTTTGTGAATCTAGAGATTCCTCAACATGCCTATGGCATTTCCTGACAAGTGTCCAATGGACCAGGTATACTACAGTACTTGGAGGGCATCAAGTGGCTCTGAGAGACCTACTCTGAATTCATGTTTTAAATTTGTACGGTCTGAAGCTGATACTCCTTCACCACTGATCTCATGAACAATCAATGTTACAGCCTTTTCCCATCATCCCACATACATTTCTTTCAAAGTTTATTTATCCTGCTGGAGTGAGCACGAGCATGCAAGTGGGGGAGGGGCAGAGAGAGAGGAAGAGAGAGAATCCCAAGCAGGCTCTATCAGTGCAGAGTCCGACACAGGGCTTGAATGCACAAACTGTGAGATAATGATCTAAGTCAAGATCAAGAGCCAGACACTTAACTAAGTCATCCAGAAGCCCTCCACAATAATTTTATTATATATTAAACAGGATACCCAGGTAATAACTTACATTCCCTATTGTTTATACAGAAAAAAAATTCCTTTCGCTTGGCTGATATGTGGGATCTCTATAATTTCATCTTCTCTACTGCTCCTGAACAAATGCTCAAATGTTGGGTTGAATGTTACAAGACACTGAAAGTTCTTTTTTAGCAAGCATTTTCAAATCACTCAACATTTCTGCAACTCACATTTCTTCCAGTACCCATAATTTTAAATCACATCGCCAGTGGGAATGTGTGTGTTTATTTCTGCTCATGTGTCTCTACCCAGCTGTCAATCCTTGTGTGACACACCTCTCTCCTTACTTTCAATCTTCCTTTGGTTCAGGCTAATGTTCTTTCACTACTTTCCTCTGTAATATCCCCACACCCCAGATTACTCTTCATGGACCTGATGGACTGCTAAAAAGGCTTAAGCAACGTAATGGCCAAGGGATGTCACCTCTGTAGTCCATGTAGTCTTGGAGAATATCCAACATCTGGGTCATTTGGGAGAAAAGTAAAACTCGATGGCCCCTGGCAATAAAGAGAAAAGGAAAGGCTGCCAACTCTAGGTATTTAAGGTGAGTTTCCCTCAGGTGAAACCTACCAAAGAATACAATTACCAAAGGGGAAATATAAATATCATAATCATTTACAGAGACTTCCTCAGACATGCTAAATGTTCCACATAAATAGCTCCACATGTAGTCATTCATATCCTGCAGAGCACAAGTTCTCAAACTGGAGTGGGGACATTCCCAGGAGCAAATGTCAATGCACTAGAGGCTATAGAAAGTCCTAGTACAACCAAGAAACCTCTTTCTAGAATGTCAATTTACTAATGGAGAGAAAAATACACTTTCTTTTTAACAGAAAAATAAAGAAAGATATAGGAAGAATAAAATGCAAAATTCAAATGCACAAAAGCCCAAGTCAGAAACCCCAAAGAACTTGGGGTCAGCCATCCATAGCCATTCTCTACTTGGGGAGTATAAAATCACTAGCCTCTCATCTCCAGCTATATTAGTTGAAAAGTCGTCAAAGTATCACTTTAGAGAAGCAAGGGGCAGGTGGCATCTCATATCCCCTACAATACATTAAAAAAACTTATTTACATGCAGGGAGAAGAGAGGAAAGGAAAAGGAAAAATGAATTAAGTCAAGAATGAAGATGAGCCTACAGTCCTATGTTATCAGGTATTATTTAAGTTTTCATAAAGAAATACGGCACTATCAAAACAAGAGTCTCATTAGGAAAACTAATTTAATCTGAGCTTGCGATGCACATAAAGGAACAATTATGAAGAACCCTTTCAAGACTCTAGCCCCAAATACTTGGAAAGGACATTGAACTTGAAGCCAAGGGCCTCAATTCTAATCCCATCTCTGTCATTTGCTGGCTGTGTGACTTTAGACAAGTCATGACCACTCTGGGCCTGTTTTATCACCTGTGAAATGAAAAGGTTGGACACGGGGCGCCTGGGTGGCGCAGTCGGTTAAGCGTCCGACTTCAGCCAGGTCACGATCTCGCGGTCCGTGAGTTCGAGCCCCGCGTCGGGCTCTGGGCTGCTGGCTCAGAGCCTGGAGCCTGTTTCCGATTCTGTGTCTCCCTCTCTCTCTGCCCCTCCCCTGTTCATGCTCTGTCTCTCTCTGTCCCAAAAATAAATAAACATTGGAAAAAAAAAAAATTTGAAAAAAAAAAAAAAAAAAAAAAAAGAAAAGGTTGGACAGAAGATGTTTATGGGTCCTCCTCTACCTCAAACACACTTATAGTAGATATATCACAGCCAATAAAATACGATAAGACATGCAATTATTTGATTTGCACATTCCTAATGTTGGGTGATTTCGCCAAATCTGAGATTTTGAGGTTAGTTCAGGCCCACTTGGGGCAGTTGTCCCATAGGGACAAGTTAGAAACCCTTGGGAAGTTGGGCTTTTTCTAGACTCCTCTGTCCTACTGGAGACCAGAAGGATTAGGTAGAGGCTGGCCACCAGCCTACTGAACACTTAGCTGAACATTTTGAGGCTCCAGAAGTGACTTAGTCTTCTGCTACCCAATTCATGTCTCTGGGAAAGAATCCCCCAAGTTTGCCCTGAACCAAATGCCACAGGTTAACCAAAGTGAAGATTTACTAAGCCTTCATTAGGTGCCAATTAATGCAAGGTACCAGCAAGTAATTAAAAAAGAAATGCTTGATGTTATCTCTTTGTGGAACTAAACAATATAGCTGGAGTGATAAGATTAATACCAATTAACCAGACAACAGATTAAGGCAGTGCATTGCCAAGTGCTAGATTTGGATCCTAGGTGCTATAGGAATTCAGGAAAAGGAAGGATGATTATGGAGGGCATGGGGTGGGATGGGGATGGCTGTGGGTGTAGCTGGCGAGAAGATGGAACCAGAATCGGGGTCTTAAAAAAAAGGAAAACTGGAATTAGTCTCAAGAAATCAATGAGTTGTTCATTATTCTGGTTTTAAAAATCACCAGCTCAGAGCAGAAAAATGTGAACCAACCACCTACCTGGAATACAGGAATGCCAGGAGCTTATCCAGTAGATGAAGTTTCCCACTGGCCTCGATCAGGTGGTCTCCAATTTCAAAAGGCTCTGGTTCCACACCTGAAAAATGTGTCCCCAGTCAGGGCAGACTCCTTGAGTAGAGAAGCCAAAGGCAAGGCTACAGCAAGAGGCCAAGTTCCTTCTGATAATGGGCCCAAGTCTCATCTCTCTTTGAGGTATTTTATAATTACGTGTTTGCATGATAATCTCAGTGCTGCTTAACATCAGTCACAGAGCCAATACCCCCAATATGACAAAAAATGTCCATTCAAGGAACAAGCCCACTCTTTAGGAAAAAGAGGCACAGGGACATGCTAAAGTCCAGAGAATTGAAAATTTGAGACTCTCGCTTGAGAAAACAAATCAAGAAATACAGCTTAGATGTATAAACTAGTAATTCTCAAGCTGGGGGATGGCAGTCAGAATAACTTAGAGGGTTTCTTTCAAAATCTACAAGTTCCCAATGCCCCCCTGCCTTAAAAAAAGATTCTGAAATGCACCTGATTAAGACTCTGCAATTCATAGTACTACCTGGCAAACACTCCCTTAAAAGAACTGCAGCAAACCCTCCACATTGGTCCTACCCATTCTAGTGCTCCCACGGCCGCAAAAGTCCTGGAAGCGTCCCAAAGGCTACCTGTCAGAATGACTCAAAAAAGCCCTAGTCTGAATGAAAATGAAAATACTACATATTGAGATGTGCGGTGTGTAGCTAAAACAGCATTTAGAGGGAAATTTGCAGACATCTCTAAGGTACAGGGAAAGCAGCAAAGGAGGCTGAGAAGGAGTGGATACAGGCAAATGGAGAAGTAATAGAAAGCATTCCAAAAGCCAAAGGAAGAAAGTGTTTCAAGAAAGAAGTGATCAACTGTGTCAAAGGTTTTAAGAGGTTAATTAAAATGCGAAGGGACAACCATTGAAGATATCACTGGTAAACTTGCAAAGTTCAATGGTGATGATGAAAGGCTGGCCATGGAGTGGGTTTAAGACAACGGGACATCTAAACACGAAGACATGATCCTTAAATCCAGATGAGACAACCCATAAAACAACTGGCCTTGATTCTTCAAAACTGAAATTTCATGAAAGACCAAAAAAGGCAAAAAAAAAAAAAAAAAAAAAAAAAGCAAAGGAGACAGCCAAATATAATTCAGGATCTGTGGCTGGATTTGAATTTGAAAAGAAAAATCAAAGCCATGGGGAAGACATTAAGGGGACAAATGAAGAAAGTTGAATATGAACAGTATACTAAATTACACCAACATAGAAAAATTAGAAAGAAAATGGGGAGAACACTAGACAGTAAATATGGGCAATTCTTTCAAGAATTTTGCTATGATGTTGGCCACAGAAATATTCATGAAAAGCAATGTGAGAAAAAAGGGCACTGTCTCACCATCAAACAAATACGGGTGATCCACACACTTCCGAAGCTGGGACAAGACATTCTGAAGTTTAACTTTCTTTGCTGTCTCATTTTCAAATGCAGCTGTAAACAGATACACAGGGAGAAATGGACTTTTGAACAAAAACAAAAAAACTCAAAAACTCTACATTTCCATAAATAACCTTATTTATAACCTCCTAAATTTCACTGAATTGCATTAAGAATTAGCAGCATATTGGGGCACCTGAGTGGCTCAGTCAGTTGAATATCCAACTCTTGATTTCAGCTCGTGTCATGATCCCAGGGTCATGGGATCAAGCCTACATTGGGCTCTACACTGACCATGGGGCATGCTTAAGATTTTCTCTCCCTCCCCCTCTGTCCCTCTCCCCAATGCGTGCATGCTCTCTCTAAAAAAAATGCAAAGCGGCAGACTCCGTTTCCACTCCCAACTCCTCCCAGTGAATCTTATTCAACAAAAAAGGTGTGCAATATGTTAAATATGTGACAGGGTGGAAAGATGAAAGGTGTGACTGGCATACCTAGAATGTTTGCTTAACTAACTGCTACACAGTATGGACAATTGGGTGGGGGAAGAAAAGGAAATTTCACCAGTGCAACAACCAGTAAAGTCTGCGTTATAGTAAAGATACCCCGCACAGTTTCACTGCAGCTGACTGAACGATATTCAGAATACAAAATCCCATCCCATATTGCTATACGAAGCATGCATGATAATAAAATATTCCCCTCCATGAAAATCACATCCTGAGTTTCTAAGCAATCAAGTGCCCTCTGATTACCTAGGTCTTTCATCAGAATGGCCTTGTAGTATTTTTTTTGCAATGCTGACAGGCCATGGTATATCACCACCTCTGTCTTCTTGGGAAGCTCTGTAGCTACTTCGGCTTTCACTCGCCTCAGCAGAAATGGCTGCAAGAGCTTGTGTAGTTCATTTGCTGTGTAAGGAAAGAAACCAACAACACAAGAAGTGTAGGACAAAATTTTCATACTAATTCCACATGCTAGACCAGTCTTGTCATTTTTCATAATACAGGTGAGCCTTGAACAACGTGGGTTTGAACTACGCAGGTTGACTTAAGTGTAGATTTTTTTTTCCCCCCAACAAATACACTATGGTACTGTAAATGTATTTTCTCTTCCTTAGGATTTTCTTAACATTTCTTTCCTCTGGCTCACTTGATTGTACGAATACAACATACAACACATGTAATGCACAAAATATGTCTTAACTATTTACATTATCGGTAAGGCATCCAGTCAACGGCAGGCTATTGGCAGTTAAATTTGGGAAGTCAAAAAGTTATAGCAGATTTTCAACCATGGGAGGGCAGTCAGCACCCTACCCCTGTACTGAAGGATCAACTGTGTTTCTTTCTTCACCGGGTTCTTTTTCCCATTTCCTTCTAAAACTATTCCTGGCTCTCAACTCAAGAACTAGGAACACTCAAAGAACTGGATTTTTATTAATAATCTCATTTGCATGGAGTTGTACTGTTTCCAGGATACTTCTGCACTTAATTTGATTGACTAGCATAAGGGTTTAGAAGTAAGTGTAGGACAAGGACTATTGTCCCCATTTTTATAGCTACGTTAAGCAAGGCTCTGCGAAATTAAGCACACTTATCCAAAGTCACACAGCTGGATGTTAATGTTGCATTCAAACTTAGTTCTTTTCACTTCAACGCCCCTGCTCCTTCCCCAGGGGTCATGAACTTCAAAAACTAGCCTGAGCTGGCATTCTACTCCATGTCGGGTTGCCAGGTACAGCAAACAAGATACAAGAATGCAGTGAAATATAAACTCCACATAAACAACAGACACTTTTTTAATAGGAGTATGTCCCACGTAATATTTGACGGGCTGTCGTGTGTTTTATCTGGACCCTAAACATGGGGGCAACGAGAGCAGGCTTGCAGGATGGGCAAGGTGTGAGAAGCCCTTCCAACTCCTACTCACCCAGGACATGCACACCCACTGGCAGGCCTGCCTAGCATTGGTGTTGAACACTCGTCCCGGGATAATACTACAGGGACAGAGAATTCTACGAGGCAGAGGGGCAAGGGTGCAAGAGGCAGACCGCAACTGGCAGCTGTACAAACAAGGATGCTTCCTGCTTCACTCCCACCATGCATCCATCCCAGACTTCTGATTTTGGTGCACAGCGAACAGAAACACCAGTGCTGTGGAATGCTGAAGAGCAGTTCGGGACTCTGGCACCCCATATACTTTTCTGCCTCAGGTAATAGCATAGAAAGTTAACAGATTACAAAATTATAGAAATGACAGGTGAGGGGAAAAAAAAAGTCTGCAAACCAGCAGACACTTTCCATTTCTTCCAAAAATGACCCATGAAGCCCCACTGTAGAATCATGTAACAAACAAATAAGAATCATGAATAGCAGACAACTGGGAATGACATGAGGGGATCTAGCACCACCTTAGTTTTGGGTGGCTCTTTCTCCCTAGAAGGTGTCGTCTGGTTATCAATTCTCTTTCTTTTCTATCTATAACCAGTGTCTATTATGCACCAGGCCAGTTTCTGGGCCCAGACCTCTTGGCATGATTTGTAGGAAGGGAACTTGCCTGACTCGGACTCTTTCTCGATATCCTGGTAACGCTGAACAAAATCTCCCACCTGCTCCTTGGGAAAGACATCAGGCTCCACAAAACTGAGGAGGGAGTAGAGCTCTTGGAGGCTATTCTGGATGGGAGTTCCGGTCAACAGGAGACTGAAGACTACTGAGAACTCAAATACATAAAATAAAAATTAAAAATCCATAACCTCGGAAAGCAAGAGGTTACCCATAAAAACCTTTACATGAGTTACCCATGAAAACCTTTACAGAGAGAGGCATGATTTAATGGGGTGACAATGAAGACATGAAATCAGAGGACTCAGGTTCAAGTTGTATGCCAGCTGTTTGATGGTAGGAATAATACCTCTTCAGTTTCAACTGTAAGAAGGGGATAATAATCCTGGGAAGGAGAAACTGTTACAAGGAGGTGAGTAAAATCACTATGTGAACTCTGAAGTACTACATGAATATTCAATATGATTATTATTGTTCAATCTTTGTGAGAATTCAAGCAGTATGTTACTACCCACATGGTGAGTCTATTGAGACTTCAGAAGCTCATGGTATATACTCAAGAGTTTGAAAAAGCTATAGCATCAGGCCCACCACTACAAGCAGGAAGCAAAAAGATCTAGACTAAAAGAATGTCCTTTTATAAAACGTAAGTGTATCACATCCAAAACATCAAGACTTCTGGATGTTTCTGAGCCTCATACAGCATAAATGAAAGAAAGTCTTTAAATTTTGAGCAGGTGATGAGAACACCAAGAGTAAGAGAATAATGAAATAAAAGGTTAGGAAAAACAGTAACAGATACTAGGTTAAGCAAAAGACAAGCTCTAAACTGACATTTATAAGAACTTATACCATTTGAGTTAAATAATGAAGCAAAACTGGAAAGCCATATCTTATATATTTCATTTAAAAAAATGAAATACAGTGTGTGTATATGTACATATATACCCTTATGTATATAGACATACTTATTAAATACAAAAATACAGTATATTTTGATTTCTAGAATAACAATATGCATACTTATATGTTTAGGTGTTCATATGCACAGCAAAGGATATGGAAGCAGATATGTCAAATGTTAATGTATGCAGGGGAGTAAACTATTAATGACTTTTATTTATTTTTTAATGTTTTTTTATTTATTTTTGAGATAGAGACAGAGCATGAGCAGGGGAGGGGCAGAGAGAGAGGGAGACACAGAATCTGAAGCAGGCTCCAGGCTCTGAGCTATAAGCACACCCAACTGACTGAGCCACCCAGGCGCCCCTAATGGCTTTTATTTTTATTCTTGTGTTTCTGTATTTAGGTTTGGGAAAGGGTCATAAGATGATACAGCTTTGTAGTAAGGTAACAAATGAAATGCAATTAAAACTGATTTGAGAATGTCATTACTATTTTTTTTTTTGCAATCTCTTTTATTTTTTTTCTTTTTAAATTGTCTAATCAATGTCCATCCACTCGTGCCTGCTCTGCTTGTAGGACAATGTTTTCATAGTACTTCAAGTATGGGAACTGGTCAGAAATAAATGCTTCCAATAACCAACTCAAATTTTTATAATATGTGTTCACCAAGCAAAGAGCTGGGGTGACCGAAAAAGATGAGGGCTGCCGGTCACTACAGTCAACTTAGACTGTCACATGAGCTCACGTACTTATTCAAAGTAGTGTCCATTTTATCACTGGGTGAAAAAAATCTGGAGCTGATCTCGTTGTATACAGTATTTTATAAACTTTTCTACATAATCTTCCACAGCAGCCTTACTCTGTCGAGGTACCGTACTTACTTTGTGAATGTACTTCGTAAATGTAAACGAGGCGTAGCATAAATTGTAGAACCAACTCCCTATGTTTCAATACAAACTGCTTCCAACTTTCACAAACAAGCTGAAAACAGTATTAGCCCACCTCTCAGCCCTATCAATAAATGCATTTCTCTCCAACCAACAAGTCGTCTGCGATTCAAACCTCACCTAAAAAGGAATGCTTAGGGGCGCCTGGGTGGCGCAGTCGGTTAAGGGGCCGACTTCAGCCAGGTCACGATCTCGCACTCCATGGGTTCCAGCCCCGCGTCGGGCTCTGGGCTGATGGCTCGGAGCCTGGAGCCTGTTTCCGATTCTGTGTCTCCCTCTCTCTCTGCCCCTCCCCCGTTCATGCTCTGTCTCTCTCTGTCCCAAAAATAAATAAACGTTGAAAAAAAAAAAAATTTAAAAAAAAAAAAAAAAAAAAAAAAAAAGGAATGCTTAGATGACACACAAAATTTCCTCACATAATCCCTGAGCCTTAGTTTCCTTATGAACAAGGAAAGGCTCTGGGGCCAGCAATAGAACTTAGTTTCCCCATTCCAAACCTGGGGTTCCTTTACTACACCCGCTTCTCCTCTCCCATTATATTTTAGTAAACTGGCATGGTAGTTTATGACGCAGTGTCTTATGGAGTAAGGTGCCAGAATATGACAATCCTTTGGGAAAAAGATACTGTTAAGAGTCCCAAAATGAAGGCAAACACAGAGCAGAGTCAGCCCCACCAGGGGATAGCAATCTCTGAGACTGGACCAATAACAGTGACCATATCTTCATCAAAATATCAAAAACTCCAACTTTTAGCCATTAAATACAGAATTCAGACCTAAGACTTTCCTCTAAGTCACCTCTAATCTTATTATCTGATTGGTTATAGGACAGGGACCAAACTTCAGTGATGGTCACAGGAATTCACACATGTGGTCTCATGAATAAGCCTTTATGAGGTCAGCAAACAGAAAGGCACTTCTTACAAGCTGTTCCACTGGCTCCTCAGAAAAGAGGGCAAGGCTAGGGCTACACTGACATTTCTCATTTCTCACTGTGCCAGAATGATGGCAAAGATCAAGAGAAGGGAAGGAGATCAAGGGTGTCACACTCAAAAGTATGACAAAGACAAGAGAGACTGCAGCTAATAGTCAATGGCATGCAATGGTCTCTTTATGACTCCATGTGAACTGTCAAATTTTTTAAGATGGTAAATGGGGGGAAGGGTACAATATGTCAGATATAACTGCTATTGCAGACAGAAGAGTTATAATAAGATTAATTTTAAAGAACTACCCCTTTGAAGAAGATCAAAAGAGAGCTGAAACATTTCTAAAACTATAATGTATTTTACTGGGATAGCATCTTATTACCTGATAACCAGATTTCAGTACACGTTATTTCCTGTGTAAAAGATGAGAGGAAGGAGCAGTGAGGCCATATAAGTACTACCTCTGTCACTCACGAAATGTTTATTTAGCCCTAGAGAAATCGGGACTGAAAAAAAAAAAATGTTTCAACTTAACTAACTCTACACAGGCCTAAAATAGTATTTTTCAAAAGGAGATTATACAAAAACTAAGACTATCCTGTGAGTTTACCTCTGAAAGTGTCTTATGCAGCAAGGAGCTTTGGTTTTTCAACCTGTGAGCTTCATCCACAACAAGAACACTCCAAGGGAAGCTGTGAGAGAAAAATCCAAGCTTTCAGTTTTGTGTAAAAACTCCAACATATATCTTATAGCCAAAAAGTCTTACCATAAAAATAACTATTGTTGGCAAGACTAATATTAAGCCCATTCTATTAGAAACACACTCAAGTTTCTTTCTTATCTGAAAGCCTGCCATGTACATGAGACAACATCTGGATAAGGCAGTAAATTTAAGGGAATTTTTTTCCCAAGACAGGAAAGACCTGTGCATAAAGGCAGAAAAGAAGGAGCTGGAGACAGAAAGCAAAAGGAAACATTTATGACCACCAACTATGTGCCAGACACTGTGCTTGGAGCTTTATGTCTGTTATTTAATCCAAAGGAATATGGTGAGTAGACATTACTGTGCTCATTTTACCAACAAGGAGACTAAAGCTCAGAAAGATTAGGTAACTAGGTCAAGGTCATAAAGCTAGAATGCAGTGGAGCTGAGATTTAAACCCAGAAGAAAAATTATGAGAAACTGGTGTCACAGTAGCTTAAAAAGCGTAATTTAAAAAAATGGGGAAGCAGTGAATAAGATCAAATGTTACAGACGTCCAGGAAGATACATCTGTTGGATATACTAGTATGGAGGTCTTTGGTGGCTACTTCCAAAGCACATTTTGTAGCATAGTAAATTACAACAACAGTTTCTCAAGACCTGAGCCAAAATCAAGAGTCAGAGGATTAACTGACTGAGCCACCCAGGCGCCTCAAGATGTTTATTTTTTTTGAGATGCTCTTCAAAAGTCTCCACATGGGGCACCTAACTGGCCCAGTCGGTTTAGTGTTGCACTCCTGATTTCAGCTCAGGTCATGATCTCGTGGTTCATGAAACTGAACTCAATATTAGGCTCCATGCTGACAGCACACAGAGCCTACTTCTGATTCTCTCTCTCTATCCCTCCCCCACTCGCTCTGTCTCAAAATAAATAAAATTTTTTAAAGAGGGGCGCCTGGGTGGCTCAGTCAGTTAAGCATCGGACTTCGGCTCAGATCATGGTATCATGGATCGTGGGTTTGAGTCCTGCATTGGGCTCTGTGCTCACAGCTCAAAGGCTGGAGCCTGCTTCGGATTCTGTGTCTCCCTCTTTCTCTCTACCCCTTCTCCACTCACGCTCTCTCTCAAAAATAAACATTAAAAAAAAAAAAATTAAAAGAAAAAGTCTCCACAACACCAAGTGGTACATTTGGATGTCTCTTTGCCATTATTAGCAATGTGGCCTCAGCTGAGTTACCTAATCTCTTGCTTCTTCATTCAGAAGATCTATACTTGCCTACTAGGCTTTTCATGAAGGTCACCTAGGATACTTTAAGTAATCAAAAACATATATGTAACAGGGTGCCTGGGTGGTTCAGTTCAGTTGATTAAGTGTCTGACTTCAGCTCAGGTCATGATCTCAGTTCATGAGTTCAAACCCCGCGTCGGGCTCTGTGCTGACAGCTTAGAGCCTGGAGCCTGCTTCAGATTCTGTGTCTCCCTTCTCTCTCTGCCCCTCCCCTGCTCACACTCTGTCTCTCTCTCAAAAATGAATGAACTTAAAAAAAAAAACAAAACCATTTATGTCCCAATTTTCTCACCTTTTGAGACTTCCCACATCCTGCCTTGTACTATGAATATCTGTATAGTGCCTCTCCCTCTACTGGAGTCTATGTCCTCTTAGGGAGCTCTACAGTTTACTTTCCTGGCACTGCTGGTAACTCCCAAACAGTGTCTTTCCAGAGAAGAGATCTTCAACAAATATTACGTTAGATACTAATTATAGAAAAAAGAAAAAGAGAGGGAAGCCTATTTTCTTCTTTAAAAAAAAAAAAAGTTTATTTATTTATTTAGAGACAGAGCGTGCAGGGGAAGGAGAGAGAGAGGAGGGGAGAGAGAGAGAATCCCAAGCAGACTCCGCACCGTCAGCATAGAGTCCGATGCAGAGCTCGAAATCACGAACTTTGAGATCATGACCTGAGCTGAAATCAAGAGTTGGACGCTCAACCGACTAAGCCACTCAGGCACCCCAAGCCTATTTTCTTCTTAAGAAGAGTAAGATAACATGCTTACTTAAAGGAAACTTATGGGTTGGAAGTCATGAAATCTATGACTGGGCCTTCAGTATCTCAAAATAAGATGAAAACAGAAATCCAACTCAGAAGAAGCTAGATGAGAACATTTAAAATATTGAAGCACTTTGAAAACAGAAGTTTCTCCCCACCTAACCACATCAAAACTACGCATGCTTTGGGGAATGAAACCATGTCAATGTACCTTTTCTTATGTACCTAAAGTCTAGCTAGTGTTGAATTTACCTTGTAACTGTAGTCTCAACCCTATACTGCAACATATCACCCATGGTATTAGGTGGTATGGAAGAATTAAATCTAAGCTTCCTATGCATCATGAGCTGATGTGAAAGCCTGAAAGCTAACTAATTAAAAGTATATTTAAAACTCCCTTCCTAAAAAGTTAATTTCATAGCACTGACTGCTACTTTAAGATACTTCCAGGAAAAGGCTCAAATAATTCACCTCCTATATTGCAGTAAAATCTCTAAATAGCAGTCCTAAAAGGTATCTGCGCAATCTGCAAAGAATCTAGTATTTATTAACCACCTGTCACAGACACCTTATTTAATCCTCACAACAGCCATCCAAAGTAGAGATTATCCTCCTTTTACCAACAAAGAAGCTGAGGTTCACTAAGGTTAAGTAACCCAGGGACACACAGCTAATGAGTAAGGGCTAGACTGCAGGACTACTCTACGCCACACCAATCTGTAAGTAAGACTCATGGAAGACATACCAGGAAGATGTGCCAGACATGACATGAAACATAAAGTACTAAAACGTAAAGGAAAGACGTGACTCTCATGATATACTCAACAGTTTCTGAAGTACCGCAACATACTCACGATTTTAGAAATGATGAATCTTTCAAGCAAATCTGAAAAATTAAGGAAAAAGACACATTATAAAGGCTAGTATTAATACAACTGATATTAATAAACTAGTTTCTTGTTAGCTAAATCTTTATACTTTAGGAGAGTTAAGTCTTAATCATTCACTAAGTAAAAAAAAGTTGTGAGCATAACTTCTAAGTAGCACTATCTTGAAGAAAAACAAAACCTAGGCAGGAGTAAGTGGAAGGTCTTGCCTTCACTTTAAGACTAAAAACTTCAAATGAGACTGGAACTGAGTACCCTCTACTCTCATCCTGCAGTAACAGGCAACCCCTCAGCCCACAAAACCCTCTCCCCTGCCTGCCTCCTCCTTCCTCCTATTCACTGGCCAACAGGCAGCTCAAATGCCACCCCCTTCACCGGGGCACCTTTGCTCTTGCCGCACCAGGAAAGAAGAGACATTCAGCAAATTTGGAACCCAGTAGTCCTTCACTTCCTTTGGTCACAATCCCTCTCTGACAATCTAATGAAAGTAGACTTCTCTCCCAGAAAAATGCATGCTCTCTAAAAAAATTAAACCTAATTCCAGTAGATTCTCCAACCTCTACGGTCCCAAGGTTAAGAGTTCTTGATAGAAATAAATTCAAACCTCATAGGTAGTTAGCAGCACATGAAAACGTGACTCTTGTTTCAGGTCTTGCTGTAGGTGGGCTCTCTCCTCCTTGTCACCTGCATATGTTACACAGGAAAGCCCTGGAGCAAATCTGGATCCAAGAAAACAGGCAGATGAACACCAATGTACAGCCAAAGGGAAGGGTGTGCATATCTAGAAAATTACATTTCATGGAAGGATTACTGACATGCAGACTTCAAGATGTCCTGCAACCAGAAAGAGTCCTGAACTCTGAAATCTTATCTATGGTAACAGGTAAACCTATAGGTAAGTTTCTGTGTGAACAGACGGAAGGATCAGATGAACATCTACAAGGGCCTTGTGCTAATTCTAAAGAAAAAACTATTTTTTTCCATGTTGGTTACTTCCTATGTCACTGTGAAAAAGACAGTTTCTCCTTTAGTTCAGCAAAATTTACTGAGCACCGTTCTGTGTTGTTACTGAGTAACAATAACACCCACTTAATCCTCCCCCCATCAGATTCTGTCTCTACCTTTATTGCTCAGGTCAGAGTATTCTGGAAGAAATAAAATCACTGCTTAGGACAATATGTTGCTTTATCACATTTCACTATCACCAGAAAAAAAAATCATACTCAATGTAAAAAACAAAATTTCAGCTACATCTACTCTGTACCTCTCCATCTCTTCTGTCCAGTTGCTCAAAACAGACAAGGGGCAAAGAATCAGAAATGGTCCTTCATCATTTAATCTTCCTGCCAAGTAAATGAAGAGAGCAATAGTCTGGAATACACAAAAAGAAGGCAATTTTTATAACATTTATTACTTTTCCGTGAGAAACAACCACAAAGTTCCCACAACCTTGTAGGGAACACAAACTCTTACAGAAGACTTGGTGTACAAAACAATAATGTACAATCTTCCACACAATGGGAGAGTCATCCAATCCTAGAGTGAAATCCTTTAAGCGTAAATATAATTGCCAAAGAAATTCATGGTACTCAATTATATCAATAGTTAACAAGCAATGAAGCTCAGTATTTATGTAATTAACCCTGCAATGCAAAGGGAAAAAATCAGGAAAGACAAACAGAAATAAATGAAAAAATACAAATAATGCACAAGATCAAGAACACTCCAAAAACCTAAGGCAAGGACTTCCAAGATGTGACTAAAGATGACCTACCACGAGGTGGCCTCCGCTGCTTGCCACACTCTCCTGAGGGAGGATGCCTTCCTTCCTAACTCCCTCCCTCCTTTCCCTAATGTTTGCCGTCCTTCCATGTGCATTTATAGAGCACCTTCTATTTGCTAGCACTGTTTTAAGTTCTGGAATATAACACTGAACCAAACAGACAAAACTCCTAGCTCTCTTGGAACATATGTTCTACTGAGGAAAACAAACAATAAATAATTCATAAGCTTAAGTAGGCCTAAAAAACAAAAATCTTTGTAAAGCCAAATAGGCACATTTTAGGATAAGGCTGTACACGCAGCCTTTAAAAGTTTCTTAAAAGGTTACTATAGGGGCACCTGGGTGGCTTAGTCGGTTAAGCATCCAACTTCGGCTCAGGTCATGATCTCAAGGTTCATGGGTTTGAGCCCCGGGTTGGGCTCTGTGCTGACAGCTCAAAGCCTGGAGCCTGCTTCAAATTCTGTGTCTCTCTCTCTCTCTCTGGCCCTCCCCAACTTGCACTGTGTCTCTCTCACTCTCTCTCAAAAATAAATAAATATTTTTTAAAAAACTTTTATGGGAATGCAAGCTGGTGCAGCCACTCTGGAAAACAGTATGGAGGTTCCTCAAAAAACTAAAAATAGAACTACCCTACAACCCAGCAATTGCACTACTAGGCATTAATCCATGGGATACAGGTGTGCTGTTTCGAAGGGACACAGCAGCACTAACAATAGCCAAAGTATGGAAAGAGCCCAAATGTCCATCGATGGATGAATGGATAAAGAAGATGTGGTATACATATACAATTGAGTATTACTCGGCAATCATAAAGAATGAAATCTTGCCATTTGCAACTATGTGGAGGGTATTATGCTAAGTGAAATTAGTCAGAGAAAGACAAAAATCATATGACTTCACTCATATGAGGACTTTAAGATACAAAACAAATGAACATAAGGGAAGGGAAGCAAAAATAGTATAAAAACAGGGAGGGGGACAAAACATAAGAGACTCATGAATATGGAGAACAAACTGAGGGTTACTGGAGGGTTTGTGGGAGAGGGGATGGGTTGAATGGGTAAGGGGCACTAAGGAATCCACTCCTGAAATCATTGTTGCACTATATGCTAACTAATTTGGATGTAAATTTTAAAAAATAAAAAATAAAATTTAAAAAAAAGTTTATTAAAAAATAAATAAATAAATAAATAAATAAATAAATAAATGTCTGCTGTGATATACAGAGAAAATACATTTTTGCTTTTATAAAGCAAAATGTTTAAGGAGCCCATTCCCAAATGCTGAACCATTTCTGTGAAAATCTATCCTAAAGATATAATCCAAAATCCTGAAAAGGTTATATGCCCAAGGATGTTCACAGTAAGGTTAATTTAAGTAGCATAAAAGGAGGGGAACTGGTCATTCCTCATCTGCAGAATATTTAAGTAAATTATGAATTCTCTTGATGAAGTATTATGTAGCCAGCAGAAAATGACTGTGAAGAATATAATCAAATGGGTAACTACAATGACAATGTTAGATTAATAAAATACAAACTATTGGGGCTGCTGGGTGGCTCAGTCAGTTAAGCGTCAGACTCTTGATCTCAGCTCAGGTCTTGATCTCAGGGTCATGACTTCAGGCCCTGCACTGGGCTCCATGACCAGCGTGGAGCCTACTTAAAACAAACAAGCAAACAAATGATATGCTCACTATAATGTCAGCCATTTCAGATACCTTGCTGCCCACAGTTATGGTTAGAGTGTTGTGGTTAGAGGGTGGCAGTTACTTTTTAACTGAGATAACATTAATTTTACAATGGAAATCATTTCCTTTTTTAACTATCCATTGCTTCGCAGCCCAGACTGTGCCAGAGCAATCACCAAATTAAGTACTTACTAGAAGAAAATCATTCTGTTCCGCTTTCACGGAGGTTACTATTGAAAGAAAACTTATCTTTTGTTACCATAAACCAGATATATCTACAAAATTTGGATTCATTAGTGAATTCTACCAAACATTTAAAGAAGAAACAATACCAATTCTACACAAATTCTTTTAGAAAACTCAAGAGGACAGAATATTTCTCAGTTCATTCTATGAGCCCATCTTTTTTACCACAACGCTAAAACCAAAGACGTTATAAGAAAAGGAAACTAGAGACAAATATCCTTCATGAACACAAATGTGAAAATTCTAAACAAAATTTTAGCAAGATGATAGAATGTTTTTAGGGCACTTCAAGTAGAGCTATATGAACACTCTGGAGAAAGGCAAAGGACAAGTGGAATTTGCTGGCTCTGAATGAAGTCAGGGGGTTCAGTGCAGGAAGCAAAGGAGACTGCAGGTGGGGGGCTCTGTACATGACCCAAGTGTCTCTCTTTTTTTTTAAATTTTTTTTTAATGTTTATTATTTGAGAGAGAGAGAGAGAGAGAGAGAGAGAGAGAGAGACAGAGAGCAAGCAGGGAAGGGGCAGAGAGAGAGGGAGACACAGAATCAGAAGCAGGCTCCAGGCTGAGATGCCAGCACAGAGACCAACGCGGGGCTTGAACCCACAGACCATGAGATCATGACCTGAGCCGAAGTCTGCCACCTGACTATTCCACCCAGACGCCCCACGACCCAAGTGTCTCTTCAGAAGACTGCCTCCCAGAGACATCCAGAAAACTTACCTTTGTTCTAGTTCTACAGCTCTCAGTTCAGGAATGCACTAGAACCCAATTTATTTGCCTGAGAAAACTGAGAGTGACAAATGACGTCCTTGAGGGTACCATACTCACAGGTCATTTTGTATTCTGAAGAGCGCCAAGATCAATGAGCTACACCTGGCTTAGATAAAGTAGTCTCCCACACAGTCACACACAATGTGCAGGGCTATATGCTGAACTGCTCCAACTGGACTGTTTATGTATGGAGGGTCAGGCTTGCAGGGGCCAGTTGAGCTTCTAAAAGGACAATGAGACCTTCACTCATTCTGTGTGTTTACTGGCAAAAACCTTTTTGGTATGGGGAAACTTACACTTCCATAGTTTCTGATCAAGTGGCCTCTGCTGTATATCCTGACTGCACTGACTTTCTTTGGTATTCTATAGATGAGTAAACCTTGTGTGACTAACCAAAGGGATGTCCGTATCTGAACTTTCAATCAATCCAACCCTACCACTGACATCTGTCAACACAGGGCTGTGCTGGTGATCACCCTACCACAATAATTGATCTCAACACACCGTCTGCTTATCAATGCGCAAGGAGGCCACATCTCGTTCTCCAGGTCTCTAAACTAGGTCCTACCACTACATGGCCCAGGCATTCTGGAAGACAGGATACTTCCTCTGAACTTCCCTAGCATGGCACAGAAATGAGAAGTAGCTCTACCACCCGTTAAGGAAAAGAGAGAAATGTTAGAAGTAATCCCGTTAACTAGACAGAAGCATTTACTACAAAGGAGGGCAGAGTCAATTTGATTCCTGGGACAGGTATATTTGATTTACATAGAGAAAAACCTTGCCCATTAATTGCAATCCAATGTCAAGGTTAGATAAGCATAGTGACAGTTCAAAACCATCCTCGTAACTAGAAAAGTCAATACCAAGGACATGATCTCTTAACAAAGGTTCAGGCATTTCACCTCCTAATATAAAAACACTTACTAGTAGCTAGCAGCTAAAAATAATGAGATGTGAGGAGGTATCTTAGTGGAGATGAACACTGGTCACTCACAGTAACATACCTGGCAGGTCTTACCCAGGCCCATCTCATCTCCCAGGATGCAGCCATTCTGACAATGGAAGCACTGGGCTAGCCAGTTGACCCCCTCCAGTTGATAAGAACGTAGATGAATTCCTAGAAATAAAAAATACAGCAAGTCTGAAGAGCAGACATTTCAGCACACACACAAGCTAAGCTATCTCCTAAAGACTTCAACTAAACAACACCATAGCTATATTCTTTGCTCGGAAGTCATAGAAATGTAAACATTTGCTGACTTCCAAATGACTTTTTTTTCCCCCCAAATGGCTTTTTGAGCAGACTCAGTCACTGTTACATTTGAAGGCCTAAACAGCCTGTCACTGTCACGGGATGCACTTGACAGATGAGGAAGTCAACCTGGGAGCTGGCCTGTATGGTGCCTAGCTCTCATGCCAGTGTCCATTCTAGGAAAGAGGCATTACTAATGCAACATAACTACAAACAACAACACATGGAGGGTACATGTGTCTGTCTGCTTAATTGCAACCATTTAAATTTGCTATCTGTGCTAAAGGGAAAACTCAAGACAGGACAGGATTAAATTTTGTTTCAACAGAGGAGGAGCACTTAAGAACTGAAATGATGTTGCATACAGAATGTTTAACAGTGCACAAGGACAGCAGAAGATATCTGAAATGCACATGGAGCCACATTTCTCTCTCCTTTAAGAAAAAAAAAATCCAATTTCAGACAATAACCATATCTAGGGGAAAGGGAAGACCCCAAACATACTATTAACAAGAACATAACTTTCTGGTTTGAACTAATAACCTTTAAAAATAAAGTAGATGGTATATAATAATTGTAGAACATTAAAAAAAAAATGAACAAGCTATTTTTATTAAGCACTTCCTAAATACCAGGAAGAGCAGTGAACACTTTACATAAACTGTCTCATTTAATATCTACCACAATGTCATGCACTAGGTATTATCCCCATTTGTAGGCTAGCAAATTCAGATAACTGAGGTTCCAGTTCAAGATGGCAATGTGGGGGTGGTGGTGAAGGGATGGGCAAAATGGGTGAAGGGGAGTGGGAGATACAGGCTTCCAGCTGTAGACAATATAGGAATACAGTCAATGATATTTTAATAGCATTAAGTGGTAACAGACAGTGGCTACATTTGTGGTGAGCATAGCATAACATATAGATGCTGAATTGCTATGTCGTACACCTGAAACTAACGTAACATTGCATGTCAACTATACTCAAATTAAAAATAAACAAAATTAGAGACAAGATAAAATAAAATAAGATAAAATAAAATAAAATAAAATAAAATAAAAGTTTTAAAAATACAGCAACGTAGGAAGATCCTGAACTCACTTCCTCCCATGGATACACCAAATCTACAGCCATATATGGAACCATTTCCTCTGAAAAAAACTTAAAAACTGGCAGTGACCTCTCCACCTTGGGCAAGAGAGGGAAACCACACTGCAGAGGGCAGGAAAAACTGAAACACAATCTCACCATAAACCCCACCCCAAGACAGGACCCACAATCGGGAGAGGGCCAAGGGGTGCCCACAGTGGGCACCCAACTCTCAATACCAGCACCTGAGAGACAAGCACCCAAAACATGTAGCTTTGAAAACCAATGCGGCTGGCATCCACAAAAATCCATAGGGTTGTAGTAAACTGAGGAACAACTCTAAAAGGACCCACACACAGACTCACCTACACAGAAGCAACCCTCTGAAAAGCACGGACTTTATGTGAAAAAGACTCCCTTCCAAACTGTAAAGCACTGGTGTGGGGGCTGGGGCCTGCTGGGCACTCTCCAGGGGTGGAAGCCGGTGGCGCCATCTTCTTGCGCTCTCTCTGCCTTGCTATGCCATCTCTTTTTCTCTTTTCATTTCCCTTTTTCCTTTTCTTCTCCCACCCCCCCTTTTTTTCTTTCTTCAGTGGGTGCCATCTTCACACTATCCCTCTGTGTGCTCCAGAACACCGGTATCTCCCAGATGGGAGCTTCTACAAACACTTGATGCCCTAGTTTTTAACCTCTGGTGCCCTGGTTTCTATAAATGCTACCCAGGGGCTGCTCCTTGATTGCTGCCTCTGGAGGTGAGGAGGGCTTGTGTTGCTGGGTCCCATGGGACAGTAGCAATTGGGAAATTCTGTTCTTGGCAGACTACCACACCCAGGGCACTGAACAGAGAGCAGACAAAACACACCCCCAGTCTTTCTGAGAAAGAGGCCTATTTGCTTGTCCATGAGCTTTGGACTGAATGGCAAACTTCTGGTTTGGTACACCTACAGGGGCCTACGGAGGTACTCTCCGGGAATGGAAGATGGTGGACGCCATCTTTGCACTTTCCCTCAGCCTCATTCCAATTCACCAGTATCTTCCAGAAAGGAGATTACACCCTTCCCTGGTGAGCCCTGAGTTTTGCAGCTGCTGCCAGGGCACACCTCTACACTGCCTAGCTCTGGTGACCAGCAGGGCTTATAGTCATGGCTTTACAGGACGTTAACAAATGAAGAAAGAGTTCTTAAACAGCTACCACCCCCAGGGCACAGCAAGAGCCAAGAGACCCAAGAGCTCAATCTTTCTATAAATGAGGCTTATTAGCTTCTAATTAAACACACATCTAAGAGCTAATTATAAGCCTTTCCTGAGCCCTTGGAGGGAGGGCACCATCTTCACACTGTCCCTCTGCCACACTCCAGAGTGCCAGAATCTCTGCAGGGGAGCTCTTCCATGTCTGGTGCCCACTTGTTACATCTGGTGCCCTGGTTTTTGTGATTGATACCTGTGACTGCCTGGCTCTGGTGGCTAGGGGGGCCTGCATTCCTGGGTCCCACAGGTCTGTAATAACCAGAGACATGGTTCTCGGCATGCTGCCACCCCCAGAGAACCAAACAGACTCCAGACTGAAACACCTGTCCGGGAACGTCAGCCTTAAGGCAGGCTTCAGCTTTCTCACGATCTAGAGGCTACGGAGGTGTTCTCAGGGAACGTAGGCCAGAGGGTGCCAGCTTTGCACTCTCACTCTGCCTTCTTGCCACAGCTTGCCCGTGTCTCCCAGAAAGGTGCTTATACACTTGTCTGGAACCCCAATTTTGTCACTACTGACCAACTTTTTAAGGGGTCACCTTACAATTGCCTGGCTTTAGAGGCAGTGGGGCTTTTGCTTGCAGTCCAATGCGACTATATATATTTATTTACATCCTTTAAAAGCTGTAAGGGCCTGGCTTCCCATCAGCCTGAATCTAAATGCTTAAGATCCTCACCTTTGGGAAACTGACTGGTCTCGGCACACCTTCCACTAATGGGAACTATTAAAAACAAAATAGGCTGCTTGGGTAATCACAAAGATCTAAGAGATAACCAAGAGCTTAACAGGGTTGAAAGTCAGTTTTATCACCTACTTTATCACCTACACAAAACCAACCCTTCAAGACTGGGAGAGGTGTTTGTTTCATCATACACATAGAAACCTGGGTTCCTGGGTGGCTCAGTGGGTTAAGCATCCGATCGGCTCAGGTCATGATCTCATGGTTCGTGAATTCGAGCACCACATCAGGCTCTGTGCTGACAGCTCTGAGCCTGGGGCCTGCTTTGGATTCTGTGTCTCCCTCTCTAAGCCCCTCTCCCGCTTGTGTGGGTACACTTGCGTGCTCTCGCGCTCTCTCTCTCTAAAAAGTAAATAAACAACAAAAAAAGAAACCAATACAGAGTGAGAGTCAAAAGCACAATGAGGATGAATATGTTCCAAACAAAAAACAGATAAACCTTGGGGAAAAATTTCAAGGAAATCGAGTTAAGTAATTTACCTGACAAAGACTTCAAAGTAACCATCATAAAGGCACTCATCAAATTCAGGAGAAGAATGGATGAACTACATGAGAACTTCAACAAAGAAACAGAAAATATGAGTTCCAAACAGAACTCAGAGAGCTGAAGAACACAATAACTGAAAGAAAGAAAAAAAACACAGAAAAGAAAATAAACCCAATAACAGAGTTCAACGGCAGACTAGATGAAGCAAAGAAAAGATCTGTGAACCTAAAGACAGAATAGAGGAACTGACCCAAACAGAATAGCACAAAAATTTTTTTAAAAATGAAGATAGCTTAAAGGGACCTCTGGGACAACATGAAGCACACTAACATTCACATGATAGAAGTCCCCGAAGGAGAAAAGGAGGGAGAAAACTCATTTGAAGGGATAATGGCTGGAAACTTCCCTAACCTAGGGAAGGAAAAAAACAAACAAACATCCAAAACAAACTTCCAATATGGAAGTCCAAATTGTTCCAAATAAGATGAATCCAAAGAGACCCACAACAAATACATTATAATTAAAATGTCAAGAGCTAAAGACAAAAAGAAAATATTAAAGACAGCAAGAGAAAAAAATTTGACATGTATGCAGGAACTCTCATAAGACAATCAGCAGATTTATCAGTAGAAACTTTGCAGGCCAGAAGGGAGTAGCACAATATATTCAAAGTGCTGAAAGAAAAAAAATTTCCAAACAAGAGTACTCTACCCAGCAAGGTTATCACTCAGAATTGAAGAAAAACAGAATTTTCCAGGCAACCAAAGCCAAAGGAGTTCATCACCTCTAAACCAGCCTTACAAGAAATGTTAAAAGGCCTTCTTTGGGTTGAAAAGAAAGGCACTAATTAGTAACAAAAAAACATATAAAAGTATAAATCACTGGTAAAGGTAAATATATGCTAAAGGGAGAGGATTAATCACTTATAACAATAGTAGGAAGGTTAAAAGACAAAAATAGTAAAAATAAATGTAACTACAATTAAGTTACCCAAAAGATAAAAAGTTGTAAAGTGTGACATGAAAAGCATAAAACACACTGGTGCAGGAAGAGTAAATATGTAGAGTTTTACAATGAGTTCAAAATTAAGTTGTTATCAGCTTAAAACACAGTTATAAATATATATTGTTATATGTAAGCCTCATGGTAACCACAAAACAAAAACCTGTAATAGATACACAACAGATAACAAAAAAGGAACCCAAGCATACTGCTACAGAAAGTCATCAAACCACAAAGGAAGAACAAGAGAGAGGAGGGAACAAAGGAAATACAAAACCACCAGAAGACAATTAACAAAATTGAGATAAGCACATACCTATCAATAATTAATAAACGTTTTTTAACGTTTATTTTTGAGAGAGAGTGCACATGTGCACACGTAGAGGAGAGGCAGAGAGACAGGGAGACAGAGGAGCCAGAGCAGGCTCCCCATTGTCAGCACAGAGCCTGATGTGGGGCTCAGACCCACAAACCGTGAGATCACGACCTGAGCCAAAGTCAGGACACTTAACCAACTGAGCCACCCTGGCGCCCCAATAATCACTTTAGATGTTAAAAGACTAAATTCTCCACTCAAAAGACAGAGTGGCTAAATGGATTTAAAAAACAAGACCAATCTATATTCTGCCTACAAGAGACTCACATCAGACCGAAGGATATAAACAAACTGAAAGTAAAGGGATGGAAAAAGATATTCCATGCAAATGGAAATCAAAAGAAATTGAGGGCAGCTATACTTATATCAGACAAAATAGACTTTGAAACAAAATCTGTAATAATAGACAGAGAAGGGTATTACCTAATGATAAAGGGGTCAATCCAACAAGAGGATAGGCCATTTGTAAATATTTATGTACCCATAATAGGAATACCTACATATATAAAGTAAATGTTAACAGGCCTAAAAGGAGAATGTAATAGTAGTTAGAAATACAATAACAGTAAAAGACAGTAATACAGTATCAGTAAGAGATTCTAATAACCCTATTTACATTAATGGTTAGGTCATCCAGACAAAAAATTAGTAAGCTTTAAATGACACATTATATCAGATGGACTTAACAGATGTATATAGAACATTCCATCCAAAAGCAACAGAATGCACAGTCTTCTCAAGTGCACATGGAACATTCTCCATTATAAATCATATGTTAGGCCACAATACAAGTCTCAAATTAAGATTGAATATCATCTTTTCTTTTTTTTAAAGTGGATTTTTTTTTTTTAACGTTTATTTTTGAGACAGAGAGAGACAGAGCATGAATGGGGGAAGGTCAGAGAGAGAGGGAGACACAGAATCCGAAACAGGCTCCAGGCTCTGAACTGTCAGCACAGAGCCGGACGCGGGGCTCGAACTCACGGACTGTGAGATCATGACCTGAGCTGAAGTCGGACGCTTAACCAACTGAGCCACCCAGGTGCCCCATATCATCTTTTCTGATGACAATGGTATGAAACTAGAAATCAATTACAAGAAGAAAATTGGAAAATTCACAAATGTGATTAAACAACATGCTACTGAATAACGAGTCAATGAAAAAAAATCCAAAGCAAAGTGAAACAACACCTTTAGACAGATGAAAATGTAAAAAAACAACATATAAAAACTTATGAGATTCAGCAAGAGTGGTTCTAAGAGGGAAGTTCATAGAGATAAATGTCTAATTCAAGAAACAAGAAAAATCTCACATAACCTAACGTCTCACCTCAAGGAACAAGAAAAACAGGAACAAATGAAGCTCAAGTTAGTAGAAGGAAGGAAGTAACAAAGATCAGAGCAGAAATAAATGAAATACAGACTAAAAAGACAATAGAAACATATCAATGAAACTAAGAGCTGGTTCTCTGAAGAGATAAACAATATTGGCAACCCTTAAGCTAGACCCACCAAGGAAAAAAAGGGATTCAAATAAATACAATCAGAAATGAAAAGAGGAGACATTACAGCTGATTCCCCAGAAACACAAAGTGGGTATAGAGGGAATATACCTCAACATAAGAAAGGCCATATATGACAAGCCCACAGCAAACATATTCAATGGTGAAAAGCTAAAAGCTTTTCCTCTAAGATCAGGAACAAGACAAAGACAAAGTGACTCTTGTCACTTTTATTCAACACAGTATTGGAAGCCCTAGCCACAGTAATTAGGCAAGAAAAAAAAGGCATCCAAATCAGAAAGGAAGAAGTAGAACTGTCACTATTTGCAGATAACATGATATTATAGACAGAAAACCCTAAAGATGCCACCAAAGAACTATTAAAATAAATTAATTCAGTACAGTTGCAGGATAAAAAAATCAACACACAGAAATCTGTTGCATTTCTATACACTTACAACAAACTATCGGAGAAATTAAAAAAACAATTCTATTTTATCCGCTCCCAGCCTGTACTTTTGCGATTTTTAATGGAAGCTTCATCATGCATGCATCATCAATCATTAACTTCATTTTCAGCCATTTTCCCTTCCCAAGAGAATGGGGGATGGAGCTGGCAATTCCAAGCTTCTAATTATGGCTTGGCCTTTCTTGTGACCAGTCCCCACCCAAGAGCCATCCAGAAACCTATACAGAGTCACTTCATTAGAAAAAAAGATAATCCTATCACCCAAGAGTTTCAGGAGCCCTCTTCTGGGAATCAGGAGGCAGAGACAAAAATGTATTTTCCATTATCTCACAAGACCATTACTCCAACTGTCAGCTCCAGGACCCTACCCACCTCGGCCACAATCTATCCTAAAGTTAGGACGAGGCTCCAAGAGAAATGTTGAAAACCCAAATCCCTCCCAGGCCGTGGCTTCTCTCCTATCCCCTTTCCAAATCTCTCCACAGTCATCATGCACAATAGAACTACAAAGTCTGAGAAATGTAGTCTTTTGCTTTATAGCCTCCAGGCCATGGTAAGGCAGGCTTCGGATTAAGAAATGCCCATCAGCTATATCCATCACAGAGTTGTTTGAATTCTCTTCCCAACTCTCAGGAGGCATACCTTGTTTTATTGTGCTTCACTTTACTGCCCTTCACAGATGCTATAGTTGGTTTATTTTTTATAAATTAAAGGTCTGTGGCAACCCTGAGTCAAGCAAGTCTATAAGCACCATTGTTCCAACAGGATTTGCTCACTTTGTGTCTCTGTGTCACATTTTGGTAATTTGACAATATTTCAAACTTTCTCGTTATTATTGTATTGGTTATGGTGAGGTGATCAGTGATTACAACTTACTTGAAAGCTCAGATGATGGTTAGCATTTTTCAGCAATAAAGTATTTTTTAATTAAGGTATGTACATTTGGGGATTTTTTTTTTTACATGTCATTACACACTTAATAGACTACAGTGTAGTATAAACATAACATGTATATGCACTAGGAAACAAAAAAATTCACTTGACTGGTTTATTGCAATATTCACTTTATTGCAGTGGTCTGGAACCAAATGAACCTGCAATATCTCTCAGGTGTGTCTGTAGTGGAAAAGCAGGGGAAAAAAAAGCAAGAATAGGTCTGCATATTCCAAAAACAAAGTTGTCCTAACATTCATGATCCAATGTATTTCGGGTTTCCAAAATTCACTGAAATGTATGGGATACATCTGTCACACTATTCAGGGGAAGAAGATAAATTAAAAATGTCTCACTGGGAAGAATGCTGCTGAACAAAATATTTGTTTCATCAGTTTTCAAAAAGTGGGTGATTAATTCTGTATTTTAAGGAAAAAAAAAGATAGTCAAGTTCCTTCCTAATAAATTTCTGGGGAAATAAAAATTTAAATATAAAGAAATCACAACTGTACTAGAATAAAAATATTAAGCCAACAACGATAAATTCATAGTAGTAAAGCCCCGTCTAAGCAGAACACTAAAGACAAAAATCATTTAGAAAAAGGCTGAAAGATTTGACTACAAAGAATTTTTAAACTTCACCAATGAAACACACACACATATACACACACACACACTTCAAAATCAAAAGACAAATAATAAGCTAGAAAACATATTTCCAATACATATGGCAAATATTTAATATTAATACAAGAAAGATCCAACAAAGCAAAAGACAAACAGTTAAAAAATGGGCAAGGAGCATAAACAGACAAGGAACAAAAAGAAGACAAATATCCAAGTATCCATCAATATTAGGAAACAAACATTAAATAACAAAACACCATTTTTAACTCCTCAAATCAGAAAATATCAGTGTTGGTAAGAATGTGGGAAAATGAGCAATAATTTTGCATACTCTTTGGCCTAGAAATGCTGCCTCAGAAGAATTAAAAATATTGGAGCATAATAAATACTTGGTTACAAAGACATTTATTAGTATTTATAACAGCAAAAAAAGTAAGAACCTAAATACCTACGTATTATCTGGCTAAACTATGGCACATCCATCCATTCGTTGGAAGATCTGTACCCACTAAATATGATATTGAAGAAGACAAATGACTAAAAACACTAAATGATAATAAAAAAGTTGTTTCCAAAAAACATGCACACAAAACCCCATTTTTGCTCCTCTCCCTTGCTCCACACCCTGCCTCAGAAAAGGAGAAAAAATACGTACACACACAGATCAAGGGACTGGGAGGAAAATCGGTAACATATCAACAGTAATGAGACTATGGCAATTAATTTTTTTTCTTTATGCAAAGAATATTACTCTAAATGTTTTATAGAGAATATGTACTACTTCTGTAATCAGAAGAAAAAATCACTAAGGATTTTTAACCAACTCACAAAAAACATTTCATAGAATAAAAATTCTAGTAAATAGAAATAGGAGTTTTAAGGGGCGCCTGGATGGCTCAGCGGGTTAGGTGTCCAACTCTTGATCTCGGCTCAGGTGACGATCTCACGGTATCTCACGGGATCTCACGGATGGTGGGATCAAGCCCCTGTGGTGACAGCGGCACAGCCTGCTTGGGATTCTCTGCCCAGCCCTCGTTCATGTCTGTGCTTTCTCTCAAAATAAATCAACTTTAAACACACACACATACACACTTTTAAAAAAAAGAAAATGGGAATTTCAAGTTAAAATATTTAATGATTATTCTTGTGACTATACCTGTTTTCTATCATTTTCTTCCCCTCCACTACCAATTTATCCATTGCCACCACTAAGTTTCCACCTATTTCCTTCCTCATTCACCAACTCATCTAAGCAAAGGTGCAACCACTTATCTTCTCGTTTTTACTAAAATAGTACACATCCATGTAGACATTTCTTCAGTATCAATGTGCATACTTAATCTAGCTTTCTCCCACAAGTGTTATCAAAGCATCCTACCTTAAAAAAACATGGAAATAGACATACACAAACATGTAAATTTCAGTCAGAATACCCATGTTAACACCAGTCCATAAATTCCTACTTAGGTTAGATACATACTCCTTATAGACACAGAGATACACATTCTTAGAGACTCAGGAAAGGAGGGGTCTTTTCTCTTTCCTGTCTATATCCTACCCATTCATCTTCTACCCACCTCTCTTCTAAGCTGCACATTGAACTGCCATGTTCTGTTTCACTCGGAGAACGAACAAAACCTCACACTTCCTTGGCATTTAGTACATAATAAGAGTTCAATAAATACTCTTTTGTACTTTTGGAAGCACTCACAGTCCCCAGTGTAGAAACTCTAGAAGGGGAGGGCCCTTGTATTTGTTCTGCTCATCTCTGTACCTAACACTTCACAGTATGTGGCTCTCAGTAGCACTCAATAAATGATTGAACGACTACACCACTGTTATTATTAATCCAAGTTTCTATAATACAGTTAAAAAGCAGACACTGTGTTCCCCATTTTATAATTTTTAAAAATGAGGACTGGAGAGGTTAGGTGTTGAGTCAAGCGTAGCCAGGCTGGAAAATTAGGGACTGGGTCTTTCCATCCACAGGAGATGGCGCCACACTCGCTGTCTGTAGACAAGTTTCGAGCTTCAAAGATTCTAGGGAAGGATTAGTATCAATAAAATACAATTATTGAGGTAAAGAGCTAAACTTTGTTGAGCTGCTCAATGTTCTATTTTAAAACAGAGCATTGGGGGAGAACTGGCCAACGGAGAATTATCAAAGAACTGCAGGGACACTGTAAACGAAAAAGAAAGCTGTAGCAAGGAAACCAATTCTGGTAGTTTTACAGGAGCAACTAATGAAATTCATCAGGACAGGCCTCCAAACCCACCAGAACAGAAACTTTAAACCCACATGCTTGGTGCGCCAGGACGGCCTCGGCTTCTTCAGAAAGAAAGGTCTTACCTTCGGGGCAGGGGTCTCACCGAGTTCCTCCTCCCCGGGGCCAGTGCCTCAGGGCGGCAGGCAGGCCTCACTTCCCCGCACGGAATCCCATTCATCGCGAGCCCGCCCGCCGACCCTCGGCTGCGCAGGCGGGGGCAATGGCCGCCTGGCCCCAGGCCGGGTTCCTCTGTGCCCAGCCCACTTCAGGCGGGAAGGGAAGCAGGGAAAGAACCCACAGGACCGCCCAACCGCGGAGCCGCAGGTCCACTCGGGCGCGGAGTCCCCGGCCCGGCAGAGGCGAGTCCCAACGAGCTGGCAAGCCCCGGAGGAAGTCGGCCCGGCGCCACTGACCTGTCAGGCCCCACTGCTTTAGGTCCTGCTCCTGCACCCGAGCCCGCGCCGCCTCAGCTCGGCTCCGGGTCTGAAGGGCCAGTAGGAACCCGGGCATATGGCCACTGCACGTCCCCGCTGCTGCACGCTCCATCCCGCCCAGGAGGGTCCGCCACGCGCCCCGCGCCCCGCGCCCGCACGCTCAATCCAGCCCAGAGAGGCTCCGCCCTACGGCGCGCGCGCATCCTTCCCGACGCTCACCACCCCACCCCGGCGGGCAGCGGCCGCCAGAGGGCGCGTCCTGCGCTGAGTTGTGGCCAGAGCAGTGCTCGGAGTTAACCTTCAGGCTCAGTTCTGCCTGTTCCGGTTGTGCTCTGCATGCTCTTGGGAAGCTCAGACAGTGCTCACCATTCTTTTTTTTTTTTTTTTTTTGAGACAGAGAGAGACAGAGCATGAACGGGGGAGGGGCAGAGAGAGAGGGAGACACAGAATCAGAAGCAGGCTCCAGGCTCCGAGCCATCAGCCCAGAGCCCCACGCGGGGCTCGAACTCACGGACCGCGAGATCGTGACCTGAGCTGAAGTCGGACACTTAACCGACTGAGCCACCCAGGCGCCCCTCACCATTCTTTTATTACCAACATTGACTCTGCGCCAGGTACATGCATAACTGCTGGGCTCTGGGATTACAGAATTCAATACTACATGGTCCTCGCCCTCCAGCGACTCACAGCAAGAATGTAAAGGATAATGTGCTCATTTCAGTTTGCACCAGGGATAAATTAGTTTGAGCCCTGAAATCCTTTTAATCTTCCATGTTGGCTGTCGATCAAAGTTAGGAAACTCTGTAGGAAATTAAAATCATGAAAATTGTCATTACCATTACCATTTCTCAAGTGAATTATGGGAAGCAAATTGAAGCAACGTGTTAGATTAGGGGTCACCATGACAACATCAGCTTTGAGTGGATTTGTGATGTAGTAATTTATAATTAAAAGTGTACCCCCTACGGGCGCCTGGGTGGCTCAGTCGATTGAGCTTGCGACTTCGGCTCAGGTCATGATCTCACAGTTCATGAGTTCGAACCCCTCCTCGGGCTCTGTGCTGACAGCTCGGAGCCTGGAGCCTCCTTCGTATTCTGTGTCTCCCTCTCTCTCTGTCCCTAACCCACTAGCATTCTGTCTCTGTCTCTCTCAAAAATAAATAAACATTAAAAAAAATAAAACTAAGTCTTCATCTGTGTTTTTAAAAAAAGTGTACCCTCGATACAAAAGTATAATAACCAAATAACTGCAGTTAATGATGCAGTTAGAGGTGCTGCCCTCAAGGTTTTACAAGTATTTAGTTTCTCATTTAACCCATTTCAGTAACCCTATAAATAGGCACTAGAATTGTTCCCACTTTAGATGAGGAAATCTTAAATAGGAACCACATTATTCTCTGGGTAATGTCATTAGGCTACCATTAGTCCCAAATTAGTCCCATTTAGGTTAACCTTGGTGCTTCTATCTTCTGTAAACTCAGATCAAAGTTGCGCTCCCTCCCCCATATCACCCACCCTTAAAATAAAAGGGAGAAATTAGTTCTGAGCCACAAAACAGATGACTTCGGGTTGATTTATTCATAAAAACCCAAACCACTGTTACGTGTAGCAACTTTTGTGTGGAGTCATTCTCTAATACTGATTGAGCACCTACCATGTGTCAAGCACTCTTGGCACTGGAGATAGAGGCCACTAATCTCACCTGCAGAACATTTAAGTAAAACATTTTAAACTTATATTTTAAATTAAGTGTATATTTTAAAAGGAAGAGACAGACAATAAGCAAATAAAAATCAGGTAGTTATCAATGTTAAGATGAAAGAGAGTCACATAATGGGGCTACACTGATTTCCTACTTGATGTTTTCTCAAAACGATACTTAGATTTGTATCCTTTCCTGGCTTCTCTGGAGGGGCTTCTGCCCCCTTGTGGTTGCTTATGAGTGATTTTCACATTCTAATCTCTATGTTTGACTTTTTTCCTCTGCTCCAGGTTCTGTGGGGAGACTTATCCACTAAAGCAGCAATATCAACCACCTGCCACTCAAACAAAAGAGATTTATTATTCTTAACTTAAAATACATTTGTTTTAGCATAGTACCAGCAATAGGGTCCTAGCTATCAGCTAAAATTTCTGTTGGTAGATTGAGTCTGACATCTAAAATACAGCTAAGAAAGGTAGCTGAGAAACTCCATGTCAGCTAGTAAGATGACACCTATAAAAGTTTTACTCTAGACAGTCTATGAAAGGGGGTCTAGAGAAGGGGGCAGAGCGGAAGTAGGGAGACCAGTTAGGAGACCATTTCGAGACAAGAGATAATAACTGTTGGACCAGTGTGGTGGCAATGGAGTGGTGAGTAATGGTCAGATACTAGATATATTGAAAACGTAGAGTCCATAAGTACACAGATTGAGCATCTGAGAAAAGTCCAGGAATAAAGGATGATTTCAGGAATTTGGCCTGAGCAAATGGTAGAATGGAGTTTCCACTTATGGAGGGGGTAAGACAGAGTGAGGAGGTTTGAGCAACAAGAAGAATTCATTTTTTAATGTCAACTATACTTCAATTTAAAAAAAAATAATTCATTTTTGGACACAGTAGCATGGAACTTCTCTGAGATATATCCAAGTAGAGATTTTGAATAATCAGGTAGATTAGTCTGGAGTTCACAGGAGAGGATAGAACTGAATGTGTTAAAACAGAAGTCATCATTTTCAGATGGATCTTTTTTTTTTAATGTTTATTTATTTATTTCTGAGAGACAGAGACCGAGCACGAACAGGGGAGGAGCAGAGAGAGAGGAAGACACAGAATCTGAAACAGGCTCCAGGCTCTGAGCTGTCAGCACAGAGCCCGATGCGGAGCTTGAACTCACAGACCATGAGATCATGACCTGAGCCGAAGCCGGACGCTCAACCGACTGAGCCACCCAGGCACCCCTTCAGATGGATCTTAAACCTTGGTATAGTTGGGACCTCTTAGAGGATGACTGGAATTATAAAAGAAACTTAGCCTTGGATAACTAATATTGAGAAGTTGAGAAGAGGAGCAGGAACCAGCAGAGGAGCCTAAAAGCAGCAGCCCATGAGATAATGGGAGAACTAAAAGCATGGTATCCCTGAAGTCAAATAAAGAGGAATTTCAAGAAAAAGGAAGTGATTATCTGTGTCAAATGCAACTGAGAGGTGGGATAAAGATAGGATAGAGAAAGAAACACTGGATTGGGCAAGATGGTGGTCATCAATGACCTTGCCAAGAATGATTTTTTTTTAAGCTTTTGTATTTTTTTTATTTTGAGAGAGAGTACAGAAGGGGCAGACAGAGGGAGAGAGAGAGAATCCCAGGCGGGCTCCTCACTGTCAGTGCAGAGCCCGACCCGGGGCCCAAACTCATGAACCGTCAGATCATGACCTGAGCCAAAGGAGGACACCCAACTGACTAAGCCACCCAGATGCACTGCCAGGAATGATTTCTATATATTATGAAGCCAAAGCCTGATTGGAGTGAAAAGAGAATAGGAGGAAAGAAAACGGAGACAGAATGTCACACATCTCTTTCAAGTAGTTTTGCTGTAAGAGGGTTTTCCCAGAAAAACGGGAGTAGTAACTGAAAGGAGATATGGGGCCCAGGGGAGGGTTGTTTTGTTTTCAGATGGGTGATATTAGAACATGTTGAATGCTGATGGGAATGATCCAGTAGACAGAAAAACTGATCTTGCAGGAGTGATGTCCTTGAGGGAGAGGAGGTGGGAACCAGTGCACAGTGGAGGCGCCGACCTGGATGAGCATAGACCGTTCGTGTGCCGGAACACACAAAGGCACAGTACACAGGTCTGGTGGGGAAAAGTATGTGCAAGGTCTCTTGTGATTGTTTTCTGTTATTTAAGTGCAATAAGAAACAAGGTCATCAGACAAGCTTAAAGAAGGGGAAGGAGATTTGGGAGGTTTCAAGAGGAAAATGTGTGAAATAGTTGTCTGGGAAGTGGGATAGTGAATTGACTGGAGAAATATGGTAGCGTTGCCAAGCAGCAGCAAGGCTGATGGTCCTGAGACCAGCCAGCATGGTGTGGTCAACCAGTGTGTGTTGAGTGCATGTGGGGAATAGAGAACTGGATTTTACCAAGGTTGGATTTTTGCTAAATAAGAATAGAGAATGATTATACTGGCCATATCTGCAGTGTCTGTAATAGGCGTGAACAAGGTGGAAAAAAAGTCTCTGTACACATGGAGCCTAAATTCTAATGATGGAGAAAGACAAAAAGGGGGGAGGGTATAAGTAAGTTATCAGGTAGTATTGGTGCTAACAAGATAGCAAACCAGGGTAATGAGATTAAGAAAAGGGCTGAGAAGCAGCTGTGAATAGGGTGGATTAAAGAGCAGGTCACCAAGCGGATGGCATTTGAGCTAAGATCTGAATGATGAGAAGCCAGCTGTCTGAGTCAGGAAGAAGAGTGTTCATGACAGAAACCACAGGGAAAAGGCACGGAGGCAGGATTAGCAAAGAATCTAAAGATTCTTTAGATTGATGAGGGTACACTTGAGGGGACTCGGTCCTTGATTGGATATAGCACTGAGGAAGAAAGAAATGTTGACATTGACTCTGGGGGCTTCTGCCTTGGAAAACTGGGGAGGATGTTGATGCCAGCACTGAGACAGAGAACACAGGAAATAGCAGCTAATTTGAGGAAGGGATGATAAGGATTTCGCTTTTAGGATATGTTGAATTTGGGGGTGCTTGGGTGGCTCAGTCTGTTAAGTGTCTGACTCTTGATTTCAGCTCAGGTTGTGATTTCGCAGTTGTGAGATGGAGCCCCGTGTCGGGTTCCATGTTGGACATGGATCCTGCTTAAGATTCTCTTTCCTTCTCTCTCTGCCCCTCCCTTGCTCACCCACATGCACTCTCTGTCTCTCTCCCTAAAAAGAAAGGATATGTTGAATTTGTACCTAGAACAGTGCCTGGCACATGTATGCACTCAGCAAGTATTGCTGAATGTTTAAATGGGTTGCCTATAGAACAGTTCTAAAGTTCAGGACCCATGACTGTTATAAACACGAGGCACAGAGAAGACATTTCCCAGATGGGCAAACTAAGCCACAGAAAGTTTAGGCAACTTGGTCCAATATCTTTTAGTAAGACAATGCTAACTGCCGTAATAAAATCTAACTCAACTCCTTTTTTGCTCAGGTTACATAATCATGGTTTCATATTAATTCTTTGTTTTATTATTCCACAGAGATGATAAATCCTCTTGCAATAGCAACTCAGGGAGATTAATGGTAACCAGATCATGCCTGTGATAGGCCTTAGTATCTGCTCTCTCTACAAAAACAAGCAGGATCAAGCACAGGTTAGCAAACAAGTTGTTTGTTGTCCCTATGTCCCTGTTGAGTAACAGCAGGATACCCACTGGCAGCATCCAGTGAATCAGTCATGGAGTCTGAATAAAAGCTGTCACGTGGAGGAAAATTCATACAGACCTCTTCTTAAGTATACGGACTTAGATCTTTGGGTTCACGTTAGGCTTAGGTGATGGCCCTCAAGTGGAAAAATCATTCTACTGGGATGAAAGAGAAGAGTTTTCTTTTTCCCAAGAAAGGAGATTCCTGATATTATTATACATCTTTTGCATCAAATAACATATAATAAATTTAAAACCCAGAAAATCAGAGGAAAGGTACTAGAAAGAGTACACATTTAAGTATATCAACTAGGTAAATCTGGTTTGCAGGACTCTTGCCCAGCCACTTTAGAAAATTGACTGCTCTTTAATCTCAAAGGTTACAAAGGAAACAAACCTGGTTAGCATATTAAGAATACAGTATTAGCAAAGCACTGGAATATTATCAGGTAAATCTCTGAGGACAAAGTACAGAGGTTGTAAACTGGCCCCAGGTCAAAATTTGTCCACGGGTATTTTGGTTTACAGTGCTGTGGGGTTCTTTTTCCCCTTTTTATTTGAATGCCTTTTGACTGCCAAGCCTCGCCATCAAATTAATTACATGCAGGGCACTTGTGTGACTCAGTAGATTGAGTGTCTCTCCTGAACCCAGGGTCATGGGATCTCTCTCTCCCTCTGCCCCCTCCCCCACTCATATATGCTCTCTCTCTTTCTTTCTCTCTCTCTCTCTCTCTCTAAAATAAAAAAATAAATAAAAATGTAACAACATTTTTTTAAATTAATCACATGGAGTTTCACACAGTGTTCCTCACCCATCAGTATAATTCTACAATCCACACAGCTAATCACAGAAAGCTTTTGAGTTTCCCAACTCTGGAATTTAACTGGTTGACATATTTCCACAGAAGGAAAAGAAGTCTCCATAATAACTGTGAAGCCAAAATGTTACTCATGACTCGGCCTACAATTAAAATATCTTTCGGGGCGCCTGGGTGGTGCAGTCGGTTAAGCGTCCCACTTCAGCCGGGTCACGATCTCACGGTCCGTGAGTTCGAGCCCCGCGTCAGGCTCTGGGCTGATGGCTCAGAGCCTGGAGCCTGTTTCCAATTCTGTGTCTCCCTCTCTCTCTGCCCCTCCCCCATTCATGCTCTGTCTCTCTCTGTCCCAAAAATAAATAAACGTTGAAAAAAAAAATTTTTTTTTAAATATCTTTCAATGGTGTAATCTTGCTACCAGAGGCTACAATCCTAAGAATTCTCTCCTGCTCTGGTTGACCAGAGCCCAAAGCTATCCTATGCCCTTGTTACAGCAAATACTTGGTGCCCAGGAAGAGACAAGCCACATGCACTCGGGGAACCAGAAAAGACTGTTTATTGTGCGTACTGGCGTCGGCCCAGCGGAATCATCTCCAAAGGCTGAGCCTGGAACCTTGGCCTCAGCCTCCTTTTATGGCTGGGACTATAGGGGGTTGAGAGACAAAAGAAAAAGGGGAGGGGCCCTTATCAGTGGTGCTATCCGGGCAGTTGGTGGACAGGAGGCAAACAAGATTACAGAAGCCAAAAGTAGGCAGGGGAGTATCCAGCCTCTGGCATCTGGCTGGACCCTTTTATCTTGTTTTTACTAGCTTTTCTTCTCACCCTGACTACATAAAGCCTGGGTCTCAGGTTTAAAAAATGAGCACACATATCTGTATTCCTGAAGCACTGTTAGAACTTTGATGCAAGGGAGTTCTCCCACTTCTATCCCCCAAAACTGCTCAAAATTGGCATGTAAAAAAACCTTCATAATCACAGTTTTAACAATCGGAGAGTGCTTCTGCAAGGTCTATGATACAGAATAATTTATAATGAGGATAATAACAACTACCCCATGATGTTGTGAAAAGTAAACGAAATAATTTTTACAAGGAACTAAACACAAATTTGAATCTCCAGGGTATTGTGAAGGACCAAAAAACTTAAGTTAGGAATTAGCCTGGTGATCGCTGAAGTATCTGCATCTCACCAATGGAGACTCAAAGAAATTGGGAATTGTCCCTCATTGTTGAGGTCCCATCATAACCTCATTTGCTTGAGGAATCCACCAAAAAATGTTCCATTGTGTTTTTCTCATTAGTGTGGCCCACAGATACAGGTTCTGAAAGTAAACAGAACACACACATACACACAGTGTGGCCTCTCTACTCAATGGTGGGGACGTGGACAGCCAGCTTTGGTAGACTCTCCTACTGTTCCCAACTGTTTCCTTTCTCCCTATATGTGACTATCGACATCCTATAAAATGATTAGACATCTATGTCCTTATCCATTTGACGTTAGTGCCTTCCAATAGGCTGAGTCTGTTTAATTTGCTTTGACCAGTGCAATGCAAGTGGATATGAGGTAATCTAGTACATGAGCCAAAGCTTTAAATGTGCTGGCTCAGATTGTTCTAATATATCAACATATAATATTTTATACATAAGAAGTTATTTCAAATTTTTCACTATTAATGCCAGCTAATATGACCAGTCTTTTTGTTTTGTTTTCCAACCTGATGAGGAAAACAGCTATATCATTGCCTAAATTTCTGGTTACACATCTGATGGAAGATTATTTCATAAACTAATGGGCCATTTTTAATCTCTTCTTTCTTGAATGGCCTATTTATATCCTTTGTTTATTTTTCTATTATATTGTCTTTTTCCTTTCATTTTTTTTTAATGTTTATTTATTTTTGAGACAGACAGAGACAGGATGCGAGTGAGTTAGGGGCAGGGAGAGAGGGAGACACAGAAGCAGAAGCCCAGAGCCTAACTCTGGGCTCGAACTCACGAGCTGTGAGATCATGACCTGAGCCAAAGTCAGACGCTCAACCGACTGAGCCACCCAGGCGCCCCTGTCTTTTTCTTTTTTTTAAAACATTTATTCTTGAGAGACAGAGACAGGGAGACAGAGGATCTGAAGCAGGCTCTGTGCTGACAGAAAGGGCCTGACACAGGGTTCAAACTCCCAAACTGAGAGATCATGACCTGAGCTGAAGTCAGGCACTTAACCGACTGAGCCACTCAGGCACACTGGCCTTTTTTCTTACAGTTGTGTGGAAGCTCTTCCCACATTTTAAATTTTAATCTTGTGAAGGGGCACCTGGGTGGCTCAGCCGGTTAAGTGTCCAACTTCAGCTCAACTTCATGATCTCACAGTTAGTGCTGACAGCTCGGAGCCTGGAGCCTGCTTCGGATTCCATGTCTCCTTCTCTCTCTGCCCCTCCCCCACTCATGCTCTGTCTCTCAAAAATAAACATTAAAAAAAATTTTTTTTTTAATTTTAATCTTTTGTCTAAAACATTGCAATATGTTTTCCTGCTTGTAGCTTTTCTATATCCCTCATTTAGTATTATTTGTGTACAGAAGTTTTGAATTTCCATGTGTAAAACTTTTCCCTTACTGTTCTTAGTTAAAAGGCCTCCCTTTTCTCTCAGATTATATTTCCCTGTATTTTCTCCTAGTATTTCTCTAGTTTGTTTTTACATTTATCTCTGGAATTTATTTTTCAACACGTTAGAAAGTCAGGACCTAACTTTAACTTTTTCCCTAAATAGGTAATAATTGATAATTCATCCTTTTCTCCAAGGATTTCAAATATCATCTTTACTACAAACTAAATTCCTTTATATAATATGAGGCCATCTCTGTCTACAGCAATATCACACCATTTCAGTCATTACAATGTTTTAGTTTGCTTTATTTCTTTTCAATTTTTGTGTTCCTTTTAATTTTTTATACATTTTCTTTTCCAGTATTGAAAATAAATTTGAGAATCAACTTGTCAAGGTCCATAAAAAATGCAACTGGAGTTATTTAAATTGCCTTGACATTACCAATTAATGTTGGAAGGCTGGGAAACTTAATAATCTTTACAACACTAAGGTACTCTATCTGGGAACAAGGTATTTATCCAAGTCATATTTTAGGTCTTTCAGTCAGGTTTTATTGTTTTCCTCATATAAGTCTTGCATATTACTTTCTTATTTAGGAAATGTTTAGTTTTTCGTGCTATTGTTAATGGGCTCCTGTATTCTATTACTTTTTTTAACTGGCATATAGGAAAGACATTGATTTGTGTATGTTAATCTTATATTTTGCTTCTTTATTGAACTCTGTTTTTAGTACAAATAGTTACTCAGTTGATTCTTTTGGACTTTTGAAATTTCCCCTTATAAGAAAATGTTACTAAATGTTAGTTACTGTGACCTTTAGTGTGTGGTTTAAAAAGATAAGATAAATGTGTTTTCAGCACAAGAATGAGTCCATTATACCTAATAGAATGACAGATAACCATTAAAAAATGCTTGTATATATAAGACCAGAAAGGATAAATAGCAACCATCCTATTTTATGGCACTAAGAGACATAGAATTGTGGGCTGTGTGGACCTTCACTTTGACCCAAGATGAGTCCAACCTCTAATATATTTCAACTAATTTATTGTTTTAAAATTTACATATGGCAAATTCATGTGGGTTGGGTTTTTTTGTTTGTTTGTTTGTTTGGGTTTTTTTTTTTTTTTTTTTTTGGTTTACTGTTCTATGAGTCTTACTGCATAGATTGTTATAACCACCACTACAAACGGGATAGAGAACAACTCTAACACTCCTTCGTCAGTCTCTCACTCCATCTCTAACCCTTAGACACAATTGATCTGTTCATCATCCCTATAGTTTCATCTTTTCCAGAATGTCACATAAATGGAAATATACTGGCTTTTGAACCTGGCTTCTTTCACTTAGTATAATGCATTTCAGGTTCATCCGTGTTGTTTACGTATTAATAGTTCATTCATTCTTACTGCTGAGTAGCATTCCCTTGTGTGGATACATCACACTGTTTACCCATTCAAATGTGAAAGAGTATTTTGGGTTATTTTTAGTTTTGAGCAGTTATGAGTAATACAACTATGAACCTTCATGTACAAGTTTTTGTATGGACCTGTTTTCATTTTTCTAGACTAAGTATGTAGAAGCAGGATTTCTGGGTCATGTGGTTGGTGTTTAACTTTATATAATATAAACCTACCAAATTGATTCCCAGAATGACTGCTCCATTTTGCATTCTCACCAGCAATGCATGAGACATCCAGTTGTTCTAGATCCTTACCTGCACTGGATATTGTCAGTATTTTTCATTTTCGCCATTCTAATAGGCATGTAATTGTTTCCCGTTTGGTTTTAATTTTCATTTCCCCCAATGACTAATGAGTTCATTCGTGGTTTTTGCTATCCATATGTCTTCTTGGGTGACGTATCTGTCCAAATCTTTTGCCTACTTTTTTTTTAAATTGGGGTGTTTTTTTTTTCCATTTTAAGAGTTTTTTTATATATTCTAGGTAGAAGTTCTTTGTGAGATATATGATTAGTAAACTTTTTATCTGACCCATAGCTTGTCTTTTAATTCTCTTAATGTTTTTTGAGGAGAAGCTTTAAATTTTGACAAAGTTGGATTTATTAATTTGTTCTTTTATGGATCATGCTTTTGGTTTTATAGCCAAGAAATCTTTGCCCTACTCAAGGTCATGAAGATTTTCTCCTATATTTTCTTCTAAGAGTTTTATGGTTTTATATTTTACACTTAGGTCTACCGTCCATTTTGAATTAATTTTGCGTATGGTGTCAGATATAGGTCAGTGTTCACTTTTTGTGTCTAGATGTCTACTTTTTCCAGGGCCATTGGTTAAAAAGACTGTCTTTTCTCCATTGAATTGCCCTTGTACTTTCATTTTTTAAAATGATTAAATTTATTAAGGTCTATATCTGCAGTCTGTTCTGTCCCACTGATACAAGTGTCTTTTCTTTCACCAATAACACATGGTCTTCTCTTCTGTAGCTTGATGGTAGGTCTTAAAAGCATGTAATGTGTTCCTTCAACTTTGTTCTTGTTTTACAAAGTTGTTTTGGCTACTTTAGCTTATTTGCATTTCCATAAGAATTTCAGAATTAGCTTGTCTATATCTGCAAAGAATTCTGCTAGAATTTTAATTGGTATTGCATTAAGTCTTTATATCAATTTAGGGAAAAGTGACATCTCAACAATGTTGAATCTTCCAGTCCATGAAAAGGATATGTCTCACCATTTATTTAGGTTTTCTCTAATTTCTTTCATTTGGATTTTTTAATTTTCAAAATATAGATCCTGCATATCCTACTATTATTATACCTATTATTTCATTTATGAAGAGCTGTTATAAATGGTACTGTTTTTAACTTTTGGATTCTAATTTTTTACTGCTGGTATATAGAAATGCAAGTTGATTTAAGAAAAGACATTTATTGGGGCGCCTGGGTGGCGCAGTCGGTTGAGCGTCCGACTTCAGCCAGGTCACGATCTCGCGGTCCATGAGTTCGAGCCCCGCGTCAGGCTCTGGGCTGATGGCTCGGAGCCTGGAGCCTGTTTCCGATTCTGTGTCTCCCTCTCTCTCTGCCCCTCCCCCGTTCATGCTCTGTCTCTCTCTGTTCCAAAAATAAAATAAAAACGTTGAAAAAAAATTAAAAAAAAAAAAAGAAAGAAAAGACATTTATTCAGTGTCAGACTATTACATTTAGCAATCAACAGCATGGGTGCAAAAAAAAAAAAAAATTTACATTAAAACCCCTTGTTGGAATGCTTTATACTTTCCACAGAACAGAAACTAAAATAACCTATTATACAATTAGTTACAAATACAATCCTTGAGTTTTTTTGCCCATACACATGAGAATTGTCTAAAACATGTCTTCTTTGTAGCAGTTAGGCCCTGCCACCACAACTAAAGCCAACCCTGCGTGGCTGAGTTCACAAATCTTCTGTAACCTGTAGCTTCCCTGTCACTTCTCTGGCTCTCCTCTCCTGCTAAGTTTGGTCTTCTGGCAGTAATTAAAACCTTCTGCCACCACCATTGCTACCACTGCTGCTGGAACCACCATACCAACCTTAGTTTCATGGTTTGGCAAAGTTTTGGGCTCCACCACCTTAGGGGCCAGAGCTTTCAAAAATTTCCTCCTTTCATGGATCCAAAATCTGAAGTGTGATTGTTGTAATTGCCAAAATTATTATAGGTTCCGCCATTTCCAAGTTGCTGCCATTGTTACCAAATCCATTATAGCCATCCCTACTTCCACCATATCCACCACCACCTTGACTGCCACAAAAGCTACCTCACCCCACTGAAGTTTCTTCCATAACCAGAGTTGTCATTCCCACCAAGACCACCTCCATGACTGCCAACAAAGTTTCCAGAACCACTTCGACCTTTTGGCTGGATGAAGCACTAGCCGTCTCTTGCTTAGAGATTTCTTTACTTCACAGCTCTGGCCATTCACAGAATGGCTTTTTGAATAATAATCTTGTCTACAGAGTCATGGTCATCAAACGTTACAAAAGCAAAGCCTCTCTTTTGCCACTGCCTCAGTCAGTTATGATTTCAATCACTTCAATTTTCCCATACCGTTCAAAATAATCTCTTAGATGATGTTCTAATGCCACCAACAAAAATCTTTGTCACAGTTAAGTGGGCACCAGGTCTTCGAGAATCCTCTCTTGAGACCGCCCTCTTTGGTTCCGCAACTCTTCCATCCACCTCCTCCATAGTGGCATATGTGACAAACCTAAGCCTCTGGAGTGTGAGGTGTTTGGATCTGTCATTACCACACAGTCTGTAAGCATTCTCCATTGCTCAAAATGCCCATTAGTTGTTTCAAAACTCAAACCTCCAAAGAAGAGCTCCCACAGATGTTCAAGCTCTTCAAGGAGCAGCTGTTCACAATGGCAGTGGGAGGGGAGACTTTTTTCTTTTTTTAAGTTTATTTATTTTGAAAGACAGAGAAAGACAGAAAATCCCAAGCAGTGCCAGAGACCAGCTCCAGCAACCAGGGGTTCCCGAAGGAAGAACGGCGTCAGTGAAAATAAAATAAAACTAAAATAAAAAACTGGAAAAAAAAAAACTAAAATAAAAAACTAAAACTAAAATAAAACGGACACAGACAACAGTGTGTTGAACTGGCCGATTTATTGCAGTAAACGTGGCATTATATATGCTAGTGATTTTCTTGTAACATACGTCATCTATGTTTTTCTAACATTACCCAATTTTAAAATTGTTCCTTTGTATAATCACCCAACAATGAATAACATGATTGTTTTGTCATAATGTTCCCTCCTGCCCTTTGCTTATTGATTAATTTCTTTTATTGTTTTTATTATGTATCTATGTTTATTTATAATTCACAAAGTATTTGCTTTGCTGTTTTCATGAAAGGCCATTTATCTCTCAACACCTCAAGTGGAACAGTTACAGGGACATGACCTCTTAGTTGTTTCCCTGAACCATTCGTGTTTTTGAAGAACAAAAGTGTTCGCTTGGGTCCAAGGTGCCAGGAAGGGGGCCAAGAGGGCCTTAGAAATCCACACCTTATACATTCTCAGAGAGAAAATGCACCTAGGAACCAATGAACCCATTCTGTACTTTAACCGACTAGGTTCAATCATCATCTGGAATGCCTCCAGATTTGGCCACTGGGGGCCAGGTGGGCCCAGGGGTCAGAGTGACCTGTGTCCATAGATACACTCCTTAGTTACCAGAGTGGAGCTCTCGGATCCATATGTCTCTCCTTCATTGGCCGCCTTTGCTGGCAAATGCACGAGGCTATCCTTCCTGCAAGTAGAGGAGTCCTCATAGGGGATGGCAAGGGCTAAACGTTCTTGCGGAACCTTATTTTCTTCCCTAATGGTTCTTTTCCCAGGGGGCCTGCCAAGGGCAATTCCCCAACAGACAATACCTCAGGTAGTTTTAAGGCCAAATTACCTAAAAGCGGGAGTACAAGAAGCTTCAATGTCAGCGGGCCGCCCTGCAGTCATCAGTGTCCACAGCCCCGGCTTTGCCACTCAGGCTGGGATAGCTCGGCTTCCAGCAAAGCAGACTCTGCACTGTCAGCCTGGAGCCCGATGAAGCACTCAAACCCACAAACAATGAGATCATGACCTGAGTCAAAATCAAGAGTTGGACGCTTAACTAACTGGGCCACCCAGGTGCACCAGGCAGGGAGACTTTAACAATGCTTACTCAGTGATATCCACGGACTGAAAAGCACATGTTGATTTTTTTATGTTGACTTTGTACTCTATGACCTTGTTAAGTCACTTATTAGTTCTAGTAGTTTTTTGTGTACATTCCTTGGAATCCACATTTATGTGGATAAATGTGTTCTCTGCAACAGGTACATGAAAAGGTACTCTACATCAATAATCATCAGGGAAATTCAAATCAATACCACAATGATATATCATCTCACACCAGTTAAAAAAGAGAGATCAAAAAGAGATATCAAAAAGAGATAACTGTTATCAAAAAGAGTTAACAAATGTTGGTAAGGATGTAACAAAAAGGGAACTCTTTTTTTTTTAAATATTTTATTATTTATTTTTGAGAGACAGAGGCAGAGCATGAGGCGGGGAGGGGCAAGGATAGAGGGAGACACAAAATTTGAGGCAGGCTCCAGGCTCTGAGCTGTCAGCACAGAGCCCTACAGGGGACTCAAACTCACGAACCATGAGATCATAACCAGAGCCGAAGTCGGACACTCAACCGACTGAGCCACCCAGGTGCCCCAGTAAAGGGGAACTCTTGATGTTATTGGTAGATTGGTATAGCCATTATATGAAACGGTATGAATGTTCCTCAAGAAATTAATAGAACTACATTATGATCGAAATATTGCACTTCTGTGCATATATCCAAAGGAAGCAAAATCAGTATCTCAAAAAGATATCTGCACTCCCATGTTTATTGCAGCATTATTCACAATAATTAAGATAGAGAATCTAAATATCCATCAACAGGTAAATGGATAAAGAAACTGTGGTATACAGGGATGCCCGGGTGGCTCAGTCAGTTGAGCGTCCAACTTTAGTTCACATCATGGTCTCATGGTTCGTGAGTGCCAGCCCCACGACGGGCTCTGTGCTGACAGCTTGGAGCCTGGAGCCTGCTTTGGATTCTGTGTTTCCCCCTCCCCCACCTCTGCCCCTCCTCTGCTTGTGCTGTGTCTCTCAAAAATAAATAAACGTTAAACAAATTAATTAAAAAAAGAAACTGTGACACAATAGAATATTATTCAGCCATTAAAAAAGAAGGAAACCTTGTCATTCTTTACAACATGGATGAACCTAGAAGGTATTATGCTAAGTGAAATAAACCAAACAGAGAAAGACAAAGACTGTATGGTACCATTTATATGTGGAATCTTGAAAAAAAAATGTTGAACTCATAGAAACAGAGTAGAATAGGGGTTATCAGGGCCCACGAGGTAGAGAAAAATGAGGAGATGTTGGTCAAAGAATATGAAATTTCAGTTATAAGATGACTAAGTTCTAAGGAACTAATGTACAGCATGATGACTATAGTTAATAATACTGTATTATATACTTGAAATTTGCTAGTGGAGTAAATCTTAAGCATTTCCACCACACACAGAGACACACAAAAGGTAATTACATGAGCTTGTGGATGTGTTAATTAACTTAATTGTGGTAATCATTTCACAATGTGTGTGTGTGTGTGTGTGTGTGTGTATATATATATATAGCAAATAATCATTGGTACACTTTAAATATGTATACTTTACTTTGTCAATAATTTCCTCAATTAAACTTGGAAATATCCATGGGCAAGTTTTTGTGTGAACAGAAGTTTTCTTTTTATTAATCTTTTTTTAAATGTTTATTTATTTATTTTGAGAGAGAAAGAAGGTGCAAGCAGGGGAGGGGTAGAGAAAGAGGGAGAGAGAGAGAATCCCAAGCAGGCTTCATGCTGTCAGCGCAGAGCCCAATGTGGGGCTCTAACTCATGAACCATGAGTTCATGACTTGAGCCAAAGCCAACAGTCAGATGCTTAATTGACTGAGCCAACCAGGTGCCCATGGACATAAGTTTTCCATTCTTTTCGGTAAATACCAAGGGTCATGATTGCTGCATGTATGGTTAGAGCATATATAGTTTGTGAGAAGCCACCAAACTGTCTTCCAAAGTGGCTGTGCTGTTATGCATTCCCACCAGCAATGAATCAGAGTTCCTGTCACGCCACAGCCTTGTCAGCATTCGGTGTTGTCAGTGGTGTAGATTTTGGCCATTCTAATAGATGTCTGGCATTATCTCATTGCCAGTTTAATCTGCATTTACCTGATGACACATGATGTGGAACATCTTTCCATATGCTTCTTTGCCACCTATTCATCTTCTTTAGTGAGTCTTGTTCTTTTTTGGATGTCTTGGCCAAGATTTTAAAATCAGCCTCACACACATGTGCATGTGCACATGCACTCTCCTACATGTTGAGGTTCGATTGGCATTGCATTGAATTTGAAGACTAAGTTGCAGTGACCTGACACCTTTACAATATTGACTCCTACAACTCACAAACATGGTGTCTCATCCATCAATGTAGGTTTTTAACATTTTTTCCAATATTTTTCTCCACATTCTGCCTAGAGAACTTGCACATCTTTGGGGGTTTATCCCCAGGAATGTAATATTTTGATATGAGACAAATGGCATTTTTTAAATTTTCATTTCAAATTCTTTTAAAAGACTGCCTGCCATGTAAAACAAGAAGACTGTCAATGTATTGTAGGTTTCATAACATGTTGAAGTGAAATATATGACAATAATAATGAAATTCGGGGGAAATAAAATTTTGAGCATACTGTTGTAATACTCTTATGTTGTGGAACAGTTAAAGAATAATTCAAGGTAGACAGTAATAAATTAAGGATGCTTATTGTAATCATTAGAATAACCACTAAAAATGTAAAAAAAATGATTTAAAAAGATAATAAAAGAGGAAAAATGAAGAACTAAAACATACTTTTTTTTTTTAACTTGTTATTCTTTGAGAAAGAGAGAGAGCAAGCAGGGAAGGGTCAGTAAGAGGGTAGAAGAGAATCTTAAGCAGGCTCCATGCTCAGCACAGAGCCCAGCATGGGAATTCATCTCATGACCATGAGATCATGACCTGAGCCAAAATCAAGAGTCAGATGCTTAACCAGCTGGGCCACCCAGGTATCCCTAAGAACTAAAACACACTTGGTTAAGCGAAAGGAAAGGAGGAACAAACAAAGAAGAGATGTAAAATTTTAAAAATAAATCAGTTTTGGGTGCCTGGTGGCTCAGTCGGTTAAGCGTCTGACTTCGGCTCAGGTCATGGTTCGTGGGTTCGAGGCCCCTGTTGGGCTCTGTGCTGACAGCTCAGAGCCTGGAGCCTGTTTCAGATTCTGTGTCTCTTTCTCTCTCTGCCACTCCCCCACTCACATTCTGTCTCTCTCCCTCTCTCAAAAATAAACAAACATTTAAAAAATAATAATAATAAATTAAAAATAAAAATAAATCAATTTCCAGTAACTGTATCAGTAATCACAACAAATTTAAAAGGACTAATTAGTCTTTAAAGTTTATTTATCTATTTGAGAGAGAGCACTTGTGTGAGCAGGGGACAGGCAGAGAGAGAGGGAGAGAGAATCACCAGCAGGCTCCTCACTGTCTGTGCAGACCCCGACACAGGAGTTAATCTCAAGAACCATGTGATCATGACCTGAGTGGAAATCAAGAGTCACTTAACTGACTGAGTCATCCAGGCACCACAGCACTAATTACTCTTTAAAAAAAGACTGTCAGGGTGCCGGGCTGGATCAGTTGGTAGAGCATGTGGCTCTTGATCTCAGGGCCATGAGTTCAAGCCCCACCTTGGGTGTAGAGCCTACTTATAATATAATAATAAATCTTAAAAAAAGAAAAGAAGATTGTCAGACTATTTAAAAAAAAAAGACCCAACAATATCCTGCCTACAAAAAAACACACTTTAAATATAAGCAGTTGATTTAAATATGAGTAACTGGAAATAAAATGAGAAAAAATATTCCATGCAAATAGAAACCACATGAAAATTGATATGGTTATATTAATAAATGTCAAAGTAAGTTTGAAGGAAGAGGTGAAAGAAAAAAGAAGGAAATTTATAATTAGAAGATACATTCCATAGAAAGAAGCCATAATCCTGAGTGTGTATGTACTTAGTAATATGACTTCAAAATTTATGAAGCAAACAATTAACAGAACTATATGGGAAAGACAAATTTAGAATTACATATTGAAATTTAACATACCTCCTTGATAATCAATACAGCAAGCAGACAAAACATCACTAAGGTTATAGGACATTTGAGCAACAATATCAAACAACTAACCTAAGCCACAGTTGCGGAAGGTTACACAGTCTCTTCAAATGTATATGAAACACTGAACACGATATAACATATGCTAAGCCATTAAACTAGTAATCAATTTCAAAGGATTAAAATCATACAAATTACATTCTTTAAGGCAACAAAATTAAGTTGGAAATCATTGATGATACAGTATCTAGAAAATCCCCAATTATTTGAAAATTAAGTAACTTCTAGGGGCACCTGGGTGGCTCAGTGGGCTGAGTGACTTTGGCTCAGGTCATGATCTCGTGGTTCATGAGTTCAAGCCCTGCATCGGGCTCACTGCTGTCATCACAGAGCCAGCTTGGGATCCTCTCCCCCTCTCTCTCTGTCCCTTCCCTGCTGGCTCTCTCTCTCTCTCTCTCTCAAAACTAAATAAACATTAAAAACTTTTTAATAAAAACAAAGAAGATAATCCATTCATCAAAAATGAAATTGCAGTGGAAATTAGAAAATAGTTGAAAGTAATAGTAATGAAAATACAACATATGAAAATTTGTGGGATGCAGCTATAGTAGTTCTCAGATGGAGATTTGATTAAGTAAATATCTCTACAAGCTTAAGAAAGAGTGAATGTAGAATGAAAGAAATAATAAACATAAAATCAGAAATTAATGAAATAGAAAATAGATATAAAACAGAGATTATCAATGGAGCCAAAAGATGGTTCTTTAAAAAGATTAATAAAATTGACAAAATTGATCAAGGAAAAGGAAGAGTGAAAAAAACAGAAATACCTAATATTAGGAAAGGCAGGGACAACATCACTCTAGATGCCATACACTTTAAGAGAATAATATGGGGATGTCATGACTAATTTTATGCCAATAAGTTTGACAGACTAGATGAAATGGGCAACTTCCTAGAAAAACATAACTTACAGAAATTGGCACAAGAAGAGAGAAAATTGGAACAATCCCGTATCTTTCAATGAAATTAAATCCATAATTTAAAACATTCCAACAACAAAATGCTAGATCCAGATGGCTACACTGGTAAATGCTACCAAACTTTTAAGGAAAAAGATCAACAATTCTATACAAAATCTTTCAGATAGGCCAGCATAACCTTGATACCAAAACCTATCAGGGATATTACAAGGAAAAAAAAATAGAGCAATATTCCTTTAGAATATAGACAGAAAAAAACTCAAAGTGAAAATTTAACAAATAAAATACAATGTTATATAAGAACTATACACATTATGGTTATGTGAGTTTATTCTAGAAAGACATAGGTGGCTTAACATTAAAAAAATCATTCAAGGGGCGCCTGGGTGGCTCAATCGGTTAAGAGGCGGACTTTGGCTCAGGTCATGATCTCGCGGTCTGTGAGTTCGAGCCCCGCGTTGGGCTCTGTGCTGACTGCTCAGAGCCTGGAGCCTGTTCCAGATTCTGTGTCTCCCTCTCTCTCTGACTCTCCCCCGTTCATGCTCTGTCTCTCTCTGTCTCAAAAGTAAATAAACGTTAAAAAAATTTTTTAAAAAAATCATTCAATATAATTTTAACAACAGGATCATCTTATCAGACACAGAAAAAGCATTTTATAAAATTCAACCCCCATTCATAATAAAAAGCCTTAGTTAACTAAGCATAGAGAGAAACTTCCTCAATTTGATAAGATTATTTACCTAAAATATACAAATCACATCCTCCTAACAAGACAAGAATGTCTATTATCACCACTTCTATTCGATACTGTATTAGTGGTCCTAACCAGTGCAATAAGGAGAGAAAAAAAATTTTTAATAAAAAATTGGAAAGAAAACAGTAGCATTTTATTCATAAATGACATGATTGTGTACATAGACTATACAAGAAATCTACAAAGTACTGGAAGTAATAGGTGAATTTAGCAAAGCCATGTGAAATAAAGTCAATATGCAAATATCAATTGTATTTCTTCATACTTGCAAGAAACAATTGGAAGATGAAAATGTAAAAACAATACCATTTACAATAGGATTTTAAAAATAAAATACACAGGACTAAATAAAGCATGCAAGATTCCACACTGAAAACAACATGGGGAAAAATAAAAGAAGACCTAATAATAGGAAAGAGTCTATTTTACAGATTAGAAGACTTATTTGTTAGGATGTCAGTTGTCCCCAGGCTGGTCTACACAATCAATGTAATCCTAATCAAAAGCCAGGAGACTTTTTTTGGCAGAAATTAATAGGTTAAATTTAAAATTTATGTGGAATTGAAAAAAACCTAGGAGAGTCAAAGTCATATTTAAAATCAGCACAGGGGCGCCTAGGTGGCTTAGTCAGTTAAACATCCAACTCTTGATTTCGGCTTAGGTCATGATCTCACAGTTCATGAGTTCCAGCCCCACATCGGGCTTGTGCAGACAGCACAGAGGCTGCTTGGGATTCTCTCTCTCTCCTTCTCTCTCTGCCCCTCCTCTTCTCATGCACTCTCTCTCTCTCAAAAATAAATAAACATTAAAAAATAAAATAAAATATGGGGCACCTGGGTGGCTCAGTTGGTTAAGTGTTTGACTTCAGCTCAGGTCATAATCTCATGGCTTGTGAGTTTGAGCCCCACATCGGGCTCTGTGTTGGCAGCTCAGAGCCTGGATCCTGTTTTGGATTCTCTCTCTCTCTCTCTCTCTCTCTGCCCCTCTCCTGCTCATGTTCTGTCTCTCTATGTCTCTCACAAATAGACATTAATATATATATATATATATATATATATATAATTAAATAAGCACAAAGATGGAAGATATATATAACTAGTCTTCAAATTTTAGATTAAAGGTAAGTAATTAATACAATATGGTATAGGTTTAGGATAAACAAATAGATCAATGGAACAGAACAGAGTCCAGATGTAGGTTCATACATATATGACCAATGACAAAGACACCAATACAATTTAAGGGGAAAGAAAATTCATAGAATAATACTGTTGGAAGAATGCAATATCCAGATGGAAAAAAAATTCACTTTGATCCTTACACTTACACCATTCATATTAATTTAAAATGCATCATAGGGGCATCTGGGTGGCTTAGATGGTTAGCATCCAACTCTTGATTTAAGCTCAAGTCATGATCTCAAGGTCATGAGATCGAGGCCCATGTCAGGGTCCATGCTGGGCGTGGAGCCTGCTTAAGATTCTCTCCCTCTCCCTCTGCCTCTACCGCTCTCAAAAAAGAAATAAAACAGATCATAGATCTAAATTTGAAATCTAAAATTATGAATCTTCTAGCTGGAAACACAAGACACTATATGAGCTTCGGGTGTCAAAAATTTCTTAAATAGGAGTAAAAAGTACTAACTGTAAAAGAAAAACTGTTAAATAAATTTCATCAAAATTTAAAACTTCTGCTCATCAAAAGACACAAAGTGAAAAGTTATGTCACAGACTGGGAGAAAATATTTGAAATGCATAGTTATGTGAAGGGTTTGTAAGCAGACTGCGTCTTTCAAATCAATAATAAGGCAACCCAGCTTTTAAATAATGAGCAAAAGATTTTCACAAACACTTGGCAAAAATATATATATACTGGGGTCCCTGGGTGGCTCAGTCTGTTAAGCGTCCGTCTTCGGCTCAGGTCATGATCTCACAGTTCATGAATTCAAGCCCCGCATCGGGCTCTGTGCTGACATCTTGGAGCCTGGAGCCTGCTTGGGAATCTGTGTCTCCCTCTCTCTCTCTCTCTCTGCCCCTCCCCCACTCTCACCTGTGTCTCTCTCTAAAAAATAAATAAACATTACAAATAAAAAGACACACACACACACATACACACAAATGGCCAAAAAATTAAATGGAAAGAATTTCAACATCTTTAGTCATTAGGGAAATTCAAACACCATGAGATAGTATCACACACCCACATCAATGGTAATACTGCCAAGGGCTGAGAGGCTATGTAGCTACTGGAACTTTCATATACTGCTGGTAGGTGTGTATAATAGTACAACTTCTTTTGAAAATTTTTCGCATTTTCAGCTAAAATTAAACATATACTGGGGCGCCTGAGTGGCTCTGTCGGTTAAGCGTCTGACTCTTGATTTCTGCTCAGGTCATAATCTCAAGGTTGTGAGATAGAGCCCAGCATCTGGCTCTGGGCTCGGCATGGAGCCTGCTTGAGCTTCTCTCTCTCTCCTTCTCCCCCTACCCCTCCCCTGCTTGCACGCTCTCTCAAAAAAAAAAAAAAAAAATCAAACATATGCCTACGTGATGACCTAGCAATTCCACTCAGGCACACGAGAAAAATGAGAACACATGTTCACACACACACAAACACACGCGTGTACTCATGCACACACACAGAGACTTACAGAAAAATAAAAAGCCTTCTTCATAATACCAAAAAGTGAATTAATCCAAATGCTCATTAATAAGAGAATGAATAAACAAATTGTATATGCATAGAAAAAAAAGAGCAAACTACTGTTACATGCAAACCACTTGGATAAATCTTAAAAATATTAAGTTGTATAACAATACCAAGCACAAAGAGTACATACTGTATAATTCTATTTAAATAAAGTTCAAGAACAAATAAGACTACTGGATGTTAACTGAACTTACTGTGATCATTTCACAATATATAAACATCAAGTCACTCTGCTGCATACCTGAAACTAATACATGTCAATTCTACCTCAATTTTTAAAAAGACTATGGTAATGGAAATAAGAATATCTCTTACATCTGGAGGTGGGTGTTGGCTGGAAACATGCACAAGAAAATGCTCTATATGACACCTCTGTTCCACATCCGTCATCACATTCTATCTCTGAACCATACCCAGGATCCTCTAATTCTCCTGATCTCCACTGGTCCCACCCTAGTCCAAGTCTCAACTGTCTCTGATGTACATGCCAGAAAAAGGACCCTTCTGCCTGAGGAGTAAATGAGAGGACTCATTAGGTAAGAGTGGTGTTCTCTATGTGAATGAGTTGGAGCCATTACCACAAAACTTTCATTCCCTATTGATTCAGGATTTTAACTTAACCTGATTGTCTTTTGTGCTACTTTAAGATTTTATGACTCTTCTGGAGCCTTAACCATAGAATGTAACATTGTTTCTATGGGAAAATGCATTTTGATTTTCAACAATTGTTTAGAAAACTTTTTAGAACCCAATCATTCCCTCATTGGGGAGTTGTCCCTTGTTTTTTTTGTTTTGTTTTGTTTTAATAGTTTTTTTTTTTTTTATTCGAGAGAGAGTGAGCAGGGGAGAGGGACAGAGGGAGAGAGAGAGAATCCTAAGCAGACTCCAAACTCAGTGTGGAGCCTGATGCGGGGCTCCATCCCACAACCCTGGAATCAGGACCTGAGCCAAAATCAAAAGTCCGATGCCTGGGTAGCTCAGTTGGTTAAGCATCCAGCTCTTGATTTTGGGTCAGGTCATGATATCACAGTTCCTGGGATCGAGCTATGCATAGGGTTCCATGCTGACAGTGCAGATCCTACTTGGATTTTCCTTCCCTCCCTCTCTTTCTCTCTCTCTCTCTCTCTCTCTCTCTCTGCACCCCTCCCCCACTCTGTCTCTAAAAAAGAAAAAAGAGTTGGACACTCAACCAACTGAGCCACCCAAGTGCCCCATTAATAGTATTTTAAAGTATCTTTAAATCTTTTAAATGGATTTATAGTCTGTGTTTCTAACCATCTTTGAAAATCACGAAGGGCAGAGTCTTCCACTGCTCGTTCTATAACAGTATGGCGTGCAGCCAGGAGCCACGGGAAACACAGCATGGATGCTTGCCCCACGTTTCATCTCAAGTGAGCTGATTCACAGAATGTGTCCTTCAGATTACGCTTGAACGAATCTCTGTATCCACATCTTGTGCAAGGGTTTACCACATCTGTATTTGTTTCTTAGAGCAGCTCTAGCTGCCACAAGTTTAGTGGCTTGAAACAATACACATTTATTCTCTTACATTTCTGGAGACCAGAAACCCAAAATGGTATCTTTGGGCCCCAAATCATAGTGTCTGTACAGCTGTGCTCCCTCCAGAGGTTCTAGGGGAGAATCTGTGTCCTTACTTTTTCCAGCTTCTAGAGTTGCATTCTGTGGTTCCTGGGCCCTTCCTCCGTCTTCAAAGTCAGCAGCATACCATCCGCCTTCAACCATCCACGTGGCCTTCTGTCTCAAAAATCAAACCTTCCTCACTTTCCCTTTTATGGCGACACCTCTGATTACATTAGCCTCCCTGGATAATCCAGGATAATCTCCTCATCTGAAAGATCCTTACCTTAACCGCATCTGCAAAGTCTCTTTTGTCATATAAGGTAACATCCACAGGTTCTTTGGATTAGAACATGGATCTCTTTGGGACCATGTTTTCAGTCTACCACAATGCCTGTGCTTTATCTCCTCAGGTCCTTTCGGTATGATTTTTCCCTCCCTCCTCTGTGCCTAACAAAAAACCTAGCCCACAGCAGGTGTAGCATAGCTGCTGCTATGCTGTAAGTGACTCCTGTAGTAGCCGGGGTTAATTGATGCAGGCGTTACTACCATAACAAATCTCCAAGTGTTAATTCAACAAATGTATATTTCTCACTCATGTCACAGTCCGGTGCTGATCAGGAAGTTCTTCAAACAAGATCTAAGCTAAGCTCCTTCTTTTACGGCTGCCATCTTAAAAGAAGTGGCCTCCAAAGTGCAATATATATTGAATGAATGTAAAATGCAGACTTAACAGAAAGAATTAGGACATGGGAGAACCTCTGACTAGAGGTAAGGCTATGTTGTTCAAAAGCCCCTCCTGGGTTAGACCTTTGCAGAAACTCCTCTGGACAATTCCACATGTATGCACACACACATGCATACATGCATGTACACACACTCCTTCAAAAGCCTCATATATATTACCTTGGAATTAGTCACTGTCATCTATCCTGTTATTTGTGTTACTGTTCTTTCCCAATAGCATGAGTAACTGGGTAGAACCTACCCGTATTTTAGTTTGTACGTATTGTTACAGCCCGGTGAAGAAATCCTCTCATTTGCAAACTGGCAGTTAGACCAAACAGAATTTGAGTCAAGGCTTAAAACATTTTACAAGTAATTTAAAAATAATACAAAACGTATTTTCCAAATTTAAAAGTAATTGGGTGGCTCAGTTGGCTAAGCATCCAACTCTCGGTTTTGGCTCAGGTCATGATCTCACAGTTTCCTGAGTTTGAGGCCTGTGTGGGGCTCTGTGCTGACAGAGCAGAGTCTCGGGATTCTCTCTCTTCTCCCTCTTTCTGCCCCTCCTCCGCTCATGCTGTCTCTGTCTCTAAATAAATAAATAAACTAAAAAAATTGTTTTTAAATGTTTATTTATTTTTGAGAGAGAAAGAGCACAAGCAGGGGAGGAGCAGAGAAAGAGGGAGACACAGAATCTGAAGCAGGCTCCACGCTCTCAGCTGTCAGCACAGAGCCCAAGGCAGGCCTTGAACTCACAAACTATGAGATCATGACCTGAGCTGAAGTCGGATGCTTAACCACTTAACCAACTGAGTCATCCAGGTGCTCCTAAAAAAAAAAAAAGTTTTTGAGTAATTGACTTAATTATTTGTAATTGCAAAACACTAAGTAGTAAAGAACTAAAGTAATATTACATTTTAAAATATTAAGTTTTAAAAGTAATTCTTGCATTGTTCTGAAATTGTAAAAGTAAATCAATAAGGGAGGGATTAATATGCAGTTTGTAAAAGTATTCACTGTTTTCCTGAACCTAGGCATCTCTAGTACATTCAAAATTATCCAATTTATGAGTAACTCGTTTGTAAATTAAACTGCGTGGTTTGCATCCTTGCCTTTCCACTTACTGGGAAGATGAGGGTGATGATATGCTTGCCTCATGGGGTTGCTGAGAAATTACATGGGTTCATTCCCGTCAGGCTTTTTGAAACACACAAGGTGAGTCCTTGAGAAATGATAATTATCGGTCCATGGAGGATGCTTTTGGGGGAGGCCATCAAGTCAAAACCCAGGGCTGACATTATTGACATCAAACCATCTTAAGCCAAGTTGACTGAGAGAGTAAGTAGAAGGTAAACAGATGGATGGCATCAGCCACTGCTTATCTCCAACAACCCCTCACATCTGCCAGAGCAGACTCCTGGGTTGGACAGGCGCTGATTCTGACTCGGTGTGTGAAATCCTACATCCCTTACACTGGCCTCCTCTGCATGATTTTATATTTGAAAAAAATTGTTTTATTGTTTTTAATTTTTTTTTTAATGTTTATTTTTGACAGAGAGACAAAGCATGAGCAGGGGAGAGGTAGAGAGAGAGAGACAGACAGAATCCAAAGCAGCTCCAGGCTCCAAGCTGTCAGCACAGAGCTGGATGCGCGTGCAGGAGGGGCTAGAACTCACTGGCCCGATCTGTAAGATCATGACCTGACCCAAAGTCAGATTCTTGGCCACCCAGGCGCCCCTCAAGTTCTATTTTCAAAGTGGATATTTATGTTTTTAATCACATATGTAACTGTGTGAGAGAAACCACTTTTAAAAAGTTTTTCTATTTTATCGAAATTCTGTTTATGTTTGGACTTCTCTGCTAAACTATAAGCTCCTCTAAGGAGGAAACAATCCCTTTCTCACTGAACGCCAGCAGCAAGCTCAGTGCACAGGTATTGTAAGTAAATTTCTACCACCAGCGGGGAACTAAAGAGCCACTCTGTGAGGTGAGAGTGGGGTGGGAGGGGGAAGGAGGATGCTGGGGTCTGTTTTAACAGATCTCCTGAAAGGCGTTCTCCACTCAAGCCTTTAGAGCGAGACTTGCTTTGGGGTTGTCGCTGGTTTCCCTTCACCAGGAGGAGTTTGTCACTTTAAGACAGATACCAGGAAGTTAAAAGTGGATGTGGAAGGGCGGGGAGGGATAGAGACACAGGGCCACTCTGTCTCCAGGGAGGGTAGTTGCGTGTCTGGGCGGCCACAACTGAAAAATAAAGGTTGTAGGATTTTTTTTTCTGCCCAAAGCAGGGTTGGCCCACGTTATATTTTCGCTGCAGGAGGGAGTGGGTGCCGCTGAGTGGCTGGGCTTTGGCTGGAAGGAGGTGGAGAGGAATGGCTCCTCCCCATTGGCTGTTGCTGTTTGCACTCAGTTCCTTTATATGTCTTTGATAACAGCTGAAGGGCAGAGTAGCCCCTGCATGACAGCTGAAAGATTGGCCAAGTGCTGCAAAAGACAGTGAGATGGGTTACCGCAGTGGGGCTCTCAGCTCTGGGTCTTGCAAACGCAGGGCTCCCATATCCTTTGCGCAGCCATTCCCTACAGCCAAAGGGAAGGCAGAATCTGGCTTCCCCCAAAGCACCTGTTGAGGCAGCATTTATTTGGATGCGGAGACCAAGGTCTCTCTTCCTCGAAATGTGTTAACTGATGTGTGCTTTCTGTCTTTTGTCCCTTTTTTTTTTTTTTTTTTTTTTGGACAGGTTACATCGATCCAGCCTGGGGAAGACATCTGGAGACCATGACCAAGAAAAGAATTGCTGTGATTGGAGGAGGTGCAAGCGGGCTCTCTTCTATCAAGTGCTGCCTGGAAGAAGGCTTGGAACCAGTCTGTTTTGAAAGGACTCATGACATCGGAGGACTCTGGAGGTTCCAGGTAAGTCTCCTGGTTCTTTAATACTTGTAAACCTCTCTGCCACTAAGGGCCCCACAGGAGTGTTAGTTTGCAACCTCAGGAGCTCCCCAGGTGTAATTTGAAACTTGAGCGCACAGAAAGACCCAAAAAAGTGGCAGGCCACTCCAGGTTGGTAGATGGCAGGTTTAAATAAGCAAGGGACCTTAAATATGAGGCTTGTCCTGGGCAGCAGTAATACACGTAGATCTCTGCACCCACCACATGTTAAAAATTCATATAGAGGCGTCAACTGGCTTCCATCAGTACCATGCACATGGTCTCAACACCACATCACTAGGAAGGCAAGCAGAATGCACATTCCAAGAAGTCTCTGAGGGTCCAATTCCTGGGTCAACCTGTGGTCACATCCTCTCGATGACCTCCTCCCAACATGCCACTTCTCCTGACCAGCTTTTACGGGGGGGGGGGGGGGGAGTGTCACACAACCCCCTCTTCCATAGTGTCCCCTAAGCAGTCAGCAAGGGGTTTCAGTATCACGGAGGTGGTTCATTTGGTGTCTGTCTGCACTGGGGGGCAGATACCATAGCAACAGTGTGGTTACATGCAAAAGAAAACACAGATTAAGATAATGATTCTCAAAACAATTATTTTTTCCACCAAGAGCTGCATGATTCCAACAACTGATTTATTAAGTTCCCTAGTTTGGGGGTGGCTCCTTCAGGGATTCACTTATGTTCTCATGTGATTTAGTAAAGGCGATACATTAGCAGACTCATCAGGTATGAACACACAGCATACCTGTTCGGATAATGGCACGGGTGCCTCCTTTTGAGACAAAAATAATGCCCGAAGCCATTCTATTTTGGAGGGCAGTTCTTCTCACTAGAGATATTTCAGTATTCAGTAAGGACAAGTTTTGTTGGTTATCATTTAATATTTCCTGGATGAATTTAGTAAGGGCATCTATATGTGCTATAACGTCCGCCAAACCAATGGAGGAAACAAAGACAACAGCCACAGCCAAATAATCCGTCAGTGAAAGACACGGTGTACCTACCTAGTCTTGAGAAGAGAGAAATTGGCAACTATTGTTACCATGGTGGTGGGGAGGGGGGCGATTCTCCCCTGTGCCAAGGGAAAACCCATGGTGCAGTGGTCCCACCACCCAGGTGGGAGCCATAGCCAAAGATTTGTGCCACACAACCACTGAGCCCCTTTGGGTGGCTACCCAATAAATACCCGGGTGATGTGACCAGTCAGTGCCAAACCAGTCACTTTCCCTTAATATGACAGGATGATTACACAGTTCCCATGATGTCTATCTCATATTCTTGTTACAGCTGGGTTGGTTCTGTTTAGAATGACTTTTCTCTTCCTAATAAAGGGGTGCCCAGGTGTTCGAATGTCCATAAACTCATCCCAGATCTGGCTCAGTGGTGGTATTTCTAGAACCAATCCATTCAGCAGTCTAATAAATGTGTAGTTTAATTGATAGAAAAAGAAGACCCATGCCCAGTGTTATTGATCGTGTGTGCCATGGGCCAGGTTTCCAGATTAGTACTGGTAACATCAGATGAAATCAAGAGTGCTAGTCCTAGCTCATCCTTCTTAATGTACTGTGTTAGGGCCTTTTAGTCCCTTTCCTGGAAGGGCGATACCCACCGTGGCAAGCCTGAGGAGCAAGAGGGGGGCAGCTGCCCACATACCCATCGGTTGGATTGACTTCTTTGTTGGACATAAGAGTGGGCCCACTGAAAGGTATTTCCATCAGGTGCCCATCCTGCAACTGGACACCAAAGGAGCAGCAGAGTCTAAGGTCAAACAGATGTTTAGTAGGAAATTGTATGGGGAGGTATTTCCCTGCTACAAGAATGCCAAGGCCTCATCTTTAGATGTTAGTGTGGCTACAGTTTTAGGACTTTGACCAAGTCATGTATACCATCCATGTTGGCCAGGGGAGGCGGCACTGTCAGGCGTGAGATGGATTAGGGGTGGGTTATGCCAGAGCAAGACCCCCATCTTCTCCCCCTCTTTTAATGGTACCTGTTCCATTGCAGGTATAGTATGTTTCAACAACAGGTTAAGCTTATAGCAGAACAATGGGATCCCAGAAGAGACTGACTAGTTCCTCCTCACCCAGGAGTGCAAAATAACCACCAATCCCAGCAGAACTTCCCACTGCAAATTCCAGTAGATAATGACTTTCCCAGGTGTGATGGGATTTGGTGTTTTCAGCAGCATAACTTGTTGATCCTTGGTATGAGTTGGGGCAACAGGTCTTACTGGTTGATCATGAAAATGTGTTAATGCCTGGAATCGTACCTTAGTCTACTTGGCCAAGGTGGTTTTACCTGTTAGTAATGTCATCTGCTCCTTTAATATTCCATTTTTCCTTTCTACCAACCCTGCTGCTTGGAAGCAGGAACCTCTTTTTACTTTCAAGACTCTTTTTTTAATGTTTATTTATTTTGAGAGGGAGAGAGAATCCCAAGCAGGCTCCACGCTGTCAGCACAGAGCCCGATGTGGGACTTGATCTCACAAACCATGAGCCAAAATCAAGAGTCAGATGCTTAACTGACTGAGCCACCCAGGCACTCCTCACTGTCATGACTTTGACCAGTCTTGCACATCATGACCCTTGAAATGGGACCCTCCCCCCCACCATCACATCTACTGATGAAGGTATCCATACATGATATTCAGTTTCTATAATCCCCTAATGGTGGCAGCCTGGTTTGCATAGTGCCAGGGGAAAGCTTGGACTAGGCCAGACGCCAGTGTCCACACAAACCAGGACATATGTACAACCTTCACACAGAGGGATGGAGATGATATAATCAATTTGCCAGTCCCATACTGGTTGAGAACGCTGGTGGGTGACTCAAGATTCCTTTGGTATTTACCTTTGGCATTGTTTAGAACACACAAAACATGAGTCACTGTAGTTCAAGGGCAATACGGGCTAAGGTATCAGCTTCCTGATTGCCAGGGGATGTCATACTTTATAAGCAGGAATGTAGAAGACAGCCTGTACCACAGCCCCTTGTAGGTAGACCCAAATGTCTTTTTACATATCTTGATCCCCACAAGGGCTTATTCATGATCATCCACCCCTCAGCTTCCCAATGTCCAAGCCATGGGTCTCATCCCTTTAAAACAATCCAATTGTCAGTGCAAAGGGTTAACAAAGGATTAACAGCTAGAACTTACGAGCGATTGATCGCCAGCCAAGCTGTTCTGAGTTCAGCCCACTGGCTGCTGAACTTTGTTCTTTGTTCTTGTTTCCATCCAGATGGTGTCATTATTGGGTTAAGTAGTAACTGCAGTCCTCACAGAGGGATTTCCTGGACTAGACCCATCTGTGTACCAGACATCAGCCAAAATTTCCCCACTACCTCCCCACAGGCTACAGGGACACAACAGGTATAGGGGCAGGGGCACTTGGAGGATCGATATACCCCACAGGTCCTAACTGTACCTGCATTTCTAGTAGGCTGCTGGACAGGGTGCTCCTCTGCTGCAAACAGGCATGCCACTCAATCACAGTGGGAGTTTGAGCCATAGCAGAGGTGGGTCAATGGAACGTATTTTCAACCCATCCCTTCATAGGTAGGGAAGCTCTTACCACAATGTGCTGTTCCTTAGTGAGAGGCTTAACCTGAAGGGGACCTTGGTACACTGATAGGAGCTGTTGCTCTATGGTGGTATGTCAGGTTGTTACCTACTTCCAGAGCTAACCCAAATTCCTAGGAGTACTCTCCTCTTCTCTTGTTTCTGCCAGTGTCCAGCTCATATATTCCGGAGTCACAGACCCATCTAATTCAAATGGCAGTCTTGCTTGAGCGATGCTCAGAACTAACCTGCCTTCTAGCATTTTGGCCTTTCAAAGACAGCTTACTGCTCTGATCCCCAGTTGGGGGGGGGGTGTCTTACTGTTCTTTACCAGGTGATATAAGGCAAGGGGACACTGTATCAGCTGGGGAATAAAAGTCCTCCAAAGCCCCTAAATCCCTACAAAGACTGGCATCTCATTCACATTATTAGGGGTTGGATAGGCTTACACCTATCTGGGACAACAGAAGTCTTATACGACCAGACAGCTCCCAAAAACTTTACAGTGATGTCTTGGCCTTGAATTTTTTGTGGGTTCACTGCCCATCCTCTCTCTCTCCAATAAAGCTTCCAGGGTGTCCTGCAGCAGAAGCAAGTCTTCCCATGTTAACATTGTATTATCAATGTAATGGGCCCATTTTAGTGATATGGAGGAGACCAGGATGGGTCTCAGGCTCCCATCCCATGACATAGGGTAGGGCTGTGCAGGTAACCCTGGAGAAGCACTTGGAAGGCCCATTGTTGCCTCTCCCATGTAAACGCCAATTGGTCTTGTGACTCAGTGGTCAGGGGTATACTGAAAAAAGGCATTTGCTAAGTCCAGTGCAGCACAGTGCACTCCTAGGACTCTGGCCAAGGTATCTAAGATGGTGGCAACGTTGGGCACAGCTGTCTGGATGGGGACGCACTACCTTGTTCAATTCTAGGTAGTGTGCGGTCATTCACCATGAGCCATCTGACTCTTTCACTGGCAATGTTGGGCTGTTGAAAGCACTACGGTCACTTACTGCAGTTTTGGATTGCTTCTCCTAGTTCCTTGTGCCCCACAGGCAATTTATATTGTTTCACAGTTACCAGTCTGCAAGGATGACAGGCTTACTGGTTGCCAGTTGAGGCTTCCCCTCAGCACTTGTTTGATTTACCCAGAATTCAATGGAGATTTGCCCAAAGATAGGAGAAGGGGTGAGGAGCCTCCAACTGCCTAAGCCTAGCCTTTTAGTCAACCAGTGATCATTACCTCTTGATGACCTCCTCCAACAACAAGATATTTTATCTTTCATCAGGAAATGTATGATGGGTTTAATAATGATTAAACTTGGAAGAATTCAACCTGCTGACCTCTTCTCAGCTGCTACCACCTCAGGTGCTATTCAGGTTCTTCTTTCCCTATGCTGGCAGCAAAATAGGACACAGGTTTCTTTACTGATGTCTATGAAAATGCCCCAGAGATCATTTTCATTTAATGAGTTTTGCTGCTATCTGAAAGAGAGTAACAATCTTGCAGGTGGGCAGTGTGAGGGTGGAGTGTAAAAAAATAACAAATATTAGAAAATGTAAAGTGGTGGGGTGCCTGGGTGGCTCAGTTGGTGAAGGGTCATTCACATGATCCCACGGTTCTTGAGTTCAAGCCCTACATCAGGCTCTGTGCTGACAGCTCGGAGCCTGGAGCCTGCTTCAGATTCTGTGTCTCCCTTTCTCTGCCCCTCCGCTGCACTTCCTCTCCGTCTTTCTGTTTCATATAAATAAACATTTTTAAAAAAGAAAAGAAAAGAAAATGTAAAGTAGTTAGAAAATTTAGAGTGGTTGCTCCTGGTCTGCATTAATAAGTAAGTGATCTTGAAATACCTGCTTACAACTCCTTCCGGGGATCCCCTTTTCAGTCCTCTAACTTTATGATCCTTCCACTCCCCTCTCGTCCCCTCTCCTTCTTTCAGTTCTGGTTCAATGTAAAAAACTTTTTTTATGTTTTTATAACTTATTTTTGAGAGAGAGAGACAGAGCATGAGCGGTGGGAGAGGCAGAGAGAGAGAGGGAGACAGAGTCCGAAGCAGGCTCTGAGCTGTCAGCACAGAGTCCGATGTCACGGAGCCCGATGTTACAGAGCCCGATGCTCGAATCACGGACTGCTAGGTCATGAGCCGAAGTCAGAAGCTTAACCGAATGAGCCATCCAGGCGCCCCAAGGATTTATTTATAAAGCATAAATATATTTGCTGTGTGCTCCAAGTCAGCACAGAGCCCAATACGGGGCTCAAACTCACGGCCTGTCTTAAGAGGGCAGAGGGTGCCTGCAACTGGGATTTCTTGTCCTTGCATATATTCAGTTTTAAAATTGAGTTATTAATATTTACATCCAGTCCTACAACTTGTTACTAAGTTTAGGTATCATCTACTTAAAAGATAGTTAAAATAATTATATGCCAAAGAATACCAACCTCCTTTACGGATCTTCAAAGTGGCATGCATTTGGGTTTGCTTTTCAAATCACTTTTTAGGGGCACCTGGGTGGCTCAGTTGGTTAAGCGTCTGACTTCAGCTCAGGTCATGATCTCATGGTTTGTGAGTTTGAGCCCTGCATTCGGTGGGCTCTGTGCCGACAGCTCAGAGCCTGGAGCCTGCGTCCCTCTGTCTCTGCCCCTTCCCTGCTCACACTCAGTCTCTGTCTCTCAAAGATAAACAAACATTAAAAAATAAAATAAAATCACTTTCTAAACCAATGAATGGCATTAAGGTGTCCAGATGTGTTTCAGATTTCATAAAAGAAGACAATGTTGACCAACTGCTTAAAAATGGCTTTATAGCATCTTGACTCTGTCTTGAGGAACAAACTCTATTTGACAATAGTCCTTATTCAGACCTAGAGTGAATACTCCTTGGCAGAACCCCCATGCCTTAGTTTTGGGCACAAGCTGAAAAGGCTATTAATTAGTGTTTGGTAATTAGTAGAAAATCATACTTTTGAAATCCAGCCAGAACTTAGTATAGAGGTTAAAATCACAGCCTGGGTTCAAATCCTGTGTCTGTACCTACTAGCAGAAAAAAATCAAGAGTCAGAAGTTTAAATGTCTGAGGCACCCAGGTGCCCCTATTATAATTATTATTATTCAGAGACCCTGGAGTGGGGCCCAAGCTTTTGGTGTCTTTGGTAAGCATCACAGCCAGGTTTGGCAATGACTGATCAGGCATGAAATCACTTCAGGACCCCATTCTACCTGATTATCAGGTTTCTGGCTTTTAATTCCAAAGTGGTTTAAACTTGTTCTCTGTTAAAAACTTAACTTGAGGGGCGACTAGATGGCTCAGTCAGTTAAGCGTCCAACTTTTGGCTCAGGTCATGATCTCATGGATCATGAGTTCAAGTCCTGCATCGGGCTTTGCTTCCTTAAAAATAAATAAGCTATATGTCATCATAACTCTCTAACCTCTGTTAAGACAGACTACATCTGTGCCTATTATTATATTGTATGTAATATACTTACACATATACATACATGTACACACACACACACACACACACACTATATTTCTAGAGCCAAGTGTAATGCCTGCCACATGTTAAGTGTCAAATATATTTATGCTTTATAAATAAATCCTTGGGGCACCTGGGTGGCTCAGTCAGTTAAGCTTCTGACTTCGGCTCATGACCTCGCAGTCTGTAATTCGAGCCCCGCATCAGGCTCTGTGCTTACAGCTCGGAGACTGGAGCCTGCTTCGAATTCTGTCTCCCTCTCTCTTCCCTGCTTGGCTCTGTCTCTCTCTCTCTCAAAAATAAATAAACATTAAGAATTTTTTTGTTTAATCCCTTGAGAAGCACAATGTCTTGATTGGCTGCTTACAATGCTTGTGGAGGGACACCTGGGTGGTGAACTGATTTCAATTCAGGTTGTGATCTCACCATTTGTGGGTTCGAGCCCCGTGTCAGGCTCTGCGCTTGATAGCATGGAGCTGATTGGGATTTTCCGTGTCTCCCTCTGTCTCTGCTCCCACCCCACTCACGAGCGTGCAGACTCTCTCTCTCTCTCTCTCTCTCTCTCTCTCAAAATAAACATTAAAAAAAAAAGAATGCTTATGGAAATAGAGACTTTCATTCTCATATATTCCACAGTTATACAGTTGTGGGTCCTGAGGTATTATAAACATCCATTAATTTGGAAATAAACATCTCTTACATGCCAATGTTGTTTGGTCAAGAATTTCCTCTGAGATCTGTTTCTACCACCCCCTTATTATTTGGAGTCCTGCTTCCTCGCCCCCACAACCTTTCTGTGATTCACTGGGGGTTTCACACATAGGATCATCCCAAGCACTTTGGAATTCTACCATTGCTGCCACGTGTCCAGTAAGACATCGGGCACTCAGGGCTGCCATTTTCTTTTTCTTGTGATAGGTCTTAGAGATTCAGCATACATGTTTTTCTTCTCCGACACTGTCGCTTGCACTCTCCCATCTCTTTTCCTATGTCTCCATTCCACTTGCAAAACAGGAGTAGGATTCAGTCTCCACTTGCCTTCTTCTTGTTATTGCTGAATACTTTGCAGTAATAATTACTTATAAGTTCTCAAGACATTAATTTCAGTCATTTCTTGGTCTCCTCATTAACATTAGATCAGACTGATAGTGGAAAGTAGGTGCTAATGGGAAATGTATCTTTTTGATTCTTCACACTTTAATATTACTTTAGGAGTGAAATAGCTTTAAAATGATAAACTCCTTATGAATGCTGAGGATTTAATACGTATTTAATGCTGGAAAATACTTTTTTAAGAGTCTTTAGGAGAGCCTGGGTGGCTCAGTTGGTTAAGCGTCCGACTTCAGCTCAGGTCACGATCTCATGGTCTGCGAGTTCGAGCCCCGCGTCGGGCTCTGGGCTGATGGCTCAGAGCCTGGATCCTGCTTCTGATTCTGTGTCTCCCTCTCTCTCTGCCCCTCCCCCATTCATGCTCTGTCTCTCTGTCTCAAAAATAAATAAACATTAAAAAAATTAAAAAAAAAAGAGTCTTTAGTCAATCTGAGTTTTCTAAATCCTTAAAGCATACCAAAGCAGTGCTTTCGAACTTTAATGTGCATATGAATCACTGGAGATTTTGCCAAAATGCATTCTGATTCATTAATCTGGAGTGCTGCCAAAATTCTGCATTTCTTTCTTAAATTTTTTCTTCCAAAATTTTATTTAGATTCAAGTTAGTTGTGTACATATAGTGTAGTACTGGTTCCAGGGGTAGAATTTAGTGACTCATCACTTACATATAACACCCAGTGCTCATCACAAGTGCCCTCCTTAATGCCCATCACCCATTTAGCCCATCCCCCCACCCACCTCCCCTCCAGCTACTGTCACTTTGTTCTCCATAGTTAAGAATCTCTTAGGGTTTGCTTCCCTCTCTGTTTTTATATCTTATTTCATTTTTCCTTCCCTTCCCCTTTTAAGAAACAAATGTTCGTCATTTGTTTCTTAAATTCCATATATGAGTGAAATAATATGATATTTGTCTTTCTGTGACCAATTTTGCTTAGCATAATACCCTCTAGCTCCATCCATGTCATTGCAAATGGCAAGATTTCATTCTTTTTGATGGCCGAGTAATATTCCCTTGTACATATATACCACATCTTTATCCATTCATCAGTCGATGAATCAGTTTGGGTTCTTTCCATACTTGGGCTATCGCTGATAGTGCTGCTATAAACATTAGGGTGCATGTGCTCCTTCAAAGATTCTGCATATCTGATAAGCCCCTAGGTTATATAGATGCTGCTAATCTGAGAACTACATTTCCAGTTGTAAAGCTCTAAACAGCATATGTAGGGGTGCGTGACTGGCTCAGTCAGTAGAGCATGTGATTCTTGATCTCAGGGTTGTAAGTTTGAGCCCCAGGTTGGGTGTAGTGATTACTTAAAAATAGTATCTTAAAAAACAGAGCATATATATATATGTAATATAAAGAAAGATACCATGTGTATACAATATAATGTAAAATGTGGTGTATTGATAAATGTTAATTTAAAATATAAAAACATTCTTTATTTATTTTTAATTAAAAAAAATTTTTTAATGTTTATTTATTTTTGAGAAAGAGTGAGACACAGCATGAGCAGGGGAGGGCCAGAGAGACAGCGAGACACAGAATCTGAAGCAGACTCCAGGCTCTGAGCTGTCAGTGCAGAGCCCAACGTGGGGCTCAAACCACGAACCGTGAGATCATGACCTGAGCTGAAGTTAGACGCTCAACTGACTGAGCCACCCAGGCTCCCCTATTTATTTTTGACAGAGAGAGAGAGAGAGCACAAGCAGGGGAAGGGCAGAGAGAGAGGGAGGTAGAGAGAATCCCAAGCAGGTTCCACACTGTTAGTGAACAGCCTTATGAAGGGCTCAATCCCATGAACTGTGAGATCATGACGCTAGCCAAAATCAAGAGTCGGGTGTTTAACTGACTGAGCCACCCAGGCATACCTAAAATATAAAGTTAAGTAATAAATACCGTTATATGAGTAGCTTTTAAAAAAACTCTTAGGGGCACCTGGGTGGCTCAGTTAAGCCCATGACATCGGCTCAGGTCACGAATTCACAGTTCATGAGTTCAAGCCCTGTATCAGGCTCTGTGCTGACAGCTCAGAGCCTGAAGGCTGCTTCAGATTCTGTGTCTCCCTCTCTCTCTGCCCCTACCTTGCTTGCGCTCTGTCTCTCTCTCTCGCAAAAATAAATATTAAAAAATAAATAAATAATTCTTAAATTTATTAACTCTCTTCCCACCAAAAAAAAAAAAAAAAAAAAAAGACGAATGAATACAGAAGAACTTCAAAGAGGGTATAGAGCAGTGGTGCTCAGCAGTGGCTGTACTGTGAAGAGTTACCTGGGAAACTTTAACAAATACTGATGTCAGTGCATCCAGAGATTCTTCTTTTATTGGTCTGTGGTCTCAATAAAGGTCTCCATTACTTATTTCTCATTGCAATTGATGTGGAGACCTTTTCCCTATAGTTTTTACCCCAGCTTTCTCAGGTGATAAATGAGGATGACATTGTACCTTTTTTTAAATGTTTATTTATTTATTTTGAAAGACAGAGAGAGAGAGTGCATGCACATGGGTTCCCATGAGCAGGGCAGGCACACAGAGAGAGGGAGAGAGGGAATCTCAAGCAGGCTCCACACTGTCAGCACAGAGCTCTACACGAGGCTTCAACTCACAAACCATGAGAGCATGACCTGAGCTGAAGTCGGACGCTTAACCCACTGAGCCACCTAGGCACCCTATCAGGCTTCCCTTGTTTTGATGACCTTGACAGTTTTGAGGATTATTAGTTATTTTATAGAATGTCCCTCAGTCAGGATTTGCCTGATGTTTTTGTCACCGTTAGACTGCGGCTATGGATTTGGGGGAAGAAGACCATAAAGGTAAAGTAACATTCTCATCGTATCACATCAGTAGTATGTACTCTCAATATGACTTACTACTATTGATGTTAACCTTGATGACCTTGTGTTTGTCAGATTTTGCCACTGTAAAGTCCCTCGTCTTTTTTTCTCCCTTGCCATACTATACACTCCTTCCCATACTCTACTCTTTGAAAGAAAGTCACTATGCACAGTATACACTTAAGGACAAAGTTGGCTTTTCTAGGCCTTTTGTCTTTCAATATAAACTTTAGTATCAAGTTGTCACTGTCTACAAAATAGCTTGCTGGGATGTCGGTTGGGATTGCACTGAACCTATAGATCACCTTGAGAAGAACTGATATGTTAACAATGTTGAGTCCTTCAATCTACAAGCACCGAAGATCTTTCTACTTATTTAGAACTTTGATTTTTTTCATCTGTGTTTTATAGTTTCTGCATATAAGTCTTACACATATTTTATTAGATTCATGACTAAGTATTTAATTTTGTGGGTCCAATTGTAAATAGTATTTTTTTTTTGTAAATTTAAATCCAATCACTCATTTCTGGCATATAAGAAAGTAATTGGCTTTGTATATTAACCTTATATCCTCCAACCCTGCTATACTTGCTTATTAGTTCCAGGTTGTTGTGGTTTCTTTCTGTTTTTTTAATCCATTGGGATTTTCTACATAAACAGTGATGTCACCTATGGATAAAAATAGTTTTATTTCTTCATCCCAATCTGTATACTTTTATTTCCTTTCCTTTTTTTTTTTTTTGCTTTAATGCCACTTTATTTATTTTTGTTTATTTATTATGTTTTTATTTATATTCCAGTTAACATACAGTGTAATATTACTTTCAGGTAAACAATATAGTGATTCAACACGTCCATAAAACACCCATTGCTCATCACGACAAGTACACTCCTTAATCCCCATCACCTATTTAACCCATCACCCTACCCACCTTTTCTCTGGTAACCATCAGTTTGTTCTCTGTAGTTAAGAATCTGTTTCTTGGTTTACCTCTCTTTTTTTCCCCTTTGCTTGTTTGTTTTCTTTCTTAGATTCCACATATGAGTTAAATCATATGGCATTTGTCTTTCTCTGACTTCTTTGATTATGTCATTATGACTTAGCATAATACTCTCTATCTCCATCCACATTGTTGCAAATGGCAAGATTTCATTCTTTTTATGGTTATTATTCCAATGTGTGTGTGTGTGTGTATACACACATACATACCATACTTTCTTTATCCATTCATCAGTCTATGAACACTTGGGCTATTTCCATAGTTTGGCTACTGTAGATAACATTCCTGTAAACATTGGGGTGCATGTATATCTTTGAATTAGTATTTTTGTATTCTTTGGATAAGTACCCAGTAGTGCAATTGCTGTATCATAGGATAGTTCTATTTAACTATTATTGGAACTTTATTGGAACCTCCATACTATTTTCCCCAAATAGCTAAAGCAATCTTGAAAAAGAAAAGCAAAAATGGAGGCATCACAATTCCAGACTTCAAGTTATATTGAATATAATATATATATATATTATATATATATATTATATATATAGTGATCCAAATAGTATGGTACTGCTACAAAAACAGACATATGGATCAATATAACAAAATAGAAAAACCAGAAAGGAACCCACAACTATATGGTCAGTTAATGTTTGACAAAGCAGGAAAGAATATCCAACAGGAAAAAGTCTCTTCAAAAATGGTGCTGGGAAAACTGGGCAGCAACGTGCAAAAGAATTAAAATGGACCACTTTCTTACACCACACAGACAAATAAATTCAAGGGGTGCCTGGGTGGCTCAGTCAGTTGAGCGTCCGACTTCAGCTCAGGTCATGATCTCACAGTTCGTGAGTTCGAGCCTTGCGTCAGGCCCTGTGCTGACAGCTCGGAGCCTGGAGCCTGCTTCGGATTCTGTGTCTCCCTCTCTCTCTGCCCCTCCCCGGCTCATGCTCTGTCTCTCTCACTCTAAAAAATGAATAAATGTTTAAGAAAAATTTTTTTAAAGAAAAAAATTCAAAATGAATTAAAGACCTAAATGTGAGACATAAAACCATAAAAATCCTAGAGGAGAACATGAGCAGTAACCTCTTTGACATCAGCCATAGAAACTTCTTTCTAGATATGTCTTCTAAGGCAAGGGAAACAAAAGCAAAAATAAACTCTGGGGACCTCATGAAAATAAAAAGCTTCTGCACAGCAAAGGAAACAATCAAGAAAACTAAAAGGCAACCTTCAGAATGGAAGAAGATATCTGCAGATGACATATCTGATAAAGGGCTAGTATCCAAAATATATAAAGAATTTATAAAATTCAACATCCAAAAAACAATCCAATTTCAAAATGGACAAAAGACATGAATAGACATTTTCCAAGGAAGACATACAGATAGCCAACAGACACATGAAAAGATGCTCAACATCACTTATAATCAGAGAAACACAAATGAAGACTACACGAGATATCACGTCACACTTGTCAGAATGGCTAAAATCAACAACACAAGAAACAACAGGTGCTGGTGAAGATGTGGACAAAGGGGAACCTTCTTGCATTGTTAGTGGGAATGCAATCTGGTACAGCCACTATTTCCTTTTCCTGTCTTATTGCACCAACTAGGATTTCTAGTATAGTGTTGAACATGAGTGGTGAGAGAGGACATCTTTGCCTTGTTCCCAATTGTAGAGGGAAATTGTCCATTTTCTCACTATTAAGTTATGAAGTTAGCTGTAGGTGTTTTGTCAGTTGTTTTTATCAAATTGAGGAAATTTTCCCTTTTCTTAGTTTGCTGAAGGCTTTTTTTTTTTTTTAAGTCATGTACGGGTGTTATATAAACAACATTTCACAAAAACAGAAGAAAAAAATACTACCTCCTTCATAAATCAACTTGTTTTTCCTATTTTCAGGCTATACTGACTTAAAAATAAATGAAATAGGGGCACTGGGGGGCTCAGTCATTTGAGTGTCTGACTTCAGCTCAGGTCATGAGCTCGCGGTCAATGAGTTAGAGCCCTGCGTCGTGCTGGGCAGCACAGCCCTGTCTGTGCTGACAGCAGAGCCTGGAGCCTGCTTCCGATTCTGTGTCTCCCTCTCTCTCTGCCCCTCCCCTGCTTGTGCTGTCTCTGTATCAAAAATTAATAAACATTAAAAAAATTAAAAATAAATAAATAAGTGAAATATATTCAGAGAGAACTACCTAACAGGAGAGAACTTATACAATGTATAATTATATAAATGTGGGTAGACATAGGTATACAATTGCCCTATGCATACATAGTTTTATGCATTTGGTGGTGAGAATATGAATTTAATTTTGTAATGTTACCTTTTTAACTAAAAATTGTATCATAGGCCATTTTCAGTGTTCCTACACAGATTTGAAAATTATAGTTTAGGGGCATCTGGGTGGCTCAGTTGGTTAAGTGTGCGACTTCAACTCAGGTCATGATCTTATGGCTCATGGGTCCAAGCCCCACGTCAGGCTCTGTGCTGACAGCTTAGAGCCTGGAACCTGCTTCAGGTTCTGTCTCCGTCTCTCTCTGCTTCTCCCCTGCTCACATTCTTTCTCTTTCTCTCTCTCTGTCTCTCTCAAATATAAATAAACATTAAAAAAATTTTTTTTTTAATTTTTTTTTTCAACGTTTATTTATTTTTAAGACAGAGAGAGACAGCATGAACGGGGGAGGGGCAGAGAGAGAGGGAGACACAGAATCGGAAGCAGGCTCCAGGCTCTGAGCCATCAGCCCAGAGCCCGACGCGGGGCTCGAACTCACGGACCGCGAGATCGTGACCTGGCTGAAGTCGGACGCTTAACCGACTGCGCCACCCAGGCGCCCCTAAAAAAATTTTTTTAAAGAAAATTATAGTTCAGATGTCTCCAAATTCGTTTTCTGCTATGGTCTCTTCACTCACATATTTAGAACTTCAGCTGGGATAAATGGAATTTCCAAGGGCTAGCTGCATATCTCTGTTTCCCAAACATTCTCTTCATGTGGCTGACCTGGGCTTACTCACAGAATGGTGGCTTAAGGTAGTTGGACTTCTTACATAACTGCTGACTCCTGCCAGATCAAGCTTTCTAAGAGACAGAGGGCAAAAGCTGCAAGACTCCTTAGGACTGTCTTGGAAGCTATTGGGTATCATTCCAACTTCATGCTGTTGGTCAAAAGCAAGTAATAGAGACCACTCAGATTCAAGGGGAAGAGACTACCCAAGGGCACAAATACCTGGCGATGTGAAGGGATGTGTGTGTCTGTATAACTTTTTCATTGCCATTTCTTTCAGAAAACTTTTTCAAATGTTTAGTGACTGTTTATAAACCATAAAGTTAATTCTCAAGTTGCTATGAATGCTTATTTACTGTAGGAAAATCCTGAAGAAGGAAGGGCCAGCATTTACAAATCAGTGATCATCAACACTTCTAAGGAGATGATGTGCTTCAGTGACTATCCCATCCCAGATGATTATCCTAACTTCATGCACAACTCCCAGGTCCTGGAGTATTTCAGGATGTATGCCAAAGAATTTGATCTTCTAAAATATATTCGATTGAAGGTAGGAGATTTTGTGAGTGTCTTTGTGTTTGAAGTTGTCAAATAAATGAATAGTGTGGTTTCATTTACCAGTGTTTACAAGTAAAGACTGGCTTAATATGCCCATATATCTATCCTATCCAGACAACAACTCTATTCTTATGTCTTCTCTGTGCCTGAAATATATCCATGGAAAGGTCCTTTTTCTGTATATTTTGGGCTTCAGATCTTGGAAGCCACCTGCCAGAATGGTTCCATTCCTTCATTTTATACTATTTAATTGCAATAAAACAAATGAGAGGAAATGTTTTCCCAGTTAGAGAGGGGAACTGACAGATATGGGAACTTAAAACCTTCTCAGTCTGCCACAACTTACCTGCTACTGCTTAGCCTTTTATACTTTCTGAAGTACTTGCCAATGCATTAGTTTTATGTGATCACAACAACCCAGTGAAGCAGTTATTGGGAACTTATTGAGGAAGCCAAGAAGTTAACTCTGGTGTAGAAGAAAGAACACTGAAATGGGGAATGAAAATTTGAGTCCTAGTCTTTGCTCTACCACTAATCAACTTGTGACCTCAGGCAAGTAAGTTCCTAAACTTTGATGTCTCTTGTTTGTAAAAATTTTCTTGTTTGTAAAACAAGATGGTTGTACTAGATCACTCCAATGGTTCCTTACTGTTAAGTCTTCCATGATTTTTCTGTCATCTTTAACCATGCCCATAAAAAACAAAACAAAACAACAACAACACAGATATTTCTGACAACTGGCAAAAAGCCTAAATCTTCTACCTTTTTGTTTCCCCCTGTGATGAGAACTATTTGGATCTACTCTCTCAACAACTTTTTTTTTTAATTTTTTTTTAGTGTTTTATTTATTTTTGAGACAGAGAGAGACTGAGCATGAGCAGGGGAGGGGCAGAGACAGAGGGAGACACAGAATCTGAAGCAGGCTCCAGGCTCTGAGCTGTCAGCACAGAGCCTGACGCAGGGCTCGAACTCACGAACCGCAAGATCATGACCTGCACAGAAATCAGACACTTAACTGACTGAGCCACCCAGGTGCCCCAGAGCTACCCAGGCACCCCTCAACAACTTTCAAATAGGACTTGTCTGGAGGTCAGGGGAGGAATAGGCACTTAATGCATGGGGTGTCTCAGAAGCACTGGAGAAGCCGAAGTTCTATTCGAGTGTCGCATGACATCTCAGGTACTGGTCTAAGAGAACTAGTAATTTGCACTTTTCTAGAAGCAGGGGAGAGTGCGACATTATCCTGCCATTTTATTTAGCCTGCCTCATGGGAGTTTTCTCACTCTGACCCCAGCCCCAAACAAAAAAGTTCTTATTTGTGAAATATGAAAATTAAATATTCCTGCATTAGCTGTATTATGTGATATCATATGTGATATCATATGTGTTAATACCCTGCAAAGAGAGACATGTCAGGGAAGATGTCCACTGTACAGGCTATGGTTACAGTCTCCCGTAGCTATCACTTTTCTTTCAGACCACTGTGTGCAGTGTGAAGAAGCAGCCTGATTTCTCCACTTCAGGCCAATGGGAGGTAGTTACAGAATCTGAAGGGGAAAAGGAGGTAAATGTCTTTGATGGAGTCATGGTTTGCACCGGCCATCACACCAATGCTCACTTACCCTTGGAAAGCTTCCCTGGTGAGTAGTCTACAAGGAGGGAAGCCTGTGTGCCATGCCCGTGATTGATCTCTGAGGAATGGGAAAATGGTGGTCTAAGTGATTCCTACCTTGGGATGAAAAAAGGGCTTATAATAATTCTACATGTTCCCCTGAAAGATGTTGGGGTGACTTTGATTATTGCCATTTGGGAGGCAGAAATAACATTATTTTCAGGGACTAGAGAAAAATTAGAAGGCTCTATCTTTGGTTTCACAACAACCTTAGTTTTTCTAAGGATCAAAAGAAAGAACATGAACTTGAAGGTTGAAGGATTTTTCAGCAATTGAGGAAACAAATGAATATTGAGTTTCTAAGGAAGAAATTAAAACTTCAAGAAAGAAGTTAATTATAGTCTTTGACCTGGATTTTCATTTTGAAAAAAACAAAGCACTCTATTTATTATATTCTAGAGTATATGAAAACATATAAACTCCAATTGAAATGGAAGTATTTAATTTAATTTTAAGTTTATTTCTTTTGAGACAGAAAGAGAGAGAGAGAATGCACACGAGCATGTGTGTGTGCACACAGGAACAGGGGAGAGGCAGAGGGAGAGGGAGAGGGAGAGAGAGAACCCCAAGCAGGTTCCTCACCCTCGGCATGGAGCAGCCTGACTCAGGGCTTGATCTGCAAACCGTGAGATTATGACCTGAGGGAAATCAAGTCAGTTGGCTTAACCAACTGAGCCACCCAGGCACCCCAAAAGTAGGTATTTAAAGAGGATGAAAAGACAAAAGATAATAGAGATTTTCTGAAGGAGTTTGGATTTGGGAGTCCACAAGTCCAAAATATAAACAGATCCTGAGTTAAGCCGACTATTCATGATAAGGAAATCACAAGATTCTGCTCTGAGACTGTGAGAAAAGAAAATAGGCAAATATATTCAGAAGGCAAGAGTGCAGCTGTGTAAAGGGAGACTATATGGAAATGTGTGCTTAAACTCTACACACCGCTAACAGAATGAATGATTTGACAAATGATAGCAGATAAACCTCATCGGATAATTCTTTTCCCTTCCCTTGCAGGAATTGAGAAGTTCAAAGGACAGTACTTCCACAGCCGGGACTATAAGAATCCAGAGAGTTTCACTGGAAAGAGAGTCATTGTAATTGGCATTGGAAATTCTGGAGGGGATCTGGCTGTGGAAATTTCCCACACAGCCAAGCAGGTTTGAATCAGTAAATTACTTTGCTTCACCAAAGAAGCTGTATGTGGACCCAACATAGAGTATAAATACCTCTTCATATAGCCCATATAGCAGCAAACACAGGGCTTGGCTCTGTGACCTCAGTTGGCAACACTATGTTGATGATATGAAGGAGCCAACATTCCCTGTTAGATTCCCATCATTCAGTTGACCTCACACTAAAGAATCCCAGTGATCCCAATCAGCTCTCTCTTCTGAATGTGCTTCTGACTTTAAAGACCATGCAGTTCCTTGGGGAGTTTGGTCGAATGCAGCCTTCAGAGTGTGGCTCTTGTTTAGGACAGCAGAAGTGCCACAGTCTTACGTGAAGGAAAGCACACTGGTTTAGCTGAAGGCTTTGTGCTCATAGGATGGTGGGGGAATTTTCCTCTTCTCTCCCCAAATGGAAAAAAAGAAGCAGTCTAATCTTTCCGAAGATAACGTGGATATCAGTATGGAAAGCATCCACACTGCGGTACATGCAAGTTCGCCTCAGCCTCTGCATACAGTTCAGTAATAGAAGGACATTCACCCTAAAGCAATTTCTATGTCCTAGAGGTCTTTTTTGTTTTTTATCATAGATTTTGAACTAGGAAGAGAGTGCCTTCATTGTAAATTCCTAGAAAAAGATGTGTCGTTGTTACATTTTGTTATTCGTGTCTTTATTGAATCATAACTTTATTGGCAATAGGGGAATGTCTGGTTGTTTTCTAGTAACTTTAATTAAGCTGTGTTTCTCCACAAATATGTTTTAAATTACTATTTTTCAATAGAAGTTTAATGCTGCAACTTTGTTAAATGACCTTTACTCAGAAACTCCATTCAATAACACTTCTCAGTATTATCCCCATCCATCACCACAAAAGTAATTTCATATGTTATTCCATGCATCAATTCAACAAGCTTTATCAGGAAATTGGTATTAAAAAAAGGGTAAAAATGTGTGTAGGTGTAATGATGAAAGATTGTGCAAGGTATATGGTAGGGATCCAAACACGTTGAATGGTCAGTTATAAGGGCGCTGAGACTTCCATGCACTGAGGAACTGTAGATTGCCAAAGAACAAAGCATCTAGAGCGGGTGGAGATAAGGTGGCTGTGTCTGAGAATGGCCGGGACAATGCACAGCAAAAACCATGTCTGCGTGGCAGGGGCAGTGCCGACATCCCACAAAGCAAGCCAAAGACACTCACTTGCCAGGTTCTAACTTTTTGCTTTATGTATTAAATTGTATTTATTAGAATTTGTTTGTAAATCAAAAAATTTAAGTGGATCTGTAAGTTTCAGTATATCAAGGAAGTTTTGGTATAATAATTCTTGTGGTATAATGCTTTTGTGAAGAGAACATATCTGTTTCTTATAAAACAACTTTCCTCACATTTTTTCTTATAAATCCATTTTTTCTTATAAATATGGTGTTAAAACAAGGTATAGATAGAAAACTGAAATAAGAAGTATGATGATAACCATTAAGCATTTATTGAATGTTTACCATATGCCACACCCTTTGCAAAAACACTAATTCTGACAACAGCCTTGCGATGTATTATTGTCACAATTTTGTATGTAGGGAGCTTTTTAATTGAGACTCTGAGCATTTATAGGACTCATATACTTTTATAACAAAAGTTATACAGACTGCACATAAAGCTGTGTGATTCCTAGGACCATGCATACTCTTTAGACTATGATATGTCAAAGTGCTCAATAATGAGAGCCCATGCGGTTACCATCAGTGAGAAGGTATGTGTAAAGTACATTATCATCCCTCTGTAGACAGGTCACCGTTTTATGGAAGAGCTTAGACAAAAGACCATAAAGCAGGTAATTACATCCCCAGAAAGTCTTGTAGAGAAGGAGGTACTTTTGCCAAGTAACTGAATATCAATACTTTATCAGCTTCCTGTTGTTTGACTAGCGATCTACAGTTTGTCCTTTAAGCAGTCAGTGAAACAATTCTTCAGCAGCACAGGATTTGGGGTGACTCAGACCTGAGTTGGATATTCAGCCCTTCCATTTACTAGCTGTATGATCTCAGGCAAGTTATTCATCTTCTCATGCATAAAATGAGGATAAGAAGAACTACCTCAAGGGACTGTTGTATTGATTAAATAAAATATAGATAAAGGCCCTGGCACAATCACTTACAGGTCATAATTCTCAATAAATGGAAACAATGAGGATGATGTGTTGGGGAGACTAGAAGATGTGTATGCTAGACCCCCCACCGTGGAGGAAACACATTTGGAGAGACAGAAATGAGTGTAAAAAGTTTAATATGGATATAAATGATAAATAACAGGTGTGGGTTTGTTTTGGGGTTTTTGGGGGTGTTTTGTTTTGTGTTGGTAATAGTGCTAACAATGTCAAAGGCAAAAAAGGCTGAAGGTTTTGGATTAAATGATGTGCAATTGCTTTCAGCTCAACTGCTCCATAATTTTAAAAGAGTTGGACAGGTGGTAAGTGCTAGAGTAGCTCAGAGGATGGAGAGAAAATTGTCAGCCAGAATGGTCAGTAGTGTCTTATGGAGGAGGAAGACTTGATCTGGATCTTAACAATAAATAGACTTTGGAGAATTAAGAGGATAGGCGACTTTTCAAGGAGGCATAATGCCATTAAGCAGAAATGCAGTGGTGGTTCAGAGCAAGACACATTCTTAGTAAATGCCCTAATCTAATTGTACACATAGTGTTTGAGAAGGAAAACTGCAGAGAATAAAACAAAGATCGTGCAGGGACTAAAAAGAGAGATGAATGAGTCTGACTTAATCTTGAAGAGAGCAGGTGCTATCAAAGGATTATGAGCCAGAGCATGGCAAAAGCAAACCATTTTTTTTTCCATGCCCCAGGTTTTCCTCAGCACCAGGAGAGGGTCTTGGATCCTGAATCGTGTAGCAGACTATGGATATCCCCTTGATGTGTTAGTCTCTTCTCGATTTAAACATTTTCTTTTGAAGATCTATGGTCAATCATTAGCAAACAATTTTTTGGAGAAAAAGATGAACCAAAGGTTTGACCATGAAATGTTTGGCCTAAAGCCTAAACACAGGTATGTTACCAGGATGGGGGTGGGGCAATAATAGCCAAGGCACAAGAACAAGGACTGTTGGCACAGGTTAACAGAACTACCCCTACCCATACATTAAGAAAACCCACAGATCTGTGGAGCACCTGGCTGGCTCAGTTGGAAGAGCATGCAACTCTTAATTTCAGGGTTGTGCGTTTGAGGCCCATGTTGAGTGCAAAGATTCCTAAAAAGAAGAAAAAGAAAAAGAAAGAAAATCCACAGATCTGAGATCAGATTTCTATTTTGCCCTCATAGGAGTCCAAGATCTACTCATCTGTAATCTTCAAGCTATGACTCTCCTTGACCTTAACCATTTTATTATTTCCTCAGATACAACTTCTTTTTAATTTTTTTAAGGTTTTATTTTATTTTTGAGAGAGAGAGAGAGAGAGAGAGCGCGCAGGGGAGTGGCAGAGAGAGAGGGAGACCCAGAATCCAAAGCAGGTGCCAGGCTCTGAACTGTCAGCACAGAGCCAAATGCAGGGCATGAACTCACGAACCATGAGATCATGACTTGAGCTGAAGGTGGATGCTTAACCCACTGAGCCACCCAGGCACCCCACAAGTTCTTTTTACATGATGCCCAGTAAAAACAACAAAATGGGAGCAGAGGGCAGTGTTCATTCATTTATCCAACAAATACTGAACACACGTAATGAGCCAAGCATTATACTGGGCATGAGAACACAGAGACTAAAGACCTGTTAGTAATGCTAATACAAATAACAACACTTTATTTTTGAGGACTTAATATAAGACAAGCACAGTGCTAGACTGGAGTTAAATACATTATCTCATTTAATCCTCATTACAACCCTAAAGGTTAGTACTATTTTCCATTTCCATTTTGCAGTTATAAAAATTGACACTTAGAGAAACTAATTTGTCTGAGGTCACACAATAAATGTCAGACTCTAAAAATGGATTTTACCTTAAATACTCTAAGGAGGAGACAGACAATAGAATATGATGAATGCATGGAGTGCTATGGGGGTATGAAGGATGGGAGTCCACACAGTCAAGGAGGTAGACTATGAAAGCATTTCTAGAAGCTGATTTTGAATGCTTTATTCCCTCCAATTTTTTTAATTTATTTTTTTAAATTTTTATCCAAGTTAGTTAGCATATAGTGCAACAATGATTTCAGGAGTAGATTCCTTAAGCCCCTCACCCATTTAACCCATTCCCCTCCCACAACCCCTCCCACCACCCCTCCAGTAACCCTCTGTTCTCCATATTTAAGAGTCTCTTATGTTTTGTCCCCCTCCCTGTTTTTATATTATTTTTGCTTCCCTTCCCTCATGTTCATCTGTTTTGTATCTTAAAGTCCTCATATGAGTGAAGTCATATGATATTTGTCTTTCTCTGACTAATTTTACTTAGCATAATACCCTCTAGTTCCATCCACGTAGTTGCAAATGGCAAGATTTCATTCTTTTTGATTGCCAAGTAATACTCCATTGTATATATATACCACATCTTCTTTAGCCATTCATCCATCAATGGACATTTGGGCTCTTTCCATACTTTGGCTATTGTTGATAGTGCTGCTACAAATATTGGGGTGCATGTGTCCCTTTGAAACAGCATACCCATATCCTTTGGATAAATACCTTGTAGTGCAATTTCTGGGTCTTAGGGTAGTTCTATTTTTAGCTTTTTGAGGAACCTCCATACTGTTTTCCAGAGTGGCTGCACCAGTTTGCATTCCCACCAGCAGTGCAAAAGAGATCCTCTTTCTCTGCATCCTCGCCAACATCTGTTGTTGCCTGAGTTGTTAATGCTAGCCATTCTGACAGGTGTGAGGTGGTATCTCATAGTTTTTATTTGTATTTCCCTCATGATAAGTGATGTTGAGCATTTTTTCATGTGTCGGTTGGCCATCTGGATGTCTTCTTTGAAGAAGCGTCTATTCATGTCTTTTGCCCATTTCTTCACTGGATTATTTGTTTTTTGGGTGTTGAGTTTGATATATTCCCTCCAATTTTTTATCCTTTTAAATGCTCAGATTTACTTCCTACAAAATAGTAAGTACAATGAGCACCCGTACACCTTTCACTTAGATTCACCTGTTAGTTTGCTATATTTGCTTTCTCTCTCTCCCTTTCTCTGAAGATAGGTAAATCCCATCTATCCATCTGATTATATCACATCCATCCATCCATCCATAGATGAATACTACATATTCTTTCCTGAACCATTTGAGAGTACGTTACAGCCACTCTAACACACTTTACCGTACATTCTTTAGCATATATTGCCTAAGAAATAGGGCATTCTCCTACATAAACATAATACAATGATCACATGGGAAGTTCAGCATTAATAAAATACTATTATCTAATGTATCACATTCAAATTTCTTAAATTGTCCCAATAATACTATTTATAGCTCTTTTATTTTTAAATCCAGGATCCTTTCAGGTATTACCCCACTGCATTTTTTTTTTAACTTTCAAGTTTTATTTATTTATTACACCCCACACGTTGACATTAGATTCCCAGGCTCCTCCCCAACCCCATTCATGTCTAAATATACAGCATTGCATATATATTTGTGCAACATTATATTAACATTAAAATAAATTATAACATTAAATTATATTAAAATAAAACATTAAACATCAAATTATATTTTAAATAGCAATTGATCATACCATGCTGCTCCTGAAATTCTTCCTGCTTATACATTGTGTAAAACAATTGTTTCAGGTTCCTGCCTTTTTAAATAATTTTTAATTTAATTTTAATTAAAATTTTTTTGTTTTTGTTTTAATGTTGAGTCATAGACGTCCTTTCCATATTTTAGATTTTATTCTTTTATTGGATATGTCATTTATGAGTATATCTTCCCATTCAGTAGGTTGCTTTTTAATTTTGTTGATGATTTCTTTCACTGCGCAAAAGTTTCTTATTTTGGTGTAGTCCCAAAACTTTATTTTTGCTTTTGTTTCCTTGCCTGTGAAACCTATCTAGAAAAATGTTGCTAAGACTGTCAAAGAGATTACTGTCCATGTTTTCTACTATGACATTTATGGTTTCAGGTCTCACATTTAGGTCTTTAAGTTTATTTATGTTTATGATATAAGAAAGTGGTGCAGTTTCATTCTTTTGCATGTAGTTGTCCAAATTTCCCAGTACCATTTGTTGAAGAGACTGTCTCTTCCCCATTTCAGATTCTTGCCTCCTTTGTTACAGATTAATTGATCATGTAAGTGTGGGGTTATTTTTTTAATTTTGTTTTTTAAAATTTACATCCAAATTAGTTAGCATATAGTGCAACAATAATTTCAGGAGTAGATTCCTTAGTGTCCCTTACCCATTTATCCCCCCCCACAGCCCCTCCAGTAACCCGGTTTGTTCTCCATGTTTAAGAATCTCTTATGTTTTGCCCCCTCCCTGTTTTTATATTATTTTTGCTTCCCTTTCCTTGTGTTCATCTGTTCTGTGTCTTAAAGTCCTTATATGTGTGAAGTCATATGATTTTTGTCTTTCTCTGACTAATTCCACTTAGCATAAAACCGTCCAGTTCCATCCACATAGTTGCAAATGGCAAGATTTCGTTCTTTTTGATTGCCGAGTAATACTCCATTGTATATATATATACCACATCTTCTTTATCCATTCATCCGTCGATGGACATTTGGGCTCTTTCCATACTTTGGCTATTGTTGATAGTGCTGCTATAAACATGGGGGTGCATGTGTCCCTTCAAAACAGCACACCTCTATCCCGTGGATAAAGGCCTAATAGTGCAATTGCTGGGTTGTAGTTCCATTTTTACTTTTTTGAGGAACCTCCATACTGTTTTCCAGAGTAGCTGCACCAGCTTGCATTCCCATTACCCATTGCATTTTATTGTCATATCTCTTTAATCTCTTCAATTAAAATAATTCACCATTTTTTGACATAGATTTTTTTAAAAGAATCGAGCCACTTGTTTTATAAAAAAATCTCAAAATTCGGACTTGCATAGTTGTTCTACCTTTACTATATTCAGGTGAAATATTTTTGCTACAAATATTTACAGGTTTTGCCTTCTTGGTAGATCACATCAGGAGCCACATGACATCAGTTTATCCCGTATTAATGATGTTAGATTTGATCCCTTGAATAAAGTGGCACCTACAAGGTTGAAATTAATCAGTCGGGTGATAGTTTAAGACTATGTTCTTCAACAACTTTTCACTCATTTATTTCACCCAATTATGGAAACTGTAGCATCCACGACTTCAGTGATTACAAAATGAATTGGGGTTTTAGAACAATAAGAGATAGTCAAGCAAATAGGGTAAGGAAGTAGCATTCTAAGTACAAGGTCTTAGAATAATGAAAAATACATCTTGCTCTTGGACTTGCACGTAGCCTGGTTTGGCTGGACTATAATAAAATGGCAAAGATCAAAGAGTGATTGAGTACCTCTCCAGCCTCACTGAACAGGTACATTAAAACCTGTGTATCCTCTGCTAAATAAAACTTTTGAAGCGAAGACAGTCCAGAGCCATTGGAAGATTTTAAACAAGTGAGTAACCTAATAATAAATACATTTTGGAACAACTACTCCGAAAATGATGTAGAAGATAACTGAAGGGGAATGGAGAAGGAGGCCCTTGTAACAGTCCAGGTAACACAGAGAATAGATAAAACTATTCTGAGGATATTAAGAGGAGAAAGGGAAAGCCCATGTGAACAGATAGAAAACTCACAGTTTTGTGGCTTGGAAAACTATGTGGATTGTGGTACTATTTGTGAAAAGGAATAAGTTTGGAGAGAAAGATAAATGCTATTTCTAGGAAATATTACTTAACAGGCAGGCCCAGGGGATCCCAAGAGAATTCATTAAAAAAAAAACATTTTGATATAAAATTTCAAATCCTAGACTGTATGTAACCTTGGGCAAGTCACTTAACTTCTTTAGGCCTCAATTTCCTCATCTCTATAACCTAGATAATGACACCTGTGCTGGGTCTTTCACTGAGTTTATGTAAGACTCAAATAAATGAGTGTATATAGAATCCATTTACAAATTGCTAAATACATGTAATTTATTATACAGCTTGCAAAATGATGGTCCAATTCTAGCTCGTGGTGGTTTGAAAGTGGAAAAGAGACTCAAAAGAACGCTGATAGTCCAGTCTTATAGACCTATTGATATATGGATAGAAACTATAGGCCTGTGGCCATTTCATATCACTGAAAATATTACTATTCCTTGAGAAACCATAGATACACTCTTCAAATAAGACCATTTTTCTTTTACTTCTCCAACGTCTTCTCTTTCAGTGCCATCTAGGGCCCAACTTCTGCTCTGAGATCCAGATCTGTTCCAAGCTGGTATATGTTAGACCTTTCCCACATTTCATGGATAGACCAAGAGAGAGACCATTGACATATTGTTTAACTACTTCCATCAAAGTAGAATTTTACTTACATGTTACTAACATTCTATCTCACTCTCATTTCTCCTTTTGATCTGTATCACCACTCACAGAGCTCTGAGTCAGCATCCAACGGTGAATGATGAACTGCCAAATCGTATAATTTCTGGCTTGGTGAAGGTGAAAGGAAATGTGAAGGAGTTCACAGAGACAGCCGCCCTATTTGAAGATGGCTCCAGGGAGGATGACATTGATGCTGTTATCTTTGCCACAGGCTATACTTTTGCCTTTCCTTTTCTTGAAGATTCTGTTCAAGTAGTCAAAAACAAGATATCCCTATATAAAAATATCTTCCCTCCTAACCTGGAAAAGCCAACTCTTGCAATCATAGGCTTGATCCAGCCTTTGGGTGCCATTATGCCGATTTCAGAGCTCCAAGGACGCTGGGTCACTCAAGTATTTAAAGGTAAGTGACCAGACAAGTTGACTAATTACTTAATGGTATGTTTAATTATGTTTATGTTCTTGCTTTTAAATAGGTAGAAAGTATGTATGACTGTAATAGTGCCTGGCATAAAATTAGTGCTCAAAAATTATTCTTGAATGAATATAAAGTAATAATTTATAACCATAGACATATATTGGAATCTCCTGGAAAATCTTGCCCCAAATAGGCATGCTTTGCCTCGTGATGTTTATTTTAAAAGTCTGGGGTAGGCCAGACATAGATCGCTAAGAAAGTGTTCCTCAGTTGATTCCAATGTGCACTCCAGACTAGAATCCACTCATCTATATTTTAGACAACTGATATATATATATTATATATATTATATATATATACAAAATATATATAATATATATATATTTGTGAAGCAAAAGTCATTATAGAGAAAAAGCAAATATAGAAATGGTGTGATTGATTTCAGCCAAAAATTAAGACCTGGTTAAAGACTAGTCCAGAATGTATAAGATTCAACCTCTCAAATTCTTACTTTCCCCCTTTAACATCCCCTATTTCGGTTTTGGCTAGGAGAACATGAGAAAAAACTTTAGGATTTGGGATAGTAGGCTCAACATGAATCAGGAGAATGATATGGCTTCTAAACGGCCTAATTATATCTAGCATCATTAAAGAACTGTAATATCCTAGAATTTACAACTGTTCTTCTCTAAACTGGTCAGCCCATACCCAAAGACATATTTTACAAGTGAAACTGGAGTGCATGAAAAGGAGAGAGACAAGAATGGTTCAGGGATTTGAAAATGTACCTACCATTTGAAGTACAACTGAAGGAGCTGGAGAGGTTTACCTACAGAAGATAAGATTCAGAGGAGATAGAAGAGTTCCCTTCAAATATTTCAAGAATGTCCCCTGCCAGGGGCAGCTGGGTGGCTCAGTAGGTTAAGCATCCAACTCTTGGTTTCAGCTCAGGTCATGATCTCATAGTTTGTGGGTTCGAGCCCTGCATCGGGCTCTGTGCTATCAGCACAGAGGGATTTTCTCTCTCTCTCTCTCTCTCTCTCTCTCTCTCTCTGCACCACCCCATGCTCTCTCTCTCCCTCTCTCTCAAAATAAACATTAAAAAAAAAAAAGAATGTCCCGTGGCAGAAGGATTTGATTTGCTCAGTATCACTTCAAAGGGTTGACCAGAACCAAGGACTGAAACTTTGAGGGTTGTGCAAAATCAGTGTAAAATTAAAAACAACCACACCAACTGTTTTTTGTCAGCTGTTGTCATTTCAAGATGAAATGGGCTGCCTCTGAAATTGTGAAAAATCCAAACAGAAGAGGAAAGCCTTATCTTTCATAGGACTTTAGTCATAAAATGGGATCAAGAGTTCATTTTTACTTCCTTCTCTCTGTGGTAAAGCCTGTTTGTTACTAAGAGTACAAATGTACCCTGCCCTTTATTTTGCTCTTTATTTTTCACATACGTTTGGGGCCATTTATCATTTCCTTATGTCCATATTTCATTTCCCAATTGGAAGATGGAGGAGGAAGATATTGATTGGAAGACAGAATCAGAGAAATCTCTCCCAAAGAGATAGTAGAATAGAGTAAGTTACCGTCCTTAATGGCATCATATTGTGGTGGTGATAGAGGAAGGTGATCCAGTGAATTGTAACCTACTCGAGTACAAAAAATTATTTTGTATTTCTTTGAACTCTCCATGGCATAGTAATTGTTAATAGGATTATTGTTGTCAGTGAGGTAATCTTACACTTAAAATTTTGATTTTTCTCTTTAGGGCTAAAGACATTGCCCTCACAAAGCAAAATGAAAGCAGAGATAGCTAAGGCTCAAGAGCAAATGGCAAAAAGGTAAGAGAGTGTGTGGTAATTTCCTTCTTAGTTCTTAATTAGAGCAACATTGGACTATGTTTATCTTCCCCGTGTTATTTTAAGGATTTAGATTCTATTTTTTTTATTTTTTTAATGTTTATTAATTTTTGAGAGACAGAGCACGAGTGGGGGAGGGACAGAGAGAGAGGGAGACACAATCTGAAACAGGCTCCAGGCTCCGAGCTGTCAGCACAGAGCCTGATGTGGGGCTCAAACTCACGAACTGTGAAATCATGACCTGAGCCGAAGTCAGATGCTTAACTGACTGAACCATCCAGGTGGTCCAGGATTTAGATTATATTTTGAAGGGAAGGGAAATGATAGTTTGTGTGACAATAAAATGGGGAAATAGCACCAAATGGTTTGAATATGCATGGAAAAGAACAGAAAGGCATTTAAAATCCTATGATTAGAACCTGAAAGAAAGATAGGAAAAAGCACATGGAGGGAAAATCAGGTATATTAATTTTGGCAGGATTACTTGAAATGCTAGTGGAGCTGCCAGACAAAGGAAGAGGGTCAATGATTTAATGGGAAGAAGATATGGCCCAGTCACAAACCTGTAGGTATATCTACAAATCAGCACAGGTGAGCACGGGGCTGGCTCAGTTGGTAGAATATCAGACTCTTGATCTCTGGGTCATGAGTTCAAGCCCCACACTGGGCATAGAGACTCCTTAAAGAAAAACAAAAAAACAAACCAGCATAGGCTACTTTGTCAGCTGTCATCATGTAACAGCACCCTCAGGTCACAGCAGCTCATGGTGTGAACAGTCTTTGTGATTTGGGAAGGTGGTAACATCAGCTAGTTGCTTAGTGCTTGGGTCAACATGGTAATTTAGCAATCTGCATTTCGGAACTTGAGTTTATACACTAGGTGATTTTTATTTGGACAAAGTGGAAGTTGATGGTAAGTTCCTAAATTTTTGTGCAAAAGTTAGGGGTATAATCATTCCAGACCCAAAGAGGTGGTTTTCTTTCATTGATTTTACTAGCATAACTCTCCCCTGTCTGGGAAGAGGAGAAAGTTTTTAATTAACCCTGATATCCTTTCCAGGTATTCTGCTGTTTTTCTCCTTTCACTGCCAGATTTCTACAATAAATATTCTACATTATATGCTCTAAATTCTCATTCTTTTCTTCCTCCTAAGCCTCCTGTATTGTAACTTCTATCCTTCTGCAACTGTTCTCTTGATGGTCATCTATGACCAATTCCATTTTTCTTCTCACTGGTGAGTTTGGTGCTTGTAAATGTCTCTTCCTTCTTGGAGTGCTTTCTTTCCTTGCTTTTCTGGCAGTAAATATCCTATTTCAACTTCCCGCCTCTCTTTCCCCTGACTTATTTTTGTCTAACTACCTTTTGACTGTGAGCAGTCCCCAAAGATACAATTTAACCTTTATCGAGGGTCAACTGTGTACGCACACTACGTGTTTTATATGCATGGCTTCATTTAATCCTCCCAACAACCCTACAAGGCTGGTACAAGTGAATCCCTTTTGATAAACCTTTATGAATACTCAGCTCTTGACCCACCACTGAAGGATAAATGTATGCCTACAGACCCTTCAGCCAACATAACATCCATAAGGGGAAGCTCTCAAATTCTTTCCTGTCTTCACTTCTCTTTGAAACTAGTCCCATTTCAGGAAATTGCTATTTGATCATCTGTCAGTTCCTCTGAAATTCTATCTCACTAATTCTACCTCAAATTTATTTTCTATCATTTTTTTCCTGTCCCTGCTTTTGGATTCCTCAAGCAATCCCATCTAATCTCAATTAGTTTGACTTGGTTTTTCTCTTCCTTCCTTTCTGTCCTACTCTTCTTTGTTTTATTTTCATTATAGGAAGAAAAGTTACCAGTGAGCTCTCTAAATCCCACTCCTGCCACAAGTATCTGTTACCACATTTTCCCTCTAAAAAGTTCTAGCTCTTCAAATCTGCACTTGGTGTAATGCCTCCACCTGGCTCTGTTTGGACGGCCACTACCTCTTGTGGGATAAGTCATCCCCCCACTCCTTTCAGGATTCCAAATTAGCACTGGCCCGGGGAAGTCCTGCTCTGTGGACCCCACTACCACTGCCTCATAAAACAATTGAGGATCCCAAATTTGAGAATTTTTGTGGTGAGTTTTCTCATAACATCAGAGTCTTCTCTGAATCTGCTATATTTGCCTCTCTCTATCCATCTCTGTTTTCCACAACATGCCTCTTCTACTGTAGGTAGCACCCACAGATATTCTATGCTCATATTCCACACTCATTCCTGCTTTATTCCTTCACTCTGCTGCTCCCCTGACTTGTAACACTTTGCTGTTTGCTAGCAGATATGTCTTCCACATCTTTCAAGGACATACTGCTCTATTTTAACTACCCTCTTCTAACATTTCTATTTAGCAATCTAAAACCACACAATATACCAAAAATCTTATATTCTCTTGTGCTTTATGTGTATCTATCTTCTATCTTCCAGTAGATTATAAGGTCCTTAAGGGTAAAGACAATGTCTTTCCTTTCTTCTTTGTTTTCTACAGCTCCTAGCCAAATACAGAGCCAATAACAGGCAATCAGAAAGCACTGATTAATTGACTGAATTATTGACAGGCCATGGCTTCTGTCTTCTCTGCTTCAGGTATGTGGAGAGCCAACGCCATACCATTCAGGGAGACTATATAGATACCATGGAAGAGCTGGCTGATCTGGTGGGTGTCAGGCCCAGTCTGCTGTCTCTGGCCTTCACTGACCCCAAATTGGCAATACAGATCATCTGGGGACCCTGCACTCCAATCCAGTATCGTCTACAAGGCCCTGGAAAATGGGATGGAGCCCGAAAAGCTATCCTCACCACAGAAGATCGTATCAGGAAGCCACTGATGACAAGAGTTATCGAACACACTAATTCCACGACTTCAACAATAACAATGGCCAAGTGTATGCTGGCTGTTGTTTTCTTTGCTATAATTGTGACCTACTTTTAGCTGTCCCATTTGTCATTGCCCCAGTTTTCTTTGGAAAGCTGCATCTAGAGATGCCTTCAGAATCTGATGAGATTGAACAGCTCTCGGCTTCACATTGTTCAGGAATCTACTTTTCTCTTGCCAAAGCATTAATCTTCTTCCCTCTTTTCCCTACAGTGAGACTCTAGCTTTTCATTCATATTGATTTCCCTCCCGTTCTCTTGTGACCCACCACTTTTTCCTTTCAATAACCCCTGGACTATGAGCTCAAGTATCCTTTCAGTCATCTTTGTAAGTCCTTAGCAGACTTCTTGACATGTGGTATGTGCTTAATAAATGTTGTCAATGTTATGGTGGGGAGAAGTCAATATCTGTATACTGGGTGACTGCATGGAACTCTGCTTCTGATAGGATTTGATATTCTATTAGAAGTTCAATCTTGGAGCACCTGGGTGGCTCGGTCGGTTCAGTGCCCAACTCTTGATTTCAGCTCAGGTCATGAACCCAGGGTTGTAAGATCTAGCCCAGTGTCAGGCTCCATGCTGAGCGTGAAACCTGTTTAAGATCTCTCTCTCCCTGTGCCCCTCTGTTGAGTGTGCTCTTGCTCTCTCCCTCTCTCTCTCTAAGGAAAAAAATAGCTCAATCTTTTGTTTTTAATACTGTAACTAAATGTAGGTTTCCTGAGAGATCAGAGAATTAATGGTCTTATATTCATCTAAGATAAGATAAATAAACACTTAAAACATTTTATTTCACTAGTGATTCACTAGTGTGTCTGATCCCTCGTCCTTTTTACTCTTTTCCGCTAAGCAATCTGTCTTTATTTTCTCAATGAAGAAACTACCTTCAACTTTCTATGCTCAGGGGTCATCCTAATAATCCAGCATCTGTGAATAGATTTGACTTGGCTGAAAAACTTGGGATTTTAAGTTAGCTGTCTGATCTTCTTTTGATCTCTTAGTTCCCATATTAGGATCCAACAAGACTTTGCCTTAGAAAATATGATCCATAGCTGCCAACTTTTGTGGTATGGCCTACAAATGTCATTTGTCTCCCCTCACTCCTACTTTCTCCTCTCCACTCCCTCACACACACAGAGTCTAAGTAGTCAATATTCAAAGAGGTTATTTATGTATTAAAACATGATTGATACTAACTAAATACAGGGGCAGTCTGCTTAAAACAGTTCTCTTAGGGGTGCCTGGGTGGCTCAGTCGGTTGAGTGTCTGACTTCGGCTCAGGTCATGATCTCACAGCTCGTGAGTTTGAGCCCCGCATCAGGCTCTGTGCTGACAGCTCAGAGCCTGGAGCCTGCTTCTGCTTCTGTGTCTCCCTCTCTCTCTGCCCTAACCCACTCGCATTCTGTCTCTGTGTCTCTCAAAAATAAAACAAACATTAAAAAAAAAACTTGAAAAAAAAAACAGTTCTCTTAATGGCATACAATGTAGTTCTGAAAAACAGCAAATGAAAAGCAGAGACTCCCGTTTATGTCCCAGGACTGCTGTTGATCCTGTTTTCTCATTTGTAGAAGCTCTATTCTGTTCTTGTCTCACAGAGTTAAACAAGCGTTAGCTAGTGGGCACACCAAATTTCATCAACAATGGGACTAGATGTACCAGCCAGGTTTGTATTCATAAATAAGCTGTCATGCAATACATTTTCACATTGCTGCCTGTCATATAACCAAAGGACAAATCTGAACAGCTAAAGAAACATTAGAAATTATTATTTCCCAATGTAAATGCACATAAGAGAACCAGAAATGTAAGAACTACAACTTGCTCCTAATCATTTAACTATTTGCTCATTTAACTATTTGCTGTTTAACTATTGGCCTAATTTACAGGTAGAAATGCCTTTTGAAAATTAGAGAACAAAGAAATGGTATTACTTCTTAGGTCTTTTTCCTTCCCTAAAACTTGTGATACTGGTGATTTATCATCTTTTAAAAACGGACTCAATATCTTACAATCTGCAGATTATTCTAGTCCAAAAGTAAAGGTTGCTTACTTCTTTTTCATTTCCTTCTTTTAACATATAAATTTGCCTTTTTTAACATGTAAGCTTATTGAATGAACAGCCCTTTAGTAATGTAATTACCAGTTATCAGCAATAAGTACCCCAATTTCCTCTTTAAATAAAAGTATGTAATTATAACTTCATTGACTCTCTCATTATATTTATAATATGCAAGGTTACAGAAAAAATCATTGGTTAACTTGTAAACCAAGCTAAAAGTAAGATATGAATAGGAAACCAAACTAAAAACAACTCCAGATACAAAGCCCTCACTGCTGATGAATGTGTACTAATATTCATCACTTTACCATGCTTTGCTTTTGTAATTATGTTGAAAGGTTATATCACTTTCCCATTATATCACTTTCCCATCATATTACACACACACACACACACACACACACACACACAGAGTCTTATTATGCCAAGAAAGTAAGAAAGTGCTCAAAAAACAAACTGATGGGGGTATGTCAAAGGGATACAGAAGCCAACCTAAAGTGGTCTCAATGGCCAAAGGTAGAACAATCTGAGCCACAAAACAGATGACCTAATATTGGATTATAACAAGGAAATGGGGCATAACTCCCCACTCCTTAAGTATAGGCTACAGAGAGTATATTCCTTCCAAAGAGAACAGTATGGAAAGGGGGAAAAAATAACATTACAGTGGAGAGATCTGACAAACACTGCCTCAGGTGCATGATCAAAATGAACATAACCAGTGAGTCATGTTGATAGTCATGCAGCCTTAATATGTGATGACAAGGGTACTTTATCCATGTGGTCTTCCTCCCCAAAAATGATAGCACTGTCTAATCATAAGGAAACGTCAGACAAACCCAAGTTCAGGAATATCTTACAAAATAGCTAACCATGTTGAAACTATCAAGATCATCAAAAACAAGGAAAGTCTGAGAAATTGTCATAGTACAGAGGAGCCTAAAGAGACCTGACATCTAAATGTAATGTATCTAGGGGCGCCTGGGTGGCGCAGTCGGTTAAGCGTCCGACTTCACCCAGGTCACGATCTCGCAGTCTGTGAGTTCGAGCCCCGCGTCAGGCTCTGGGCTGATGGCTTGGAGCCTGTTTCCGATTCTGTGCCTCCCTCTCTCTCTGCCCCTCCCCTGTTCATGCTCTGTCTCTCTCTGTCCCAAAAATAAATAAATGTTGAAAAAAAATTTTTTTAAATAAAAAATAAATAAATGTAATGTATCTAAAAACAACTCATGATACAAAGCCCTCGTTGCTGATGAATGTGTACTAATATTCATCACTTTACCATCCTTTGCGTTTGTAATAATGTTGAAAGATTATATCCCTTTCCCATTGTATCATTTGCATATAAGAACATTGGATAGGATCCTGGAACATAAAAAGGACACCAAGTAAAAATTACAGAAATATTAGGCATGTGAGTGTGTTCTGGAGGTACCACTGCCAGCACCACCACCACCCAGAGCCTGAGCAGAGCCAGAGCACAGCCACTGTGTAGGGGAGGGAGGAGGAGGCCCAGACCCAAGTGGGGGATAGATTCCCAGAAGTGGGATGACTGGATCAGAAGGTGTTTACTCTGTGTATAACAGTGTGTGTGTCACTGTAACTTCAGTGGCATTGAGTAGATTGTCAGGATTCAAACAGACCAGGTCATGTGTGAGTATAAGCTAGTGGTCCTTGGTTCAGGAGGCATGGGAAATCTGATCTCACAGTTCAGTTTGTTCCCAGAATTTTTGTTGAAAAATATGACCCAACAATAGAAGATTTGTCCAGAATTCTTCAGAAAGCAAGCTAAAGTAGATTGCCAACAGCGTATGCTTGAAATCCTGGACACAGCAGGACAGAGGAATTTATAGCAATGAGGGATTTGTGTATGAACAACAGCCAAGGGTTTGCACTAGCATATCCTATTACAGCTCAGTCCGTGTTTAATGACTTATAGGACCTGAAGGAACTGATTGTATGGGTTAAGGACGCAGAAGATGTCCAATGATTTTAGCTGGCAATAATGTGACCTGGAAGATGAGCAAGTAGTTGGCAAAGAACAGGGTCAGAATTTAGCAAGATGGTTAAAAAAAAAAAAAAAAAAAAAAAGGAAAAAAGGGTTAGGAAGATGGTGGTATGACCATGCCTTTTTAGAATCTACTACAAAGTTAAAGATCAACATTAATAAGATCTTTTATGACCTGGTCAGACAAATAGAAAAACACCAGCGGGGAGAGGCGCCTGGGTGGCCCAGTCAGCTAAGTGTCTGACTTCTGCTCAGGTCATGATCTCACAGCTTGTGAGTTCGAGCCCCGCTTCGGGCTCTGTGCTGACAGCTGGGAGTCTGGAGCCTGCTTCGGATTCTGTGTCTCCCTCTCGCTCTCTGCCCCTCCCCAACTCACACTCTGTCTCTCTCTGTCTCTTTCTCTAAAAAATAAACATCAAAAAAAAATTTTTTTTTAAAGAAAAAAGAAAAACACCAGTAGAAAAGAAGAAGCCCAAAAAGAAATCCTGTCTGCCGCTTTAGACCCACAGTAAGCAGCAGCTCTGGGCCAGATTACAGGAATGAACTGTGGCCTAACTGGGAAATACGAGCATTCCAGACTTCAGAAATTAAATCTGAAGAGGCTTCTCCTGTTTTATATATTAGGTGAAGAGTTTAAATCTTGTATCGGCTTGCACAATTTCCCTGGAGAAAAAAAAATTGCTCTCTGTATTATCACTTGGAAAATAATAGTACGTCTCCTTTGTAATAGCAGTTATAACAGATGTGAAAATAAATATACTTGACTCTAATATGATTACAAAAAAAGAGCATGGATGCATTTCAAATGTTAGATAGTATTACTGTAATCAAATGATTTCATATTGACCTCTTTATCATGATTCTTCCCTGTCCAGCACTAAAAAAGTTGAACCATTATACTTCATATCTGTAATGATACATATTATGAAATTTCCCCTCAAACCCATTGCACCAGATAACTTTTTGAGTCACTGGCTTCATTTTGTATTTAAAAAATTATGGGGGCACCTGGGTGGCTCAGTCCGTTAAGCATTCGATTTCAGCTCAGGTCATCATCTTACAGTTTGTGAGTTCGAGCGCCACATATAGGGCTCTGTGCTGACAGCTCAGCCTGCTTTGGATTCTATGTCTCCCTCTCTCTCTCTGCCCCTCCTCCCACTCGTGGTCGGTCTCTTTCTCAAAATTAAATTATGAAATACCCTTGTCATGATATTCTAATTAAAATTGTGCATAATCCTTTGCAAAAATGAGTCTTTTATAGGAAAAAAACTGGGATAACTGATTTCTATGGTTTTCAAAGCTAAAATATATAATAAATCAACTCTAATATTGCTTTTGGTATTTTACCATCAGATTAAATTACAGCTTTTATGAATTATTAAATTTTAGTACATTTTCAAAAAAACTAAAAAAATATTAATAAAGTATGGATTTTGGTTAATAAGAATGTACCATTATTGGTTTATTAGTTGTGACAAATATACCATAGTAATGGGAGATGTTAACAATAAAGGAAATTGGCTGTGGGGTATATAGGAACTCTACTATTTTTGCAACTTTTCTTAAATCTAAAATGATTCTAAAGTTTAAAAATTATTAAAAAAATAAAGAAATACATTTTTTTTTTGGTTCAGGGCTTGACCCAGAGCCACATTGTAGTGAAACTTTCTCAGAGAGAGGAAGAATATTGGATAGTATCATTCATTTAAATTACTATGTTTTCCCTTAATTATATATTAAGTTGTTCTAATAAAGCATAATATAACTTACTTTAGCGGGGCGCCTGGGTGGCTCAGTTGGTTGAGCGGCCAACTTCGGCTCAGGTCATGATCTCACGGTCCGTGAGTTCGAGCCCAGCCCCGCGTCGGGCTCTGTGCTGACAGCTCGGAGCCTGGAGCCTGTTTCCGATTCTGTGTCTCCCTCTCTCTGACCCTCCCCCATTCATGCTCTGTCTCTCTCTGTCTCAAAAATAAATAAACGTTAAAAAAAATTTTTTAAATATAACTTACTTTAGCAATTTTGTTTTCTTTGCTGAATAAATATAGACTACAATTGTAGAGAGGAGAAAACAGTGAAATAAGGTCAAAAGAGACCTCTTGAAATCACTTAGATAAGTTCTTTCCTGTAGCTGAGCAGATTGAGCTAATAGTCTCCACTAGCAAGATTTATGGTATATTAATGGTAAGTACATTCATAAATGAGATGATTTTGCTTATTACTGAGTCTGTGCCCTGTTACTTTTGTCAATGGCAATATAATATACAATAGGATATAAACATCCTCCATACTGCTTACTTGGAATTTTCCGAAGTGCTGTGTTTTTCCATGCTTCTCTAAACATTCTTTTGCTGTACCCTCCTCTTGGTAAATTCTCCACTTGCCCTAATGGCTAGCACTTCTTTTACCCTCAAGATTCACTTCATCTGTTATCTTCCAGGAATCTCTCACTGATCTCCAATTTGAAACAGGTGACCTTTTGCGCCCTTATCGTACCCGGTATGTTGCTTCATTTTATTTGGTGAATATTTTTGGCACCTATGTAATATCAATTGGTTCTTTCCCCTGTTTCCTCCTTGAACTACTAATTCTTTGGAGGAAGAGACTTTGTAATTACTCTGTATGTTCCCAGGGCTGCTTAAAATACAGTAAGACCTCAGTAAATTAGTAATTAATTAATTGAATGAATAAATTCAACGTATTTTTTAAAATAGAAATTTTTTAAAGGATTAAATAAAATTGTGAATATACCTCAATACACACATACATAAAAATAAAATAATAAATAATACTTTCATTAAAAAGTGATTGAGGAGCTTAAGGATGCTTAACATTTTGAAATGTCTTTCAGTACCTTGACACTTAAAAAAAAATTTTTTTTAACATTTAGTTATTTTTGAGAGACAGTGAGAGACAGAGCATGAGCAAGGGAGGGGCCATTTCTCCCAAGAGTCCTGGTTCCTCTTATTCGAGAATTATATTAGAACCCAAAAACTAGGTGCTAGGTGTGCTCATTACTACTGGGATGTTTTTTCTAGGCCCTTCAGAGGCCAGAACTTGGAAATACATGTGCATATACTAACACATGAATACACACATATTCATAATTATTTCTGTATTTGTCCATCTGTATCTATTAGTAAGGTAAACGTGAATTCATATTGATGTCTTCAAATCTAATCCAGGATTTAGAGATGGACATGCACAGTCCTCTCATCGTACAGATGAGAAAATTTATAACTAGAAAGATAAAGATACTTATCCTAAGTCAAACAGTTTACAGTTAGCAGTCTCTTTGTACCAAATCAGTACTCATGTGGTGATACTATATACATGTGTGTATGTGTGTGTCTGTATATATATATGCTTATTAATTAAGATGCTAATCGAAACACTAATTCTTCAAATAATCTAAGTTTATACTTTTGGAAAAGGAAATTCTCAGCAAGTGTTTAGTCATAAGTATCACTATAGACATTTATGTGTCTTTAAGTGCCAGGTTTGGGGTCATACCTAGCTGGAGTCATGGTCACTCCCTTGAAGATGTCAAGGTTGTGAGCAACTGAAGAGCAGGGGGCACTTAGTACTAGGCCCTTGTCAAGTTCTAAAAAATGAATGAGGTACACATATCATTTTTGGAAATACTGGCTAAATATTTAACCTGAGCCTTGTTTATAAAATGAGATATAATTATTCATTCAGCTTACCCTCATGGGGCAGTTTTGAGATCACATGATATAATTCATATGCAAATTCTTTGGAATCTGAAAGAAAGAATTATGACAATATGGTGAGGAAAATTCTGGACCCTTTAATTTCGTTCCTCTTCCTTTGGGTGGACAGAATGTAAGAACATCACCACCATTTCCGGGCAGAATAAAATTATTTTAAAATAAAAAATAAGAAACCACAAAAGACCCCAAATAGGCAAAGGAATCTTGAGAAAGGTGAACAGAACTGGAGGTATATTCCTGATTTCAAACTACTATAATCAAAATAGTATGGTACATATATAAAAATAGATACACAGATCAAAGGAAGAGAGTATAGGGCCACCTGGGTGACTCAGTTGGTTGGGCTTCCCACTTCAGCTCAGGTCATAACCTTGCAGTTCATGAGTTAGAGCCCTGCATCAGGCTCTGTGCTGACAGCTCAGAGCCTGGAGCCTGCTTTGGATTCTATGTTTCCCTCTCTCTCTGCCCCTCACCCTTCTCATTCTCTCTCTCTCTCTCTCTCCCTCTCTCTCTCTCTCTCTCTGCCTCTCCCTGGCTTATGCTCTCTCTCAAAAATAAATAAAAACATTGAAAAAATTTTTAATTAAAAAAAAAAAAGGAAGAGAATAGAGTCCAGAAATAAACCCACCTATATACAGTCAACTAATCTTTGACAAGGGCACAAAGAACACAAAATTCTGAGAGAGTCTCTTTAATAAGTGGTACTGGGAAAACGGAATATCCACATACAAAAAACAAAACAAAAACAAAAACAAAAAACCTCTACCTTATAACCTTATGCCACTCACAAAAACTAACTCAAAGTGGATTAAAGATTTGAATTAAGACCTGAAACTATAAAACTCCTCAAAGAAAACATAGAGGGTAGACTCCCTGACTTTGGTCTTGGTGATATTTTTTGGACTGGACACCAACAGCAAAGGTAATAAAAGCAAAAATAAACAAGAGGAACTACATCAAACTATAAAGTTTCTGCACAGCAAAGGAAGCCATCAACAATATGAAAAGGTGACCTTTGGAGTAGGAGAAAATATTTATCTGATATTGAATGATATATCTAATCTATCTGATAAGGGATTAATATCCAAAATATATAAGGAATTCAGACAATTTAACAGCAAGAAAACAATCCAACTAAAATATATGCAAAGGTCCTTAGGGTTCTGGTCACCAATTCCAACGTTGGCATACCAACAAACAATTCTCAGGACATGTGGGAAATCAAATAGCTATGTCCTGGTAAAGGAGATTATAGGGAACGTGTTACACTGCTTTCTGGCCATCTGAGAGGAGGGTTGAGGGGCTGATCCTTCCAACTCATGGTATGGTTTAATCAGACGGGCAGGTGCCCAGCGTGATCCTAATGGGAGAACACATGCCTACCCCCTTCCCCAAGTTATCAGTTCATAAAGTCCTTTCCATGAATTATCACCTTGTATGTCTTTGAGTAAAACCTTGGCTAGTATAGTAGAACCGGGAGGTGGTGCAAAAGCCACTTGGCAGCTGTATGGACTTTAGAATATCAAGTGGGTTGCACAACACAGGCAATTCATAATCAAGATTTAGGTATTCTGATAGGAGTGGAAATGCTCCAGGCCATTATATCACGCCCAAGCCGATCATAGGTTATTCCAACAGTGCTCTACTATTGCAATTGCTGCCTGGTCCCAAGTCCCTGACATAAAAACAAAAACAGGTTTCTTTGCCACCATATGGCAGGGAGCCACTGAGCCTTAGGTTGATTTCGTGAATAGGTTACAACAGAGTATTTCCAGGTACATAGATAATGAAGAAACTGCTCAAGTTTTATTGCAGCAATTGGCCTATGAAAATGCTAATGCAGACTGGCAGGCCGCTCTCTCTGGCATACGTAGTCAAGCCAAAGGTATCCCTGAATTCATTAGGGCGTGCCAAAATGTGGGAACTGAGACACATAGCACACAAATTTTTGCAGCTATTATGAGGCCGTCTCCAGCCTCTCATGCCTGCTTTAAATGTGGAAAACCAGGGCACATGCAAAAGGACCGTCACCAACGAACAGGGGACAAACCAGTAAGTTACCCAATATAGTCCCAGATGTAGAAAAGGAAAACACTGGGCAAATCAACGCCGATCTAAATTTGATAAGGAAGGAGGATCCCTCTTGGGAAACGAGGAAAAGGGCATCAGCTCCCATGCCCCCAGTCCCAAGTGGAGCAAAACCATACAGAACCCTGTTCCTCAGGTTTTCTTAAACCAGGTCAAGGTTGGGTTACAGACTTGCAGGCAGCCACCACTGGAGATTAAGCTATTGATAAATTTCCTTTCTCTGGTAATTTACTAAAACATTTGTAAACTTATGAAGACTCATGTCCTGCATGACTGTGATCTCTATCAGTTAACCATTTGTTTTCTTTCCTTTGTTCTTGGGCAGCCAGGAGTGCCTGAGGAATGTCACACATGTCCTACCACAGGAGTAGGGAGGTGGGCAGGTGGGGTTGTGGGTGTTAGCTCGTGCTTTGCCCTCAGATTGCTTTTGGCTCCCTCATCAATATGATCCAGCAATCCCACTTCTGGGTATATATCCAAAGGAAATGAAACCAGGATCTTAAATAGGTACCTGCACTCCCGTATTTGTTGCAGCGTTATTTACAATTGCCAAGATACGGAAGCAACCTAAGTGTTCACGGATGAAGGGATAAAAAAAATGTGTTATATAAAGTGGAAAATTATTCAGCCATGAGAAAAAAGAAAATCTTGCCATTTACAACATCATGGATAGACCTTAAGGGCATTATGCTAAGTGAAATGTCAGAGAAAGGAAATAAGTCAAACAGAGAAAGACGAATACCACAGGATCTCACTTCTACACAGAATCTAAAAAAAAAACAAAACAAAAACAAAAAAGTCAAACTCAGGGAAACAGGGATAGAATAGTAGTTGCCAGGGACTAATTGGTGGAAAAAAGGGTGAGATGTTGCTATAAGGGTATAAACTTTCAGTTATGAGTAAGAATATCTAATGCACAGCATAGTGTCTATAGTAAATAATAACTATTAGGAAATTTGCTAAAATTGTAAATCCTAAGCAGTATCACCACATACACACAAAGTTAACTGTGGATCAATGGGTGTGTTAATTAACTTGATTGTGATAATCATTCCACGGTGTTTATATATACCAAGTCATGTTGGACACTTTAAGTATATATAATCTTGTCAATTATACCTCAATAAAGCTGGAAACTTTTTTTAAATAAAACCAATGGTATTTGGGGCGCCTGGGTGGCGCAGTCGGTTAAGCGTCCGACTTCAGCCAGGTCACGATCTCGAGGTCCGGGAGTTCGAGCCCCGCGTCAGGCTCTGGGCTGACGGCTCAGAGCCTGGAGCCTGTTTCCGATTCTGTGTCTCCCTCTCTCTCTGCCCCTCCCCCATTCATGCTCTGTCTCTCTCTGTCCCAAAAATAAATAAACGTTGAAAAAAAAAATTAAAAAAAAAAAAAAAACCAATGGTATTTGTTTTTAAAAATAATTGATTTCCACAATGATTGAGTATTCTCTTATGTGTGTAAACTTGTATCTTTCCTCTTGCTAAAGCCGATTTTTAAAATAGTATTAAATTTTTGTTTTTGGGGGCACCTGGGTGGCTCAGTCCGTTAAGCATCCAACTTCGGCTCAGGTCATGATCTTAAGGTTTCTGAGTTGGAGCCCCACATCAGGCTGTATCAGCAGGGAGCCAGCTTCGGATCCTCTGTCGTCCTTTCTCTCTGCCCCTTCCCAGCTTGCTCTCTCTCTCTCTCCAAAATAAACACTTAAAAACTTTTTTATTTTTTATTGAGGTATAACTTTCATACCATAACACTCACCCTTTTAAGTGTACCATACTGTGCTTTGGCAGATGCACACAACCACTACAATCAGGATTTAGAACTGTTCTCTATCCCCTAAAATTCCTTTGTGCTCCTTTGTACTCAACCCCTTCTCCCATCTTCAACTCCTAGAAGGCAGGGTTCTGTTTCTGATCCTCTGCTTTTTCCAGAATGTCATGTAAATGGAGTCTGACTTCTTTCACACTCCATAACACATGTGCAATTCATCCATGTGTGTATGGAGTTTAATCCTTTTTATTGCTGAGTAGTTTTCCATTTACAGTTCTGCCACATTTTGTTTATTGACTCACCAGATGAAGGATATTTGTGTTGTTTCCATTTGGGGATAAATAGAATAAAGCAACACATATTTGTACAAGTAAACATTTGTATACAGGCTTTTGTGTGAACTTATCTTTATTTCACCTGGATAAATACTTAGGAGTGGGATTACTAAACTACTGTTAAGTGAATGTTTAACTTTATAAAAACTATCAATCAGGCTGTTGGGGCACCTGGGTGGCTCAGTCGGTTAAGCGCCAGACTTCAGCTCAGGTCATGATCTCACGGTTTGTGGGTTCGAGCCCCACGTCAGGCTCTGTGCTGACAGCTCAGAGCCTGGAGCCTGCTTCAGATTCTGTGTCTCCCTCTCTCTCTGCCCCTCCCCTGCTTGTGCTCTATCTCTCTCTCAAAAAAAAATAAACATTAAAAAATGTTTTTAAACATCAGGCTGTTTTTTGAAATGGAAATCACCAAGATGACATGTCCTACCCCTCCCTGATCACAAATGGGAGGGGAGATGGGGATATAAACCTCCAGATGCTCCATCTAACCTGCCATCAAGTTCTGTAAAATCAGTACACTCTTCTCCCATTCCCAAGTCCTCACCTCTCAGAGGAAGGACACCTTTAGCAGTGCACATAAAAGTTTACTGTGCTATGAGGTGTCCCAGGCTGTTATTTTCCTCTGTTTATCAGGCAGAATGGCTGATCTGAAGAGATCAGTGGCAATGATGTCTGAGACACAGTAACATCCAGCAAACCCCCACCAACTACTTTACCTATTACCTCCTTTTCCTTCCCTCTGTAAAGAAAGAGAGAACATTGGGACACCAACAATAAAATTAAATGGAGAAATTATACTCGTATTGGTTAAGAGATCTTGTTTCTTTACCTAGTCATTCACGAGTCTACGAAAACAAACTTGGGACTAGAAAGAAGCAGTTAATCCTTCCTATGGTGTCAATTCCATCCTGTGTCTAAATATGCAATATGCAGAGTTGACTTAATGTTAACCATCGCCTGATTTATAAATGCTACTAGAGCAGAACAGTGTCATGGACTAATTCCCCAAAGGAGAAAACCCAAAAATCACTTCTATTTAGTTTTACAAGTTTATTTCTTAATAAGTTTCGCTTGTCCAGTATAACACTTGGTTTCCTTCTCCTATGCTGATTTGACTGTTGTAAAGTAATACACACCAGGGACATATTATTTGGCATAGAGAAACCACCCTGGGGTTAGAGAGCTGAATCGTGCACAAGTTAAGGTTGAATGTATTACTCCTTCAAGGGCCTTGCTTCACATCCCATGGAAAGAATAAAATGAACTGGCAGGGAGGGAAATGATAGGGACCAAAGAGGAGACAGCCAGGAAGTCAAGATTTTGGAGGGATGAGCAAAAGGTTGCTGTAAAAATGTACCTTTTTTTCTGCAAACTGTCTTCGGTTAAAAGCCAGAGAATAACTGAGTTCATTAGAGGCAGAGGAAACATAAAAGGAAGAGAAGTGGATTTGTTGAACTTAAGTGGATGGGTTTTCAATTTAAAATAAACTTTTCAACAAACAGAGCTACTCATTCAGAAAGGGTGGTCTTGGGGCACCTGGGTGGCTCAGCCCATTAAGCCTCTAACCTCAGCTCTGGTCATGATCTTGCAGTTTGTGAGTTCCAGTCCCCAGTCCCGCTCTGCTGACAGCTCAGAGCCTCAAGCCTGCTTCGGATTCCGTGTCTCCCTCCCTCTCTGCCCCTCCCCCCCCCAAATAAATAAACATTAAAAATTTCAAAAAGAAAATAAAGGGTGGCTTTGTACAACTTGGATTCCCCATCACTGGTTGTTTAAGTGGTATTATCTTGTTAGAAATGTAGTAAACAGTATTCATGTATCCCTCATTGGGTAAATGTGTATTAAAAGCTTACTCTGTACAAGGTGCGTGCAGAATATGAAGAGGAATCATCCAGATTTGCTCTCTGCCAGCTGTCAAAGCAGTGCTTCTTACACTCCAGTATGTATACACATTCCCCTGAGGATCTTGTTAAAAGGCAGATTCTTTTTTTTTAATTTTTTTTAATGTTCTTATTTATTTTTGCGACAGAGAGAGACAGAGCATGAGCAGGGGACGGGCAGAGAGAGAGGGAGACACAGAATCAGAAGCAGCTCCAGGCTCTGAGTTGTCAGCACAGAGCCTGATGCGGGGCTCGAACCCACAGACTGTGAGATCATGACCTGAGCCGAAGTCGGATGCTTAACCGACTGAGCCACCCAGGCGCCCCAAAAGGCAGATTCTGATTGTGTAGTTAAGGGCTCAGATTCTACACCTGTAACAAGTGCCCAGGTGATGCCAATGTTGCTGGGCTGGGTTCACACATACTAAGTGATAAGGGTTTCTCGTAGGGAATTAGGCATGCACATAATTATACAAGGTAAGAATTAGTAAATACCATAGAAGTTCCATTAATTATCAGTAAAAACCTAGATCTGTCCCAATCCTAGAACAATCTTTGTCCTTTTCTGCCTTCCGTGTTCCTTGTTTTTGTTGTTGCTCTTTCTCAAATTTTATTTCTTCCGGGGTTGCTCACTGTATATGCTGTCTCTTAGCTTAGAATAGCTTTCTCCGCCTCTTCAGACTAACGTTTCACTAATTTGTCAAGGTTTATCTCCTAATCACCCGTTATTCCCTGGGCCTCAGTCGAGGCTGACTGCTCCCCACATCAGTTAGTTTGAACCTCAAGCGATTGCCGCTACTTCCTTCTGACTCCAGTAGGAAGTCTGGTTTTTAATTCCCCATCGGAACCCACCTCTTCGGGCCTATCCTAAAAACCCTGCCCAGAAAACGTTTTGGCGAACCTGAAGCTGTGTCAGGCGGCCGGGAAGACAGCAGCGCCGCTTCTCCGGGTACAGAACACCCGAGCCCAGCGAGGCGGTTCTAAGTGTCACCTGGAGACCGCGCCCATAAAGGAAAGCCCGGGGGCTGACCGCGACAATGATTCCTGGTCCAGGGCCCCCCGACCGGACATCCCAGCCCCGGCGCGAGGCTAACTGCGGAGCTGGCGCCCCCGCCTGGCGCAGGAGACTGCCCACCACCGAGGCGCTGGCGGCTAGAGAGGCCGGCGAGCTCCCGGTGCCGTCGCCGCGCGGCCGCAGGGAACGCGCGGGGCGGGCCTCGCGCCACTGGCCTTGTAGCCATTTTAGGAGGAAATCAGGTTCGCTAGCCCGGGGCGCGGCTTCAATTTCAATAACTTTATTGGTGGCCTTATCCGCAGAACAACCATCGCACTGGTGGCTAGGGGAGGAGGGAGAGCATCGCGGGAGGTGATTGGGGTGGGGGCGCGCCTGGGCAGTGCGCGCGGGGATGCGGGGAGTTCCCCAAAGTGGGTTTCCTGAGCAGCAGGCATCCAGAGGGTTTGGAGTGGGGGGGTTCCGGGCGCCCCTGGAGGCTGGGGAAGGAGGGGTCCCCGGGCTTGGCTTCCCTGGGGCGGGGATTCCCTTGCCCGAGTCCCCAGGCGCAGGGGCGGAGCCAGGGGCGTCCCTGACGCGGCCGCCGGGGTGTTCCTAGTCCGGTGTTGTTCCCCACGGCAGGTGGCCCCGGACTCGAGCTGCAGCCATGGGAAACACCACCAGCGACCGGGTGGCTGGGGAGCGCCACGGCGCCAAGGCTGCACGCTCCGAGGGCGCCGGCGGCCATGCGCCGGGTAAGGAGCACAAAATCATGGTGGGGAGTACCGACGATCCCAGCGTCTTCAGCCTGCCGGACTCCAAGGTGAGCGTTCCCCACGCCCCCAGCGGGCGCTGCCGCAGCGGGCTGGGTGTCAGCGCTCCTCCTCTCTTGGTTCTTTCTTAGCACGCTGACCTAGCTTACGGTTTTCTGAATTAAAGGGATTTTTCGGGCACGGAGATGTTGGATGGTAACTACTCCTGCGGTGCTGCCTCAAAATAGAATAGAGGCGGAGTTTTTGTTTTTCGACTAATCTGTTGGCCATGATTACGATGGGGACTGTAGACACCCCCACCCCCAATATCTGGTTTTCCTAACAGGCAGGTGCCCTCTTTTAGAGTATTGATGAACTTATAGGTTGTAAGTTGCCTGAGTTGCTGACCATAGGCAGCAGTGTCTCAAATTTGCCCGGAGGTGGGTAAGTGACTTTATTTTTCCTGACAACTTATATGTATCAGTATCATTTTGCCCTTCTAAGAACTCAGCACTTCTTTTTTTTATTTATTTAAATTCAAGTTAGTTAACATACAGTGTAGTATTGGCTTTAAGAACTCAGCATTTCTGATCCTCTTGCCCTTTGCATGGCTGTGAGCCATGCAACCACTTGCTTATTTGATACAATCTCCTAATCTTGGGGATCAATAAAGGACCTTCTTTGGTTGACTGCTCAGTGTTCATCTCATACTTTATAGTTGTGGTAGTTCAGGTGGTGTTTCTTTCACACCCAGCTGCTCCTCAAGTGGGAGAGCAGATGATTCCAGGATTTCTCCACTTCCTGTTAGTAGTTCATAACGATACCATCGCTGAAAACAGACAGCCCACAGCTGTCCCCGGGACCTTGAACTCAAATCCAAGGACTTTGAGAAAAGTGGCAACTTGTGTTCACCGGTAGAGATAGATGGAGCTGACAGCAATGTGATTACCAACCGAATGTTCCTAGTCACATTGAGAGCTGTCAGCATGATAAACAATAATTCCTCCAGACGGTCTGAGTGGGGTGAAGTAGAAAAATGGAGGGATTGGGGAGATTGGGGTGTGTTTGATTTTTTTTTTTTTTTTGTCTTTATCACTACAAACCTTTCACCAAACTGGAGTTTTACAGAGTAAAGAATGATTTGCCCAGTCGGTGGCACGTGAAATTTGGATTCTGTTTATTTTCTTGAATCCCAATTGAGAACATAACCACAGAAAAAGAAGTCAAGTTGATTAAAAGGACCACTTCTTGGTGTTTCTTCTCCATTCCTTTCTTCCTTTTCCCACTCCAGGACTTCCTCAACACATGAGCTGTCTACCCAGTCACTTGAATTTACTTCTTCAAAGCTTTTTCAAGGTGGTCCATCTCGTAATTTTACCCTTTCCTACATCGATGACTCAGGACTTAAGTACAGTGAGTGTGTTTGTCAAACTGTGACTGCAGTAACCGGTGTCCTGATTAAAAGCCAGGTTCCTCCATCTGAAACGGAACCTTTTTGGGGTCATTCTGTCCCTTTACCTCAGTCTTGCCATTTGTGAATAAGAAAATCGGTTCAGATAATTCCTCAGGTCTCTTCTACATCTAAAATTGTATAGTTCTCAAGCTAGTCTCTTTACTTCTTCCTTCAGTGTTTCACTTAAACATTTTCAAACTATAATTCTCATTGTTTTGCCTCTTTTCCTGATGATCTTGCTGACTATTTAACTTGGAGTAAATGGTCTTTCTGCTAGTCAGCTGCACTCAGGCCTGCCTCAGAAATGTCATGTCATATGTGGGAGGGCTTTCTTCCAAAGCTAGACATATTAATAGTTTGTAGCTTTCAAACTCTAAACTGAAAATACTAAATCATGAAAGTAACTCATAGGAACAGTGGCAGTGGGGCCTGCATTCCTTCAAATGCCAGTCTTCTCGGTGGACCAGTTCAGTAGTTCTCAATCCTATTTGCACATTAGAATCACTTGAGATTTGTTTAAACACTATATGGAAAATTGGAAACATTTTCCACATTTCAAAGTAGGGAGAACAGTGTAATGAACTCTTGTATACCCATCACCCAGTTTAAATCATGATCAAATTGTGAACAAATTTATATCATCTATACCCCAATCCACTCCCCCCCCCCCAATTTATTTGAAGCAAATTCCAGACATCCTAGCAAATATTATTTTGTCTGTAAATATTTTAGGATGTATCTCTAAAGATGAGGTTTTATTCTTTATTTTAACTTAATCACAGTATTGTTATTATTCTCTGTGAGCCTTTTTAAAAATAGATTCCTAGGCCCTGTATCTAAATCAGAATCTGAGAGTTACTCTTAGGCATGTGTAAAAACTTCTGTGATTTTAATGCAGTCAGTTAGGCAAGAGTGCATTGCTTTCAGAATATGGAGATCAAGGTTTTCACTTAAGTCACTTATGTAATATGAAAGTCCCTTCAATTCTGTTTCTCAATTTACTTCAGTTTATGCTGCTACTGGTGTCTCATAGTGTAGTTTTGAGGAATATTGAGAGACAATATGCAAAGGTAGACTACTTTAGCCATTTTGAAAGTAAAGCCCAAATGAATAAGTTAATCCTTTTTTTTAACCCACATTATTTTATTTGCTAAATGTTTTGACTTGATACAGTACAGTCCTGTTTACCTATTTAACAAAGTCATTTAAAGCCGGTCTAAAGTGGGGATCAGCAAACTTTTTCTGCAAGGGACCAGACAGTAAATATTTTAGACTTTGTGGCCATATAGGTTTTGTCACAACATTCAATACTGCTACTACAGCGTGAAAGCAGCTGTAGATAATATATAAATGAATGTGTGTGGCTATTTTCCAATAAAAGCTTATTTATAAAAGCATCTGGCTCACTGGCCATAATCTGCCAACTCTTGTTCTAAAGGATGGTAATGAAAAGAAACTAAGTAAGGAGACATTTGTTTTTAGAATCCTACAGACCTCATTTGATATTAGAACCACTTTTGTTAAAGGAAGCTGGGTTACTTTAACCAGTTGGGTTACTCCTTGAGAGTCCAGAATTTTCATCCCTACTCCTGAAATAATTAGTATAAACTTGGCAGAAGTGAGCAAGTTAAGATTTCATAACACTTCCCAAAATTTAAGAAACCAATGATGATGATTTTTTATATTTTTAGTGTCCTTTTTGTAACCTGTTTGCTAAAATGAAGTTTGTGAATTATTTATGAATTTCAGTATTTCTAACTTCCATTACAACTGATCATTGAAAAACTGTTCCTATTTACATGTGAAAAATACATGGCTAACTTTATTGCTTTTTATAGAAGCATACTTTTTTTTCATATTTTTTCTCTTAAGAGGCACTCAGAAGCATGTCATAATTGCCTGCCTGTGAGTTAATCTGGTAGCAGCCAGTAAGCTTCCCCCCATCTTTTTTTTTTTAATTTTTTTAATGTTTATTTATTTTTGAGAGAGAGAGAGAGAGAGAGCGTGAATGGGGGAGGGACAGAGAGGGAGACACAGAATTGGAAGTAGGCTCCAGGCTCTGAGCTGTCAGCACAGAGCCAGATGTGGGGCTCGAACTCACGAATCATGAGATCATGAGCTGAGCTGGAGCCGGATGCTTAACTGACTGAGCCACCCAGGTGCCCCAATCCCCCTTTCTTTTTTTTTTTTTAAAGGGAGATCCTAAGGCTCTGAAAGGGTGGGTGATGTATGCAGCCTATAAAGTTAGGCTGTGATTTGGGCAACCCTTGAGCATAAGCCATGTGACTATTTTGGTCCTCGATGAGTTGTCTATAGTTTATTCAAAATGTGATTTAGTTGCCAATTTCAAGGCTTACTGATCCTTAGTAGAAACCTAGCGCCCCTCTGTAAGCTAGGGGTGAAAGTGGCCTTTTAAGAATTCCTGGGTCACAATTTAGGGATGACCTAATCCTTCTTACAGCTCCCTGGGGACAAAGAATTTGTATCATGGCAACAAGATTTGGAGGACTCCGTAAAGCATACACAGCAGGCCCGGCCCACTGTTATCCGCTGGTCTGAAGGAGGCAAGGAGGTCTTCATCTCTGGGTCCTTCAACAATTGGAGCACCAAGATTCCACTGATTAAGAGGTGAAGACAAGTGTCTTGGTTGAGTCTACATGAGTCTACAAAGGAAACCAGAGACCTGATTTCCTTTCTCAGGAGAGAGACCTGGCTGTACTGCTCCTCTCCACCTGCTAGGGACTCTCTCTAGAACATTTTCTGTGACCAATGACTACATTTGTGACATTTTTTTTTTAAGCCTTGTAGTGAGTCAGAGATATTTTACCCATTAGAATATCACTGCCTCAGAGGAACTTAGTGTAACAGCTTTGTGGGTACATTCTTTAGGACTGTTAACACAAATCCTATCTATGCTTGTGGGAAGTCATTTGTAATTGGCTGAGTCCACTTGTTCTGACTTCTGCATCAAAACAAAATACAACATGACATCTAGTTACTAATGTGAGTTGTTGCTTGCAGAGCAGTAATGAATTATTTGGTGATCAGAATGGCCCTTTACATGTAGATCATTTTTCAGAAAATGCTCACCAAAATGTGGAAAGGGTACCTGAGGCACTTCTGTATCCTGAGGCTACCTGCTATCTTCTTTATACTTGTGAGGGGTCTGTTCCTACTGAAGCATATCAGTTGTGCTAAGGCAAACCATTTTGGGGATTAACATCTCTATCTTTCTTTTCCAGATATTAGTTAAGAACTAAAGTTATTGGGAGGGGCTGGTAAATAAGTCTTCAAGGTGATAATACAGAAAAGGAGAATGGGTCTATAAATTATTTTCTATTCCGGGGGACAATTGCTTAGGAATGTGGGAGACCATTGGTATGATGTTGTGAAAGTCTCATGGTTTTTACATTAACATTCTGTCTTCTAATAGGAACTTGGCCTGCTTAACTTTCTGTTTTCTTCTGTAGCCATAATGACTTTGTTGCCATCTTAGACCTCCCTGAGGGAGAGCACCAGTACAAGTTTTTTGTGGATGGACAATGGGTTCATGATCCGTCAGAGGTAAGGCCTTGATTTCCAAGGGTAACCGTTAACTTAACTGTGTCCTTTTGGCTATTATTCCCCTTGGTGTCAAATGTCATTGCTGTCAGGATTGATGGGCTCCTACACTGGAGGATTTCTCTCTCGATTAAAGATGGAAGTGCTGAGTGTGATCATTTTTAAAATAGGAGAATTAGATGGAAGAGATGAATTTGAAACCGGGTTTATGAATTGTTTCCATCCATTGTTTCAGCCTGTGGTTACCAGTCAGCTTGGCACGATTAACAATTTGATCCATGTCAAGAAATCTGACTTTGAGGTGTTTGATGCTTTAAAGCTAGATTCAATGGAAAGCTCAGAGACATCTTGTCGAGGTAAGTTCGTAGTATTTGCTCTTTCTTGATGTGTTCTTCTTATAACGCATGTTCCTTCCCAAGGGTAGTTTTCGTTCTTTTGCTTTAATGTTTATTTATTTTGAGAGAGAGAGAGAGAATGAATGGGGGAGGGGGAGAGAGAGAGAGAGAGAGAGAGAGAGAGAGAGAGAGAGTGAGTTCCAAGCAGGCTTTTTGCTGTCAGTGCAGAGCCCGATGTGGGGCTTGATCCACGAACTGTGAGATCATGACCCGAGCCAAAAAGCAAAAATCAGATGCTCAACAAGCTGAGCCAACCAAGCACCCCTTGTTTGTTTTTTCCTTTTCTCCTTAGGAATCTTTTTTTTTTTTTTTATCCTCAAGAATCTTCTGAATCATATATATGTTTTATATATATATATATATAATTTGTATAAATTTTTGGGCAACCTTTGAGCATAAGCCATTTGTCCATTTTGGTCCTAGATGAGTATATGTGTGTGTATGCGTAAATATATATGTATATATACATGTATACGTAAATATATATGTATATATGTATATATATTTATGTATATATATGTATATATACATATGTATATATGTATATATATTTATGTATGTATATGTATATATACATATGTATATATGTATATATATTTATGTATGTATATATGTATATATATTTACGTATATATGTATATATGTGTGTATACATATGTATATATACATATACACATGTATATATGTGTATATATGCATACACACAACATATATATGAATCGTATATATGTTTTATATATGTATATATGTAAAATTTGTTAATATATATATTTTTGTCTATATACATGTTTGTCCTGTAAACATTTAGGTCTCCTCTGAGACAAGAAAAACCTCAGTCTAGTGAATTTCATTTCAAACTTTTTTTTTTAATGTTTAATGTTAGTTTACTTTTTGAGAGAGAGAGCGCGTGTGCATGAGCAGGGGAGGGGCAAAGAGAGAAGAAGACCCCTAATCTGAAGCAGGCTCCAGGCTCTGAGCCCAGTGCAGGGCTCAAATTCACGAGGCGTGAGATCATGACCTGAGCCAAAGTTGGATACTTACTGACTGAGCCACCCAGGCGCCCTCATTTCAAATTTTTTAATGAGGATCTACAGCAAGACATTTGTTTTACATTGTAACCCAATTCTCTCCCTCCCTCCCTCCCTCCCTCCCTCTCTCTCTTTCTCTCTTTCTCTCTCTCTCCGCCTCCTTCTCTCTCTCTCTCTTGCTCACTCGCTCACACATACACACCTGTAACACAAGTCTCATAGCAGAATGTGTGCCTTTGTTACATGCAATGTACTCTATTTTCTGTTTTATCCTTTCTTTCATAGGCCTATAGTTTAAAAAGCTATTTCTAGGGACACATGGGTAGCTAAGTGCATGGTTAAGTAAGTGCATGGCTAAGTTAAGTGTCTGACTCTTGATTTTGGCTCAGGTCATGATTTCATGATCATAAGATCGAGCCCCTCACTGGGACCCACACTGAGCATGGAGCCCGTTTCAGATTCCCTCTCCCTCTCCCTCTGCTTTTCCCTCGCTCACAGACTTTCGCATGGGCTTTGAAAAAAATCAATATTGGGGGCGCCTGGGTGGCTCAGTCAGTTGAGCGTCCGACTTCAGCTCAGGTCAGGTTCGAGCCCCGAGTTGGGCTCTATGCTGACAGCTCAGGTCCTGGAGACTGCTTCGGATTCTGTGCCTCCCTCTCTCTGCTCCTCCCCTGCTCATACTCTGTCTCTCTCTCAAAATAAATAAAGATTAAAAAAAAATTTTTTTTTTCCAGAAAAAAATAAATAATGAAATAAAAGCCTATTTCTAGTAATATTTCAAGTTTTCATTGACCCTTTGGCAGTATCACCCAGCTGAGGCTAGTTGTGTCTGGTTTGCCTTGTTTAGATGCATTAGCTTAATCCTGCCGGTTTGATGGCTTAGCTGGCAGTTTTATAGGGTCCTCCAAGAATGGCAGTCTTCAGGCGGGGGTAAAGGGGAGAGGGTTACAAAAACCACACAGTTCTTTTGTGTGTATATTAACTGCATTATAAGTTTTGGGTTAAAAAAAAAAAATTCCTTAGGGGCACCTGGGTGGCTCAGTCGGTTGGGCGTCTGACTTCGGCTCAGTTCATGATCTCACACTCTGAGTTTGAGCCCCACGTCAGGGTCTGTGCTGACAGCTCAGAGCCTGGAGCCTGCTTCAGATTCTGTGTCTCCCTCTCTCTCTGCCCCTCCCCCACTCATGCTCTCTCTCTCACTCTCTCCTTCAAAAATAAACAAACATTTAAAAAATTAAAAAAATTCCTTGGTAGAGGAAAAGACCTGTATCTCTTTGTTTCTCCTAATACTACTTTTTCCATGGATTTCATCACATTGACTATAGCATCAGAAGAGTGATGTGCTCAGCACACTCACGGTTACCATTTTATTACATTACAACAAAGGCTGTACCGGTCTAAAGAACGGTGCACTGTGTTCCCAGTGAGTGCAGTTTTCCCTTGTGAGTTCAGAGCCTGCCCCTGCTACTCACTGGCTTTGAATTCATGGACAGGTCCTTCAACCTTTTTCCGTAAGTGCAGTATATTAGAATATCAGGGCACAAGGGTGGCTTATGTAGCTTCTAAGAGACCAATCAATGGTATCATAATTGTCTATGAAAATCATACAAATATTGTTTTTATTATATAAGCTCAGAACATAAAGTTGGACATTTTTCTTTACTGGTTGGTTAGGCAGTGACCAACAGAGTTTAGTAATACTGAATTAAATGATGAGACTGCTTGCAGCCCTCCACTTTTGCATTAGAGGATTCTGGCAAAGCAGCCAGTGAACATATACCCATTATTATACAGAAAGAGGACTGGCATACTTTTGATATTCTCTCTTCCTCCTTTAGCCCAGTTTCCAGTTTCCTGATCTCCTTTGTGCCTGTATGGATTTGCCTACTCTGGACCTTTCATATAAACGGGATCACACAATACGTGGTCTTTGATGTTTGGCTTCTTTCACTTAGCAGGTTTTCAGCGTTCATCCATGTTTTAATATGTATCAGAACTTTTTTTTTTTTAAGTTTATTTTTGAGAGAGAGAGAATGGGAGAAGGGGAGAGAGGGAATCCCAAGCAGGCAGGGCTTGAACTCTCGAATCCTGGGATCATGACCTGAGCCAAAATCAAGAGTTGGATGCTTAACCAGCTGAGCTGCCCAGGCGCTCCAATACTTCACTCCTTTTTGTGACTGAATAAAATTCCATTGTATAGATACATCATTCTGTTTACCTGTTAGCTGATGGACATTTGGATCATTTCCACTTTTTGTCAATTATAAACAATGCTGTTCTGGACATTGTGCTCAAGTTTTTGTGTGAACATGTTTTCATTTCCTAAGAGTGTAATTGCTGGGCCATCGGATAACTTTACATTTAACTTTTGAAGGAATTTGCCACCTGTTCTGCAAAGCTATTGTACTATTCCCTCCGGCAACGGGATGGTACAAAGATTCCAATTTCTCCACATCCTCACCAATAATTATTTAAAAATTTTTTTTTAGGGGCGCCTGGGTGGCGCAGTCGGTTAAGCGTCCGACTTCAGCCAGGTCACGATCTCACAGTCTGTGAGTTCGAGCCCCGCGTCGGGCTCTGGGCTGATGGCTCAGAGCCTGGAGCCTGTTTCCGATTCTGTGTCTCCCTCTCTCTCTGCCCCTCCCCCGTTCATGCTCTGTCTCTCTGTCCCAAAAATAAATAAATGTTGAAAAAAAAATTTTTTTTAATTTTTTTTAATGTTTATTTAGTTTTGAGAGTGAGAGAGAAAGAGAGCACAAGCTGGGGAGGGGCAGAGAGAGACACACACACACAGGATCCAAGGCAGGCTCCAGGCTCCGAGCTGTCAGCACAGAGCCCAGTGCAGGGCTTGAACTCACGAACCGTGAGATCATGACCTGAGCCGAAGTTAACAGACTGAGCCACCCAGGCGCCCCACCAACAATTATTATTGTGTCTTTTTTATCATAGCCATCTTAATGAGTGTTAAGTGGTATCTAATTCTGCTTTTGGTTTACATTTCCCTAACAACTACTTCAGTGTTAGTAATCTTGTCCTCACTGTTGCAATCATTGTAGCATTAGCAATCTTAAGAGTGTATATCCTTGTTGTCTGTTGCTTGGGTGTTAAAAAAAAAAAAAAAAGAAAAGAAATCTTAATTTTTTTCACATTGTTTGACAGTTCACAAACAATCTGTTTCTCATTTGAAACATCTGTTATCTCATTTGATTGCTATAAAGACATTGTGAAATAGGGTAGAGATATTACTTTCATTTGATGAATGAAGAAACTGACTGTAGTAGGAGGATTTGTCCCAGGTCATACAACTGATAAATAGAGTAGCTTTTCTCTGAACCTACAACTTTGACTCCTCATCCCCTCTTCTGTCCTCCCCATCATGTTGCCATGTTGAGGAATTTCATGTTCAGGATGACTCAGACTCTTTGCCTTACAGTTGTAGAGCCAGCAGCTTATAAGTTTATGATCTATGATTTCTACCATATTTAATATTAGCTGCCATGTATTGACAGTTTTTTTCACGCACTTTTACTAGTTCTGCAATTTTCCCTTATATTTGGGTAAATATCTTCCAGACCTTTCCAGCTCTCCCCCAGGGCCTTATGGTCAAGAAATGTACGTGTTTCGATCCGAGGAGAGATTCAAATCCCCACCCATCCTACCTCCTCACCTTCTTCAAGTTATTCTTAACAAGGACACTAATATATCTGTGAGTATCCTGAAAGGATTGCTGGGGCATCTGGGGGTTACTAGAACCATCTGATCCAAAGTTAGTAATCGTAGAGGTCAGGATTATTACAAAGCTGTGTTGAGAATATAAATCATGTGTATATCAATAGCATTACAGATCCTTTTTTCCAGGGCTGAATTGTTACTTTTCCAGCTATTGATATCAAAATTCATAGTTACCTTCTGATCGTAATAAATTAGACCCAGAACCATAGATTGTTAGAAGTCCCAGAAACTGGGACTTCTATTCCAACAGAAGATAAGGCATATTTATCATTTGGGAGTATACAAAAGGAGTATAAGGGGTTTGGGTTTGCGTTTTTTCCCCGTATACTTGATACCTCTAGTCAGTTCACTTGATTCCCACTAAGGTTTTTTGTCTCCTAACACAAATCTTCTGTACGTGTTGTGGGCAAGATTTTTGTTTTCACTCTTATTAAGGGATGCATTTATCAATAGATGCTAAGGCTTAGGGTTTGCCCTGGACTCAGAATTTTCCTAATTCTCTGTAATGAGAACAAATGATTGATATATAGTATCATTTAAAAGAAATATACAGTCTAGTTTAGAGTTTCTCAACAGTTTTTTTTTTAATTTTTTTCATGTTTATTTATTTTTGAGAGAGAGAGAAAGCATGAGCAGGGAAGGGGCAGAGAGAGGGGGAGACACAGAATCCAAAGCAGGCCCCAGGCTCTGAGTGGTCAGCACAGAGCCCTACATGAGGCCAGAACTCACGAACCGTGAGATCATGACCTGAGCCAAAGTCAGACGCTAAACCGACTGAGCCACCCAGCCGCCCCTCAGAAGTTTCCAAAGAGCTCTGAGGAAGAGTAAACTGGTTTAAAACTGTGCATTTAATCCCATTTAGTGATTTTTTTCTTTCTTAGTGTGACCCAGCCTTGCTTCCCGAGCCCAACCATGTTATGCTGAACCATCTCTATGCATTATCCATTAAGGTGAGTAGTGGGCCTGGCTCTTCCCCAAAATGAGAGGGAAGGGGTAACACATGTTCTCCAGTGGTAATTTGCCCTGCTACCTCACTGAAGCTAAAGCTGGCCGTAATGGTCAAATTGTAGGAGAAGTTTCTTAACTAGTAGATGGATTTTTTTGTTTGGTTGTTTATTTTAAATTTTTTTTTTTTTTCAACGTTTATTTATCTTGGGGACAGAGAGAGACAGAGCATGAACGGGGGAGGGGCAGAGAGAGAGGGAGACACAGAATCAGAAGCAGGCTCCAGGCTCTGAGCCATCAGCCCAGAGCCTGACGCGGGGCTCGAACTCACGGACCGCGAGATCGTGACCTGGCTGAAGTCGGACGCTTAACCGACTGCGCCACCCAGGCGCCCCTGGTTGTTTATTTTAAATCTTAGTCCCTATCCTACGTTCTGGCTAGCTGAATTGCCCTGTGACTTAATGAACCTTTTTCCTTCCTGGTTTCTTTTTGGATAGCTATAACCTTTGTACCACCTACTTAATTAAATTAGAGTTCATAGCACTAGGATTTCATTGCAGACAAAGCAAGTTTATCTTTCCAGTTTGGAGAATGCTCAAATATGACTAAGCCTTTTGCTTTCTAAAGGTGAATAGGAGCTGCTGTCGGGTGCTTCAGTCACATATACCCACTGATTGCATCTCTCCTCTACACTAGGTAAAGGGGAAATGTGACCAGATTTGCTCTGTCACCTCCAACTCTTAGCGTTCTCCTTAGTTTTTCTGCTGCCTCAGAGTCTGGGTTGAAAATTATCCATTCAGTCCCATCACATCTTTGTGGTTTGGCTACTGGAGTAAAGTTTTAGGTAGCTCTGTAGTTACCAAACTAGGCTCATTGTCAGAATTACCTGGGGAAGTTTGTAAAAATACAGATTCAAAGCCTGCATCCCCAAAGATTCTGAATAAGTATGTCTAGGATAGAGCCCCGGTAATTGTTTTTTAAGCTGCTTTTATTTCCTAGATGTGCAGCCAGATTAAGGAAATCACTGATACAGCTATCTTTAACAGATTATGTGATACTTTTCAAATATATATATTATTGAATTTAAATTTTATAATAACCTTGTGAGGTAAGTATTATTTTTAACCCCTGTTTTATAGATAAAGAAACTAAGGCTCAGAGAAGGTCATATTGCCAGTAAGTACCGGCGAGAGGACTGAGGTCCTCCCGTCCTCATTCCATGTTCTTTTCTAGTGGTCACTGCACCAGGTCTTTCCAAGTAGGTCTTTCTGTCACCTGCTCCTTATTTTTACCAGACCCTTCCTGGAGCGGAGTTTTGGTTTATTTTATTTTATTTTTTTAACCTGCCTCGCTTCTGTCATATTTAGGCTGTGATCAGCACACTCTGGTCACAGAATGTTAATCTGAGAAGTATTCATTGTAGATACTACAGCATACGGGAAAATAGGAAGATGCACTGGGATTAGACTGAATTTTGCCTCCTGTAACTGCTGTTTGGCTCTCAATTGATGCTCACAGGCCTGCCCTCTCCTCCTGTGGCATGCCCTGAGGCTGCAACACAGCCGGGGAAAGAGTACCTCTTACTCTTCTTATTGATTCTGACTCAGGTCAGTGTCTTGATTACTGTAGTTCTGCTTGACCTTGACCCATTCATTCTTGGTTCTGTCAGATTGTTTAGGCTGTTTGGAGCCACTGGATTGAATATCTTTCCAAAGAAGATTTTGGGGTCCACTTTGTTCAGAGAGAGGGATTCCTGAGTTTTCCTCTTGATTAGAATGAACTTTTTAAGTTCATTCCTGGTATTAAATGGAAATTAGACCTGCTTTGGGGCTTGGAAAGGTCAGGGTTGGGGATCACTGCCCTTTCTTCTCAGTGCATTTTAGACTTTCTTCTAAAACTGAATGTCAAAATATTTTTTCTTTTTTCTTTTTCCATGCAAGTTTTAATTAAGCCCAATATTCAAATCTGAGGTAGGGAAAGGAGTGAGGTAGGAGACTAATATTTCTTCAGCACCTATTATGTGTCAGGTACCGTGCTAGATATTCTCATATAATCATCAGTGCCACCTTAATGGTAGGTGTTATCCTTTGTAATAGTGAGGGAAAAGGCTTAGAGGCATCAAGTAGATTACTCAAGGCCACAAACAGAGTTACAGGAGGAGTCAGGATTGGAACTTAAGTTGAACGGACTCCAAAACCAGCCTATTTCTATAATTTCCAACTATCTGTTAAAAGTGAGTGACTGAAACACTGATGGCTGGGAAGAGCCGCCTGTTGCCTAAACTAATGAATTAGGTGCATGTTTCTTCCCCTTGCAGGACAGTGTGATGGTCCTTAGCGCAACCCATCGCTACAAGAAGAAGTATGTCACTACTCTGCTGTACAAGCCCATCTGAAGGGATCCCTTCCTGCCTCCGGGATTCAAGAGAAGCATCTCCCTTGCCTTTCTGGACTGGACCAGTCTTCACTGGAGACTGGAAGGCTAACTTGCTTTGAGGCTGATGTGTGTGTTTCAGAGCCTTTGAGTAGGATGCTCTGCTTTTGCATCTGATTGCAGATGAGAGCTTTATGAGTTCATGGAATTTATTTTAAGAAAAAAAAATTATATATATATACATATACATATATGAGAGGAAGGTTAATGGAAGCCTCCTAGCTAGATGTGTTCTCTCTGCCTATGGGGACTCCCCAAGACCTGTTTGGGGGAGCCGCAGGAAGGACCGTTACAGGAAGTTTGTTTCCTAAAATGAACGAAGAGCCAACTCTCAGGATCCTTGTTGGGTAGAGATTCTGTCACTGCTACCTTGGCTCTCCAAAGAATGGGCTTGTGCCAGACTTCTGCCCTACTTCCAGCTGCCTCCTTGGCAGGGGCAGCTTTCCTTGCATGGGTTCTCTGTATTCCTAGAGTGTGTGGCACAGTCTGTGCTTTTTATGATAACCAGATGCCCCACAGGAACCCTTTCTCTTCTCATTTCACATTCTTGCTTTGATAACCTCCTTCTGATCCTATACCTGACCCTTCCCTAACAACAAAACTCACTGGCAGGTGACCCCTTTCAAAGGCTACGTAAGACCTGACCCACCTCAGAGACTAGGGCTGCCAGAAAGTCTCCTTTTTTAGCCCAGCACAGGCCCAGGCCACTTTGTTACCACTTGTTTTAACTTCTACTAAAGAAAATAGGTCTCAGCGTTGTAAGGAAGGCGGAACGCGGAAGGTCTACTTTCTTGTGTTAGTTTAGTGCCACGGCTTAGGCTGTCTTGGCACGTTCCCGTCGGTTTTCCCACCTGGCCTGGCCCTGCTTCCATATTTTCTTTCACAGAGCAGACACCTTTGAAGATGGGAGTGGAACCAGGGAATTCTTTAATGTCTTTCATCCTTGGGAGATTTTTTATGTGCCTGCATTTTTCTTTAATTAAAAAATGCCTTTTCATTGTTCTTAAGAGACTACATAGGAGAATTTTAGGCCCTTGATAAATGGTTCCCAAGATTTTCTTCAACAAGAAAGTAGTAGTCTAGTCCTCTACAGTCTTACATTAATGTGACCAACCCCATGCACATCATTACACTAAACACTGTTCTAGATACAGATTCAGGTTCACTGGGTGCACCTAAAAATTTCTTTTACCTTTAAGATCCATGACGCCAAGAAGCAGGAAAGTAGCCCTGGTGTTCTCACCGTGAATAGTATTGCTTCCCTGTACCAAGTGCTAATGGAAAATCACTTTGTCTTTCTCTTTTTTAAAAGTGTTTGATGATGAAGTGAGGTCAGTGACTTTCATTTGTGGAATGAAAAGTAGCTACTCATTCCACTCTTGAAATGTTGCTCAAAGATAAAACTTTTTTTCCCCAAATATCTGTGGCTCTTCCATTATAGATAAATGCAAGTTAAACATTCAACTCTGAAGGAGGCCAAACTTGTTGCTTGAGAGACACCTTCACTGTTAAGATGTGTCCAGCCGCACTGAAAGGGCACACCCATAGGTCAGTTTAGCTACCTCCTGTCTTTCCTATTCAAAGCTGATGACACAGTTGTCTTCGGGTTATGTAGACCTGTTAGATCCTGGGAGGGCGGCAGTAGGGCATCGGGGTGGTGGTTTTGCTGGGAATGTAAATTGTTAAGTGCTTTGGTGGTTACTTGCCGAGAGTAAATACCGCTTTAGCCACTCAAGGCTGCCTTCTGCAGCAAAAGGCTTGTGTGGGAAACCTTTTATGGTCCCAACCACTTGTTGAGTGGTGTGTCATTTAAAAAATCCAGGCCAAATCCTGCTCTCAGGATCTACGTTGTCTTCAGTTAGAGTACTGTTTTTTCCAATACCCATTAAATAAGTGGGCCACATAGGAGGATTCAAAATCCTGGTTGTTAAATGGAGGATTTTGTTACACTCCTTTTTCTTGTCAACGGTATTGAAATGTGATTGCCTATGTGTTCGTGTATTAAAATTTTTACTCTACACAGGTGTATCAGTAGAGCGGGGCAGGAAAAGAGATCCCTTTAATTTTGATTTCAAGCCAGAGGCTTCTGACTCCAGTGACGCTAGGTTTTGGTGCTGGTGGCCTTGAGATCTTCCCGATCTGGAAATGTAGACTGTCAGTTTCCCAAGTTCTGAGGTAATCTCTTGGCCAAATGTGACATGACAGCCCACCAGCTGGTATGGAAGAGGACAGGCAAGGAGAGCTGGGCGATGCCCCCTTCAGCACTGTCCCTTCTCTGCACTGCTCATACACCTCTGGCTCTGAGAAGCCTGTCACACACAGTCTGTCTCCAAGAAACTGTTCTAGAAGGTAGAGAGGAAAGGAGGAAGGTAGCCCAGAGTACACCCCACTCATTCTTTTATGTTGGTTAAAGGGATAGTTTATTTTCTGCAAGAGAGAGCTTGGCAGATTTTGAAAATGAATAAAGGCAAAAAAAACCCATATTTTTAGCTTTTTTTTTTCTTTTTAACCTATAGGAGTTTCACAGAGTCAAAGTTAGAAGAGTTAGAAAATCACTCTTTAGGAGGGCTCACCCTTTAAGAACTGCATCGTGGTTTGGGGGTTGTGAGGAAAAGGAAGAGTGACTGAGCTAAGGAGGATACTAGGAAACTAAAGGCTTCCATAACTCAGAACTAAAAGTAGCCTTTTTGTTGTTAATTACATGAGACCTGACATACTGGAATCCTTGGATCTCACTGAACAGAACCTACTATATAAAACATCCCTTCGTCTCTTGTTCTGTTCTCTACCCTTTTTTCTGAATTCTGCTTTACCTTCAAGCTGACTTTTACCAGAGTCTCAGGTCAAACAGTACCTAAAACAAATGTTAGTCCTCTTGCTGGTATGGTCATGGTTATTAGCTTGCATTAAGCTTAGAAATGAATGGGATGTGGTCACTGCAAGTAACACCCCCTAGGGGCATACCTGGCCTCTACAGTGTTGGCTTTTTTAAAAACAATGCTTACATGGTAGAGAAACCCTGTAAAAGAAGAATCCAAGAGAAGATTCTGAGAGGATTGTACAAACCTCGGCCTCCAATTATTTCTTGTCTCTTGTAGACCTAATGGATCTGAAAAAAGCCTTTTCAAAGTGTCAATACTACATGCGTGCTGCTAAAATGAAGTTTGGAAAGAAGTATTACCTCCAGGCTGGGCTTATATTAATCTGAGTATAAATGAAGGAGACATAATAATGATAGAATCCCCTGCTTCTAATTGGGGAAATAGGGCTTTTAAAATTTTGACCTCAACTAAAAATGATATGCAATAGTCTATGTTGTATGTGTTTGAAAAATATTCTATCTCAGAGATTTCTAAGTCCTCACGTTCTAGTGATTTGGGGCACAGGCCTACGAGCAGATACACAATTTGTTCACACATTATTCTGACTCATCCTTAAAACCAAGGCCTTGCTGTCTTCTACCAGGGACTGCTAGCTCGCTCCAGCTACGTATGGGATAGAGCACCTGGGAGGGGTGGGGTTAGGGTCTTTCACAACTCCGGATCTAGGCATTTGTCTCTCCCTAGGTGCCCATCACAGCAGAAGGTAGAAGGCCTATCATTTCTTCAGTGAACCCAAACTTTTGGAGTAAAAGGGCCAAATTCATTTTTTTAAATTATAAGAAGGAAGGGAGGGAGGAAAAGAGGGAAAGAAAGAGAAACCTTAAGAGTCTATTACTTATGAAATCCAATTCTTAGCAGTGGAATCCCTCTAGGATTCAAATGTGGGCTTTGTCTTGATTTACTTTTCTCGATTGTGCTTTGAAGTGATTAAATTTCATTAAAAATTAATGTATTAGTTCCATCCTTATTTGGAGTTGAATTAATTGGGTGTAGCACAGTGCTTTTGCAGTAAGATTGCTGTGAAATACCAAACGCTCTGTGGATTTTGTAGTCAGGTTAAATGGTCAAGGGGTATCTACCTACCGTAAGTATTATGTATTTGATCATCTTTTCTGTTCCCACTTACAGAACACTTACCTTACCTAGCTTGTGGTTTTAGAACAGCCAAAGCTCACTGATGTCCATTAGTCCTAATCTCCACACTGGGCCCATATGTGAGACTTGTTTGAATTTTGGTAAATGGGAGGATGCTGGTTGTTATTTCACTGAAGCATTTTGAATGAGTGCAGCTCTGTCATAAAGGGGGAATAAGACTATAATTTGGAAGGGAATTAAATAAGCAAGTCCTCCTTTAAATGGTGCTTTTTGTAACCTTTAGTGCTGAAGTACAGAGCTGTATTCCACAAAGGAATGGCATATGAGAATGGATTTTAAAGCTTTTCTCCAAATGTAATTTGTCATTGGACTTTGACATGTCTGAAAATTATGTGATGTAACAGAAATGTGACATTTTTTCCCATAAAACTGTTGAATAAAAAATATTACACAGCAATAATATTTGAGTTTTTCGCTGGTCACTGATTATCTTATCAAAATCTATCTGCCTCAGTAGTCTCAGAACCTAAAGAATGTGAACTGCCACACAAACACATTTGAATAAAGAGAGAAGGTGTAGGTGTAGGACAGAAGTGATGTCATCCATCCATCTGCCACTTTTCCTCTTTTCGTTCCAGGCTATGCTGTCATTAACTAGAGGAATGCAGACTCAGTGGTTTGAAATGCAGCACTCTAAAACTGCATAGTTAGCTATTGTCTTGCGTTGGGTTTGCTGAGACCCTAGACCATGGGTTTTCACCCCTGTCTGTACATTTATCACCTATGCAGATTCTATAAAAATATTGGTGCCCCATCCACTACCTCCATCCCCATTTAAATAGAAATCTCTGGTATGGAATCCAGGTATCTGTAATCCCTCTAGGATTCAAATGTGGGCTTTGTCTTGATTTACTTTACCAGGTGAGTAAATTACCACATTACCAGAGGAGTCTAATGCACATCCAAGGATGAGGATCCTCTCTACTTATTCTTACTGTTAGATACTTCTATGGAAGCAGATTATGTGCTTCATTCTGACAGCAAATCACTCTCCTCAAGTGGCTTTGTTCGGGGTCATGGTGGTAGCAGGATAATTTTTGTCTTCCATCCCTTATTTCACAGAATTCTTACAAAGCTGACCCCTGGACTTTGAAACAACACAGTCAGACTCCCTTATACACGCCACTCCAAAGCATCTAAAGTGAGTTACACTTCCTTGAGGGAGAGAAGAGAGTGCCACTGGGAGGGACCGGAAGGTGAGAAGAGTAGGGGAGGTGATGACAGAAGTGAATGTGAAGGGGTGAAGTGGGGCAGGTGATGAAGACGGGATTGCGGCAACACAACAAAAGTCAACCTCAGCCCCCCCACAGCAGGTCACAAGACTACCTGCAGGTAAGGTACAGTGTCAGATGTGATGTGGACTCAGCCTCTGACAGCATGCTCTCCTAAACATCATGCCCTCTGGCCACTAAAACAGCATGGCACCAGAATTCTATCAAGGCCCAGACTTGCATCGGTGTGTGCTTCCTAAAGCATTTCTCTGGTTCACTTGGCTAAGGGTCTTGTTGGATCCCTTCGATACCCACCCCCCTCCTCTGCACCGACAGTTACTCATAACACAGGTTGTTCAAAGACATCATGAATCTCTCCCCTACACCCGTGGCTTGTGTGGCCAGTGGTCATCCAGCCGCACATAGGTGAGTCCCTCCCCCCTTTCCCAAACCCATTCTTTGAATCCAGGGCACTTACACCGGCTGAAGATGAATTTCCCCATTCTCTCCCACCAGTTAGAAATCCTCAGGCATTCAGTTGTGCACTGAAGGACACTCCTGTCTTATGAATGTTCTCTTTTTCACTGACTTCTAGGGAGGAGGGCAGGGCTCTGTGTCAGAGGTCAGAAGACCTAAAGTCCATACACTATATGGTATTTATAACCAAAAGTAGGTTTTCACAAACTTCTCAACTTCTTCTGAACTAGTGTTCTTTTCACTATAGCTTCCAAAGTGCACCTGCTAGTGATAGCTTATGATAAGAACATCAGGCAAGAATACAGAGCACCCCTGGATCATGGGAGAAGTCTTTACCCCAGGCCAACTAATTCCTCAAAACTATGACCTGTACTGTAACTTAGTTCTTGTTTTCAGAACTCAGTTCTTGTTTTCAGTTCTCTTTGTTAGAGATTATAGTAGTTCTGGGTCATAAGTAGAAGTTAGGTTTTGGGACTGGGTAGTGGGAGAGGTGTTGCACACCCAATTGGATCTCAGAAAAATATCTCTGGGGGTCAGGCTGAGGACATCTTGGATGTTTGGGGTCTTCTGTTTTATCCACAAATGGAAATATTCTGCCACCCTGAAGATGGTGTTTCTTTTTCTCCCCCAATTAGCAGATCTGGTTCAGAAGGTCATCTAGGAGAGTGACCTAGAGTTAGGATATGTGGGGGCAGAGTAGAAGAATTTGACAATCCCGGGAATCTACCAGACAAGGAGCCAATCTGAGCTCGCAACTTTTAGCTATTAGAGAACTGTAGTAGCAACTAGGTCTAGATGAACTCAAGTTCATGAAACAAGGTAGAACTGTCCAAGGTGAATTGAGATCACTTGTTCTCTTATTCTCTATAGCCATTTGCTGATTCTGGGCATGGGCTGAGGACCTAGCTTTACCTGGGCAGAGGGCACCTGAAGTTGGTTGGTAAAGTAAAACCAACCAAGCTCTTAGTGGCATGTGGCCATAAAGGGATTGACTTGAAAACTTGAAGGGCTTCAGCCGTGTGTCTGGTTTTCCCCAAAGGACACTTACTGAGGCTGAACTGCATGGGACGCTTAAGAGCTAGCATAGGGGCACCTGGGGGGCTCAGTCGGGTAAGCACCCAACGTCAGGTCATGATCTCGCGATTCGTGAGTTCAAGCCCCATGACCGAGACTGTGCTGACAACTTGGAGCCTGGAGCCTACTTCAGATTCTGTGTCTCCCTCTCTCTCTGTTCCTCTCCCACGTGTGTTCTGTCTCTGTCTCTCTCAAAAATAAATAAACATTAAAAAAAAAAAAAGTGAAGACAAAAGGCTTATAAAAGAGTGAAATCTCCCAAAGTCCCATGGTGCTGAGGTGATAAACTATGGCAAGTGGGCTTGACTGAAGAACATGGTCCCAAGACATTTGTCAAGTATTGAGTGGTGTGGGGTAGGACACGAAAGAACTATATCAAAAATTCTTGAAAAATTAAATTTAAAAAAATTTTTTTAATGTTTATTCATTTTTTGATAGAGACAGAGCGTGAGTGGGGGAGGGGCAGAGAGAGAGGGAGACACAGAATCCGAAGCAGGCTCCAGGCTCCGAACTGACAGCACAGAGCCCGACACGGGGCTTGAACTCATGGACCGTGAGATCATGACCTGAGCTGAAGTCGGACGCCCAACCGACTGAGCCACCCAGGCGCCCCTCTTTTTAATTTTTAATTAAAAATAAATGGTTTCCAGAGAACTGCTTACAAAAACAAAATTCAAGAATGCCTAAAAGAATTAAAAAAAAAAAAAAAAACAAGCAGCACTCAGCGAGGTAAACAGTCACAATGTTTGATATCCAATCAAAAATTACCAGGAGACTTGTTTCTGGTCAAAATGAAATAAAAGGGACTAGATTATTTTTTTTTTTTTGTCTTTATTTTCTGAGAGAGAGAAAGAGAAAGAACATGAGCAGGGGAGGGACAGAGAGAGAGAGGGAGACACAGAATCCAAAGCAGACTCCAGGCTCTGAGCTGTCAGCACAGCGCCCCATGCGGGGCTCGAATCCACAAACCACAAGATCATGACCTGAGCCAAACTCTTGATGCTTAACAGACTAAGCCACCCAGGTGCACAACTAACAAGCCAGACAGAATATATGAAACAATGGTTTGAAGAACAGTGATCCCTGAAATATGTGAAACAAATGAAGTAAGCCCTTTAACTGCCTAAGCTGACTTTCTTGAAAATTTCCAGTGGGGTGAACTGCCTGAGTTGAGGACACAGAGCTAAGAGTCTTCAGAATTCAACATTGCTAGAAGCACAGCATAGAGTACTAAGGAGAGGGCTACACACAGATAGAGCTAAATCAGCAGAAGGTTCCCTTGGGTCTTCAGCAACATACTGACCAACGCATGTGAGAAAGGAAACTTGCTGAGTCTAGATAAAGAACCACCAGACAGAATAAAAAGAACAGTGCCCAGACCTCACACGGGGCCAGAAATAGCCCCTGTTCCTGCCAGACTGGTAAACCTCATAATCTGAGGAATAATGAGTACAGTATTCAGAAGAGCTTGCTTTAGTTGTGGGGAACAATTAGCCCCAAACAAAATGTTTGTGGTAGGCAGAATAATGGCCCTCCAAAGATGTCTATGTCATAATTCCTGGAATCTATAAGTATGTTGGATTATACATGCCAGAGGGGAACTAAGATTGCAGATGGAATTAAGGTTGCTAATCAATTGACCTTGAGATGGGGGATTAACTCTGGGTTATTAAGGTGGAGGGACCCAATCTAGTAAGTGCAAGAGGGAGGTCAGAGTGATGCAATGTGAAAAGGACTTGACCTACTGTTGCTGGTTTTGAAGATGGAAAAAATAAGACTGTAGCTAAAGAATGTGGGTAGCCTCTGGAGTTAGAAAAGACAAGTAAATGGATTCTCCCATGGAGCCTCCATAAAACAAAAAAAGAAAAAACAAAACAAAACCATGGAGACATCTTTATTTTAGGCCAGTGAGGTCCATTTTGGGCTACAGAATGTAAACTAATAAATTTGTGATGTTTTAAGATGCTAAGTTTGTTGTAATTCATCACAGCATCAATAGGAAACTAATACAACACTGTGATGGTCTCACCTAACATCGCAAATGCAAGAGCCATAGGATCAAATTGTTCCCAAGTAATTTAGCTGTATCCCAGAACAAAGCTAAAGAGTATTTACAAAAAACAAAAAACAAAAAACAAAAAACAAACAAACAAAAAAAACAACCTGTACCAAACAAGACAAAACCATAATGAGAAAAAAAATCAACTCAAATTGACTCAGAATTACACAAGAGGTTAGAAATAGCAGACAATGAACACTGGAACAATTATTATAACTTTATTCCACATGTTCAAAAACGCAGAGAAAAGACTAAACATTTTAAGTAGAGAACATATCCGATATGATATTGAACTTTAGAGATGAAAACCACAAATTGTGAGAGAAAAAACACATTGGGTGGAATAAGCATTAGATTAGACACCGCAAAAGAAAGATCAAACTTGAAGACCTAGAAAGAGAAACTACACAAGATAAAACAGGATGAAGAAAGACTTATAACAATGAATAATACATCAGTGAATTGTGGAAAAACTTCAAGTGACATAATAACTTAAGAGTACCCAAAAGAGGTAACAGGAAGAGGAACAGAACAAATATTTGAAGAAATGTGGCAAATTTTCCCCAAATTTGATGAAAACCATAAAGGTACAGATCTGAACAGCTCAGTAAACCCAAGCACGAGAAACAACAACAAAACCCAAAACACTAAACTAAGGCAAATAGTAACCACATCTTTCAAAACCTGTTATAAAGAGAAAAGTGTAAAAGAACCTTGTGGGAGGGGGGGAGGGGATGTTATGAAGACAGCAACAAAGATAAGGATGCAGCAGATTTGTTATTAGAAATAATGGAAGTTAGAACACAGTGGGGAAACATTTTTAAAGTACCAAAAAGAAGAAGGGGGGGGGAAAAAAACAAACCCTGCTACCTTGAACTACTTACCCAGTGAAAATATGTTTCAAAAAATGAAGGTGAAATAAGGACTTTTTCTTATACTAAAAAGCAGAAAGAGTGACTTCTGCTTCTGGGCAGACAGCTAAGACATACTGTTTCCTATTCCTCCCCCTAGGAACAACCAAAGCCCTGGACATTATATATAAAACAAACATAAGAAGACACTGAGAGGGGCGCCTGGGTGGCGCAGTCAGTTAAGCGTCCGACTTCAGCCAGGTCACGATCTCGCGGTCTGTGAGTTCGAGCCCCGCGTCGGGCTCTGGGCTGATGGCTCAGAGCCTGGAGCCTGTTTCCGATTCTGTGTCTCCCTCTCTCTCTGCCCCTCCCCCGTTCATGCTCTGTCTCTCTCTGTCCCAAAAATAAATTTAAAAAGTTGAGAAAAAAAAAAATTAAAAAAAAAAAAAAAAAAAAAAAAAAAGAAGACACTGAGAGGTAGAAAAGGCAGACTGACTAGGGACCTCAGGATGCAAGGAATGAGACAGTGATGAGTTCCCTGATCTCTCTAGGCCAGCAAAGGGGCAGCCCAGAAAGACACAGAGGCCATGCAGAGAACAGTAAGGAGACACTCCTACCCCTCCCAGCCTGGGGTGGAGGACATCAGGGGGACCTAGTGTGGAGTAGAACTCCCATCCCTGCCAAATTAACAAGCACCCTTCTTGGGCATCAGTAAGGCTGAGTGGGGAACCTGAACATCTACCCACCAACACCCTCATGTCAATACTGTCAGAGGAAGCTAGTGAAAATAGATTTAAGTAAGATCCAGAGTCTCATGATATAATGCCCAAACTGTCCAGATTTCAATAAAAAATCAGCTATCATATCAAGATGAGGAAGAGTTCAACTTAATGAGAAAAGACAACTAGTACACGATAACAAAATGACGCAGATGTCAGAGTTACCTGACGAGGGTTTTAAAGTCATCGTAAACATGCTTCAAAGAGCAACTACTAACACACTCAAAACAAATGAAGGAGAAAGTCTCATCAAAGAAATAGAAAATCTCAGTAAAGAATAAAAGATATAACGAAGAAACAAATGGAAACTTTATAACTGAGAAATACAATAAGATAAAATCTCAGTAGATTAACTCAATAGCAGAACAGAAGAAACAAAAGAATGAAATGGAAATAGAACAACAGAACTTAGAATGAACAACAGGGAGAAAATAAACCAAAATGAAATGAATTCAGCCTCAGAGAACTGTGAGTCTATAACAAAAAAAATTTTAACATGCCCATCATCGGAGTCCCAGGAAAGAAGTGTGTGGGGTTTAAAAAGTACTCAGAGGGGGCGCCTGGGTGGCGCAGTCGGTTGGGCGTCCGACTTCAGCCAGGTCACGATCTCACGGTCCGTGAGTTCGGGCCCCGCGTCAGGCTCTGGGCTGATGGCTTGGAGCCTGGAGCCTGTTTCCGATTCTGTGTCTCCCTCTCTCTCTGCCCCTCCCCTGTTCATGCTCTGTCTCTCTCTGTCCCAAGGATAAATAAACGTTGAAAAAAAAATTAAAAAAAATAAAAATAAAAATAAAAATAAAAAGTACTCAGAGGAGTAGAGACTGAAAACTTCCCAAAGACATAAATCTGCAGCTTCCAGAATGTGATCAAACCCTAAACAGGATAAATCCAAATAAATACACGAAACTCATCATAACCAAACTTCTGAACACCAAAGGGAAACAAAAAACAAAAAACAAAAAAATCAAAAACCACTTGAAACCAGTGAAAGAAATGACACCTTACCTAGAGAAAGAAAACAATTGGAATGACAAAAGACTTCTCATCAAAACCATGGAGTCCAGAGGAAGCAGCACAACATTTTTCAAGGGCTAAAGGAAAGGAACTGTCAACCCAGAATCATATATCCAGTGAAAACAATACTGCATTTCACAAACTTTTATATTTTATGTTTTCATTTTCGTTCACTTCAAAAAAGTTCTACTTTTCCATCTAATTTTTCTTTGATCCATGGAATACTTAAAAGTGCTGTTTATTAGTTTCTAAATATTTGAGAATTTGCCATGTGTCATATGTCTTCTGTTATCGATTTCTAATTTAAGTCGATTGTAGTGATAAGACATATTTTTATTTATTTACTTTGATAAAATGTACTTTGTATGAATTGAATCCTTTTAGATTTAATGAGACTTGTTTCATGGCCCCAAATATGGTTGAACTTGGTAAATGTTCCATGTGTACGTTAAAAGAATATGTTCTCTGGACACCTGGGTGGCTCAGTCGGTTAAGCCTCTGGCTCTTGGTTTCATCTCAGGTCATGATCTCACAGTTGGTGAGTTTGAGCCCCGCATCAGGCTCAGCGCTGACAGTGTGTAGCCTGCTTGGGATTCTCTCTTCCCTCTCTCTCTGCCCCTCCCCTGCTTGTGCACTCTCTCTCTCTCCCTAAATAAATGAATAAATAAACTTTATAAAATAAAATAAAATAATATGTTCTTTGCTCTTTTGGGTGGAATATTCTATAAATGTCAATTAGGAATTTCAGTTGATAGTTTTGTGCAAGTCTTCTCTATCCCTACTGATACTCTGTCTGCTTGTTCTACCAGTTACAGAGGGAGGGCTGTGGAAATCTCTGATGATGGCTATAGATTTGTCTATCTCTTTGTGCAGTTCTATCAACTTAATTTTGTGTATTTTGAAGCTCTATCATTCAGTGCCTAAACATTTCAAATAAACTTTATGGGCTCTTAATAAATTGACCCCATTGCCAATTTTATTCTTCTTTTTTTAAATTTTTTAAATGTTTTATTTATTTTTAAGAGAAAGAGAGAAAGAGTACGAGCAGGGGGAGGGACAGAGAGAGAGGGGGACACAGAATCCGAAGCAGGCTCCAGGCTTTGAGCTGTCAGCCCAGAGCCCGACGTGGGGCTCGAACTCACGGACCGCGAGATCGTGACCTGAGCTGAAGTCGGACGCTTAACCGACGGAGCCACCCAGGCGCCCCCCCCCCTTGCCAATTTTAAATGACTCTCTTTAATCCTGGTAATATTTTTTGGTCTGAAATCTACTTTGTCAGATTTTAATATAGCCACTCTAGCTTTCTTTTTAGTAATGTTAGCATAGTTTATCTTTTTCCATCCTTATACTTTTTTTTTTCATTTTTGGAGGGGGGGGATATAGCTGAGAAACAATGTGACATCAGTTTCAGATGTACTACATAGTGATTCAACGTCTCTATACCTTATGCTATGTTCACCACAAGTGTAACTACCATCTATTACCATGCAACACTATGGCCATGTCATGGACTATATACCCTATGCTGTACCTTTTATTCTCATGATTTATTCATTCCATAACTAGAAGCCTGTATCTTCTACTCCCCTTCACCCATTTTGCCCATCCCCACCCCTTCCCTCTGGAAACTATCAGTTTGTTCTCTACATTTATAGGTCTGATCCCGCTTTTTGTTTATTCACTTGTTTATTCATTTCTAAATTTTTTTAATGTTTATTTATTTTTGAGAAAGAGAGAGAGAGAGACAGTGTGAGCAGGCAATGAGCAGAGAGAGAGAGGGAGACACAGAATTGGAAGCAGGCTCCAGGCTCTGAGCTCTCAGCACAGAGCCAGATTCAGGGCTCGAACCCATGAACCATGGGATCATGACCTGGTCCAAAGTCGGACGCTTAACCAACTGAGCCACACAGGTGCCCCCATTTGTTTCATTTCTTAGATTCTACATAAGAGTGAAATTATATGGTATTTGTATCTCTATGTCTGATTTATTTCACTTAACATAATACCTCCTAGGTCCATCCATGTTGCCATAAATGGAAAGATCTCATCCTTTTTTATGACTGCATAAGTATTCCATTACACACACACACACACATCATCATCATCATCATCATCATCACATATTCTTTATCCATTCATGTATATCTACAGATATTTAGGTTGCTTCTATATCTTGGCTATTGTGAATAATGCTGCAACAAACATAGGGGTGTATATATCGTTTTGAATTGGTGTCTTCATTTTATTTAGGTAAATACCCAGTAGTGGAATTAATTATTGTATCATAGGGTATTTCTATTTTTAATTTTTTGGGGGAGACTCCATACTGTTTTCCACAGTGATTGTACCAATTTATATTCACCTGAGTGTTCCTTTTTCTCCACATCCTTATCAACATTTGTTATTTATGGTTTTTATTTTAGCCATTCTGACAGGTATACGGTGATATCTCACTGTGGTTCTTATTTGCATCTCCCTGATGCTTCTTACACCTTTAATCATATATGCCTTTATATATTTTTTTCAACGTTTATTTATTTTTGGGACAGAGAGAGACAGAGCATGAACGGGGGAGGGGCAGAGAGAGAGGGAGACACAGAGTCGGAAACAGGCTCCAGGCTCTGAGCCATCAGCCCAGAGCCCGACGCGGGGCTCGAACTCACAGACCGCGAGATCGTGACCTGGCTGAAGTCGGACGCTTAACCGACTGCGCCACCCAGGCGCCCCTATGCCTTTATATTTAAAGTGGGTTTCTAATCATTTTTTAAAAACACAGCAGGCTTTTGGAGAAATTGATAAACTGATTCTAAAGCTTATATGGAAATGCAACGGACCTAGAATGGCTGAATCAACTTTGAAAAAGAACAAAGTTGGAAGACTAACACTACCTGATTTCAAGACTTAAGCTTCAGTTATGAAAACAGTGTGGTATTGGTCTAAAAATAAACAAATAGATAAATAGAATAATTCTATTTATTCAGAAATGGACCCACACATCCACCATCAGTTGCTTTTCAACAAAGGTGCCAAGGTAATTAATTGGGGAAAAGGAGAATTTATTCAACAAATGGTACTGAAACAATTAGGCAGCCATATGGAAAACAAAATGAAACAAAAACAAGCAAAATCAAGCCCCTCAGGGGCACCTGGGTGGCTCAGTCAGTTAAGAGTCCAACTGTTCATTTCAGCTCAGGTTATGATCTCACGGTTCGTGAGATCAAGTCCCATGTAGGGCTCTGTGCTGACAGAGCAGAGCCAGCTTAGGATTCTCTCTCTCCCTCTCTCTCTGCCCTTCCCCCACTCACACTCTTTCCTCTGTCTCTCTCAAAGTAAATAAATGAACATTTAAATAAACCAAATCCCCCCAAAACCCTTCACATTACAAAAATTAACTCAAGAGTTTTTCATAGACTTAATTATGCTAAAACTACAATATTTCTAGAAAAATACAGAGGAGAAAACTTAATGACTTTGGGTTTGGTAAAGATATCTTAAATAAGACATTAAAAAACACAAACCATAAAGGAAAAAAAGTCAATAAGTTAGATTTCACAAAATTAAAACCTTTTTCTCTTGAGAGGATATATTTTTTTAAATGTTTATTTATTTATTTTGAGACATGGGGCTCAAACTCATGAACAATGAGATCATGACCTAAGCAGACACCAAGAGTCAGATACTTAACTGACTGAGTCACCCAGGCGCCCCTTACAAGGATATTTTTATGAAAATAAAATACAAGTCACAGACTAGGAAAAAATATTTGCGAAACATGTATTTGACAAAGTTCTTATATAGAGAGCATATAAAGAGCTCTTGCAACTAAATAATAAGAATACAAGTAACACAAACAAAAAGGGCAACAGATTTGAACAAATGCTTCACCAAAGAAAGTATACTAATGGGAAATAAGCATGTGGAAAGATGCTAAAATATCACTAGTCATTAAGAAAATGGATAATGACACGCCAGTACATGCCCACTAGAATGGCTGAAGTTTTAAAAACTTAACCACATCAAGTATTGAAGAGGGTGTCAAGCAACTAGAACTCTTATACACTGCTAGTGGGAATGTAAAATGTATAGATACTTTGGAAAACAGTTTGGTAATTTCTTTAAAATTTCAACTATTATATGAGCTATTCCATATAATAGGAAAATACAAATAAGAATATAATATTCTATTATATGAACTATTCCATTCATGGAAAGCAAATAATTGAAAGCATATGTTCACACAAAAACTTATTCAGAGCAACTTTTTTGGTAAAAGCTACAAACGGGAAACAAAAAATGTCCCCAACAAATAAATGGATTAAAAATTGTGGTGTATCCATACAATTAAATACTAGTCAGCAATAAAAACAAACAACTTCTGACACATACAAGTATTAATGAGGATTCTCCAGAAAAACAGAACCAATAGGAAATATAAATATATGTGTGTTTATGACACACACATATATACAAAATGGGATTTGGCTCATGTAATTATGGAGGCCAAGAAGTACCATAATCTGCCCTCTGGATAATGGAGAGCCAGCCAGGAAAGCCGGTTATATAATTCAGTCCAAGTCCAAATGCCCAAGAACCAGAAGCTCCAATGCTCAAGGACAGGAAAAGACAGACATCCTAGACCAAGAAAACAGAGTGAATTCTCCCTTCTTTTTGCCCTTTTTGATCCATTTGGACCATTACAAGATTGGATGATTCTCACTCACACTGTTGAGGGCAGATGTCTACTCAGTCTACCGAATTAAATGCTAATAAACACCCTCACAGACATGCACAAAAATAATGTTTTACCAGCTATTTGGGCATCCCTTACTTAGCTCGGTCAAGTTGACACATAAAATTAACCATCACAACATAATAACATGGTTAACACTCAACAATGTTATGCTAAGCAAAAGAAGCCAGACAGAAAAAGAGCATATACCATATGATCCAGAAATCAGATCCGGTGACTACCTGGGGAAGGAGGTGTGAATGGTAGAGACAGGAGAGAGGGTGAGGTTACAAAAGAGCAAGAGGAAACTTGGGCGAAGATAGTTATGTTCACAATCTTGATTATGGTGATGTTTCCACACACATATATACATACATCAAAACATCAAGTGTGTACTTTAAGTATATGTAGTTAATTACATGTCAATTATACCTCAGTAAAGCCGAAAAAAACTTAAAAAGTAAAAAAAAGATGGTGAAATAAATGTTTTTAGACCAATAGAAATCAAGGAAATTCAACACCAGCAGAGGATGTTACAAATATATAAAAAGTAATTTTTATGGGGGCGCCTGGGTGGCTCAGTTGGTTGAGTGTCCAGCTTCGTCTCAGGTCATGATCTCACAGTTCGTGAGTTGGAGCCCCGCGTAGGGCTCTGTGCTGACAGCTCAGAGCTTGGAGCCTGCTTCTGATTCTGTGTCTCCTTCTCTCTGCCCCTTTCCTGCTCATGCTCTGTCTCTCTCTGTCTCTCAAAAAATGAATAAATGTTAAAAAAAAAATTTAAGCAATTTTTATGAAAGAATGAAAAGATGAAATCCTAGTTGAAAACACAGCAATGCAGAATGGAATGAAGAATATTGGAAAAGGTCGATACATGGATATAAAAAGTTTAATGACTTCAGGACTTTACAACAATAGCTTGTCAACAACAATGCAAAAGGTAGAAGTGGGTATAGGGAGTTACAGTTTTCTAAGATTGTAGCAGTACTGTGAAAGTGATCATTTGTATAAAAATGTAATAAATCAAGGATACATGTTGATATTTCTAAGGTAAGCTCTTAAAGAATCGTAATTGTTAGCAGGTTAATAGAACAATGTGATAACATAAAATATTTGTCTAATCCAAAAGAAAGCAAAGAAGGAGGAGAAATAGATGGTATACATAGAAACCAAGTAGTAACGTGGTAGATATAAACCCACCTATAATAGTAATTACATTAAATTTCAATGAACTAAAATCTTCAAGTAAAATATTAAGATTGGCAGACTAGCTAAGCAAAAACCCTGTCCTTGAGAACATAAGGATTTGTGTTTAGTTTGAAGGCTATTCTATATGAAAATAACTTCATATACATGCTCAGGAAGAGACAGAGAAGCTATTATAGAGTATTTTATTTTCCCAGCAACATTCGCAAGCTCAGAAGCACAAACCCTGATCCATATGAGAAACAGGAGAGTGTCAGACCCAGAGAATGTTAGATTGACTTTTGTGAGAGAAGAGATAATTTTCTCCAGATATCTTATTTTCCCTCCAGCAGGATAAGCTGGTCTCTGCCTGACATTGCTGTTCTCAAATACAGTTGACAACACTTTTAAGATCCCTTAAGTCATGCATTGTATAAGGTCACCTCTGTGTCCCCCGATGTAACCAGAACAGTACTTTACCCACTGGATCTCAGTAAATGCCTGAAATGAGTTCTAAGGTAGAGTCCTAAGACATCTAGACCATCAGAAATGTTATGTTTGCAGAATCAAACGCAGTACATAGAAGAACAGAAAGACGGGTGATGAGTTTATCACGTTCCTTAGAAGGCGGTTGAGCGTCTGTAGTAGAAATCAGTATCCTTGGATTTTGACTCCACTTCTACCCTACAGTACTTTATTCCTTTGTATCTCAGGCCTTTTAAACACTTGTTTAACTTGTATTCTTTTTTTTTTTCATTTTATTTTTATTTTTCATCCTGGTAAGTGATGAGGTTTTGGGGGATGACAGGGTTAGCGGGATCCAGAGCCGACGGCCAAGAAAGAATTCTTGAAGACATCTTTGGTGCAAAAGAGGTGGTTTTATTAAAGCAGGACCCGTGGGCAGGAAGAACTGCCCGGGACCATGAGGAGAGACCTGTTATATACTATAGAGTTGCGGGGAGGTGGCGGGCAGGTAAAGTCCAGGGAAAGTTTCCAGTGAGATTTTCATATGCTAAGGACTCACAGGATAGTGGAGGCCTGGCTATTGTCAAGCTAGGGTTGTTTTCCCTCTAGCAAAGCATTAGCATTAAGACAGCAGGGAGTTCCTGGAGAAACTTACTCTGCTGGCCTCAAGTATTTGTCAGTGGACTGCAGGATATAAGGAAATTTAGTTCTATCTGTCATTTCCTTCTGCCTTTGTTTCCATCTCTATGGAGGGGTGATGGAGACTTAGGTCCTGCAGGACTATGATCTCTATCAGTTAACCATTTCTTTTCCCCCGTTCCTTTGTTCTTGGGCAGCCAGGAGTGCCCAGGAGTATCACACATGTCCCACCCCCACCTGGAGGCGGGGGTGTTTGCAGCCCATCAGTTTGCCTTATGCTCCCTCATCAGTAAGTGTACTCTTTAATCCTTATCCCCTATTTCCCTCATCCCCCCACCCCTCTCCCTTCTGGTAACCATCAGTTTGTTGTTGACAATTAAGAGTCTGTTTCTTGGTTTGTCTTTTTTTTTTTCCTTTGCTCTTTTGTTTCATTTCTTTTTTTTTTTAATTTTTTTTTTAACGTTTATTTATTTTTGAGACAGAGAGAGACAGAGCATGAACAGGGGAGGGTCAGAGAGAGGGAGACACAGAATCTGAAACAGGCTCCAGGCTCTGAGCTGTCAGCAGGCTCCAGGCTCTGAGCTGTCAGCACAGAGCCTGCCACGGGGCTCGAACTCACGGACCGCGAAATCATGACCTGAGCCGAAGTCAACCGCTTAACCGACTGAGCCACCCAAGCGCCCCTGTTTCATTTCTTAAATTCCACATATTAGTGAGATCATATTGTACTTGTCTTTCTCTAACTTATTTTGCTTAGCGTTATACTAGTTCCATCCACGTTGTTGCATACAAACTCAGGGTTTTTTTAAGTTTTCTTATTTTGAGAGAGAAAAAGAGAGAGAGCAAGACAGAGCGCATGTGCACAAGTGGGGGAGGGGCAGAGAAAGGAGGGGGGGAGAGAGAGAGAGAGAGAGAGAGAGAGAGAGAGTCCTAAGCAGGCTCCATGCTGTCAGCGCGAGCCCTACGTGGGGCTCTATCTCACATAACGTGAGATCACGACTTGAGCTGAAATCAAGAGTAGGCAGCTTAACCAATTGAGCCACTCAGGTGACTCTAGGCTTATTTTTTTTTTTAACTGAAAACAGATCTATCTTAGGAAAATGGTGAAGACTGCAATTACTTGATATTGGGAATATGAGAATGAAATCTGGAAAGCAGCTTCTCAGAAAGGAGATACATTATCACTCATCACTGTGGGAATGCTCAAATTACATGACTCACTAAATATGCCTTTTTCCCTTCAACTGATGGGCTAGGACAGGTACATTAGTTTTATTATCAGCAGCTTCTGAAGATCTTGTCAATCTTGTCTACACTGAGCCAGCCAGGAGCTCAAGTGCTGGGGGAATCTACAGAGGCTGAAATCCTCCTGAGACCCAGTCACTGGCTTGAGACAAATCATTCAGCTATTAGAAGAAGCAGGTATGGAGATTAGGAGATCAGTAGGGTCCCTGGGCACTTCTCCTTTCACACTCTGCATTTTTTATCCATGTTGCTGTAACAGCACTCTTCATGCCGTTTGGCAAATAATGGCTCCAAGGAAAAAGGGCTCCTCAAGAGCTGGGATAACACTGGTTTTTCTTTTGTTTTGTTTCAAAAGGTGTAACTCGCTTTCCCCCTCTTTTTAAATCACTCGATTATACATAAAACTGACTATTTTGACAATTTTAAGGATGCAGTTCAATGGCATTCATGCCATTCATTCATTTATGAATTCATTGAATGCAATCATCACCCCATCCACCTCCATAACTTTTTTCACCTTGCAAAACTGAAGCTCTGTTCCCATTAAACAATGCTTCATTTCCCCCTTCCCTAACCACCAATCCCCTGCAACCACCATTCTATTCTCTGTCTCTATGAATTTCAGTACTCTAAGTACAAAAGGAATCATACAGTATTCGTCCTTTTGTGATCAGCTTATTTCACTTAGCATAACGCCTTCAATATGCACACACATTGTAGTATGTGTCATCCTTTCCTTCCTTTTTAAAGCTGAACAACGTTCCATTGTATGTAAACACCACATTTGTTTAACCACTCACCCATCAATGGACACTGGGGCTGCTTTCATCATTTGGCTACTGTGAATATTGTTGCTCTAAACATGGATGTACAAGTATCTGTTTGTGTCCCTGCTTTTAATTCTTTTGGGTATATACCCAGAAGTGGAATTGCTGGATTATACGGTAATTCTATTTAAAAAAAATTTTTTTTAATGTTAATTTTATTTTTGAGAGAGAGAGACAGAGCATGAGCAAGGGAGGGGCAGAGAGAGAGGGAGACACAGAATCTGAAGCAGGCTCCAGGCTCTGAGCTGTCAGCACAGAGCCAGATACGGGGCTTGAAATCCTGAATCATGAGATCATGACTTGAGCCGAAAGCCAGACCCTTAACCAACAGAGCCACCCAGGCGCCCCTGGTAATTCTATTTTTATTTTTGAGGAACTTCCATAGTATTTTTCATAGTGACTACACTGTTTTAGATTCCCATCAATAGCGCACAAAGGTTCCAATGTTTCCACATCTTCATCAATACTTGTCATTTTCTCGTGGTTTTCTGTTTTGGTGGTTTAAATTTTTTTATAACAGCCAGTCTAATGGGTGTGAAGTGGTGTCTCATTGTGGTTTTGATTTGTATTTCCCTAATGATTAGTCATGTTGAGCATCTTTTCATGTGCTCATTGGCCATTTGTATATCTTCTTCGGAGAAATGTCTATTCAACCCCTGAGTCCATTTTTTAAATGGATTGTTTTTTGTTATCAAGTTTTAGGAATTCTCTAATCTTTTGGATATCTAATCTTATTAGATATATGATTTACAAATACTTCCTACTTTTTTCACTTTTTTTTTACGTTTATGATATAAAGTCCTTTGATTCACAAAGTTTTTCATGTTGATGGAGTCTAATTTATCTATTTTTTTCTTTTGTTGCCTGTGCCTTTAGTGTCATAGTCAAGAAATCACTGCCAAATCCAATATCATGAAGCTTTCCCCCTAAGAGGTTTGTAGTTTTACATCTTACATTTAGGTCTCTGATCCATTTTGAACTACCTTTTTTATATGGTGTTAAATAAGGGTCCAACTTCATTCTATTGCAGGTGAATATCCATGTTTCCTAGAACCATTTGTTGAAAAAACTGTCCTTTCACCCACTGAATGGTCTTGGCACCCTTAGTGAAAATCATTTGATGATATATGTGAGAGTTTATTTCTGGGCTATCTATTCTATTCCACTACTCTATATATCTATCTGTCTTTATGTCAGTACCACACTGTATTTGACTACTATAGCTTTGTGAGAAGTTTTGAAAGCACAAAATGTGTGGAGTCTTCCAGCTTTGTTCTTTTTCAATACTGTTTTGGCTAATTGGGGTCTCTTGAGATTGCATATGAATTTAAGGATGGGTTTTTCTATTTTTGCAAAAAACGTTGTTGGGATTTTGACAGGGATTGCATTGGATCTGTAGATCATTTTGAGCAGGGTGGACATCTTAGCAATATTAAATCTTCCAATCCATGAACATAGGCTGTCTTTTCATTTGTTTATGTCTTCTTTAATTTCTTTCAGCAGTGTTTTGTGGTTTTCATTGTACAAGTTTTTTACCTCCTTGGTTAATTCCTAAGTATTTTATTCTTTCTGAAGCAAATGGAAATGTTATCCCAATTTCCTTTTTCAATTGTTCATTGTTAGGGTATAGAAATACAAATGATTTTTGTACATCGATCTTATATCCCGCTACTTTGCTGAATTCATTTATTAGTTCTAACAGATTTTTTGTGTGTAAAATCTTTATAGAATTTTCTACATATAAGATCACGTCATCTGTGAACAGAGGTAATTTTACTTCTTCCTTTCCAATTTGGATGTCTTTTAGCTACTTGCATTCTTATTCCATGAATCCTCTGAGGGATTCTAGGCACTCTCTAAAGATGCAGCAAAGATCTTTCTTTAGGGAAGACCCTGCCTTATACCATCCATTCTCTGGGACATTCTCCTGTGGTGAGCTCTGATAAGAATTAGATTGTCGTTGAAAATTCTCACTGTTTTACCTTTTCATTAGCAAGAGATGTTCTTGTCCTGAACTACATGCCCCTCCTCTATGCTGCTATAATATCCAAAGGTTAGGACAGTTGCCACATTCTGACAAAACCATCTGTTTTTGAGTACTTACTCCCTACCAATTTAAAGTCTTCAAAGAGAAGGCGGCTGACCTCTATGCCTCCAGTGCCTAGAATGGTGTCAGGAAAATTAGTTACTCAATTAAGTATTCATGATATGACGTGTATAAAAACCTTTGTAAACTGAAAGTACAGAAAAATATAATTATTCCTATTTATTTACGTGCAATGGTCCTTTTTCCTTAGCCCCTCCTAAGAGAGCCATTAAGATAAAATTCTCTAACACTTCAAGCATTTCATTCCTGTTAATCCAACAGTTATGTAGTGGGCATCACTGTGAAGGCGGCTCTAAGGTCAAGCGCTGGGATGTGCAGCAGAGCCTAATAGTTATATCCTCCTCCCCTCGGAGTTGATTATGCCCAGCAGTATAGAACCCTGGGTCCACCTGTAGCTCTTCTTGGCCAGGTACACAAGTTCACTGTCAGGTGAGTTACTCTTCCAGTCCTCACTGCTCAGCCCAGGCTCTTCCTTAAGGTGTTGGATGTTGTTGTAGGCACTCCTCAGTTTCCCCTCAAGCTTTCTGATGCTAGCCTGAACTTCATTCTCATTCCCTTTGGCTATCAAGACACCATCAGCATACCCTTCTGAATGCTGTTCTCATTCTCTAAACCTGTAGACACTCTTCGAACTACTCTCTCTTATCTATGTGTTCTCAGGGCATAGGCTAAGCACAAAGTTTATTCAGCAAACACACATACCAGGGACTATCACCTGGTCTTGGTTGCAGTTCCTAATGACCCCTTTAACACACACCTCAGTTCATCATAAACACAGAGAACACCGGAGCAGGAAGGAACTGTCTAGTATACAAGATAAGGCCAAGGCCTGCCTGATTTGTCTGGGAAAAATACAATGAGCCACTTTTAGCTTCACTTTATTACTTTCATAGACAGTGAAACAGAGAGTAGCCAAATGTGCCATCCTCCTGGGCCACTGTCCTATATACCAAAACATACAACACCAATAAAAGGGGGGGGGGGCGGCTGATAACCACAGTGTGAGCTGCAGAACACCCATTGCTAAGGAGCCAGTTCTGGACTGCAGCTGAATGATTTTATGGTCTCAGCCATACCTTGAGGTGGGGAAGGGGCAGGCAAAGCATCATATCTCACCAAAACTTGGTAGGTATTGATAGCCTATCGCATGACAGCTTATAAGGAGAAATAGAGAGGTGAGTGAAATCTTCAGGGCAACTTCTCACAAGCCTCCCATCCTCTCATGCTCTAGTGGATGAAAAGATATTCTACCAGGACTGATTCAAGCCTGTGCCTATGTGACTATGTGAAAACATATAAGGTCTCCAGGGTACCATGGTGGAGCCGTTCCTCTATAAGAAACCTGGAAACCTGGAAAAATTAAGGATAATAACCTAATTTTATAGATGAAGAAACTGAGACTTGCAAAGGTTAACAAAGATGAACTTGCTAGAGCTCCCACAGGTGGTTGGTGGGAGAGCTACCTTTATAAATCCAGGAGCTTCGAGACTCCCTAGTCAGTGCTCTTCACGCGGTGCCACACAACCTCATATTAGAATGTCAGGGGCCTGCAGAATAAACAGTGTTTTCTCACTTTTAAGACAAATAAATCAGAAGATTCTTGCCCGGGAACAATATATTCTCATGGTCTCTATAGGTCTACTTTTTATGCTCGGTGAACTTTCAATCCTTAGCTGATGATATTGAACCAAGGAATACATTAAGTAATAATTAACACTCATCGCAATTATAATGTTTTTAGTAATTATATGTATAATGTTTGGCTGTTAGAGATAATCTTCACGTGAGCAGGACTTGTCTTGTCCCCCTGCCACATAGTCAATAAATATTTGTTGAATAAATAAAGTCATTATTTACATTATTAAACAACTAATTTTTACCAATATTCCTTAGTTCTAAGTGTATTCTTCACCCAATCCTTTACTGAAGCTGGAGTAAAGCAATAAAACCATGGATTGGGAAAAGACATTATTGGATTTGAATACCAGATCCACCACTTAACTAAATACGGAGGGGCGCCTGGGTGACTCGGCTGAGCGTCCGACTTTGGCTCAGATCATGATCTCGCGGTTCGTGGGTTCGAGCCCCACCTTGGGCTCTGTGCTGCTGACAGCTGGGAGCCTGGAGCCTGCTTCAGATTCTGCGTCTCCCTCTCTCTTTGCCCCTTCCCCACTCGCACTCTGTCTCTCTCTCTCTCTCTCAAAAATGAATAATAAACATTAAAAAAAAATTTTTAACCTAAATATGGAATAGTAGATAATGTCTTTAATCTTTTCAAGCCTCATTATCTCATTTTACAAAATGGAGAATATAACATTACACATTTGGATGATTATGTGTGTGAGAGACAGAAAGAGAGAGAGGGAGAGTAACCTCAATGTCTAAGTCACTCAATTAATGTGAATTCCTCGTTCTCCAATCCTTTGTGCACTGGTTGCAGACATAGGAATCACTTACACCAAGATCACACAGAGAACTTGTTAAGAATCTCAGGGCATAGGGATAAAGCACAGGAATCCCCCCTTTCCCCACAATTTCCTGGGTCACTCTTAACACAATCACTGAAGAAGCAAAGTAAATAGGTAGTTGAAAATCTGAAGAATCACCTCTTAGATGACCAGTGGATGGCTCAGCCCCTTCCTTGACATCAAGGAAAAATACTTTGAAACATGGGAATGGGGAAGAGAATAACTAGTACAAGGTTTCTTAATAAGAAAGAAGAAACGACAGCTGTTGAAATAACAAGGGGCTGGAGGAGGGAGAAAAAGAGGCACACGTATTGTTTGAGAAAGGATATTCACTATTATAATTTTATGTTTAACAAAACCTCACTACTTTCATGACACAGACTATAGAAAAGAAAAGTTCAATGACAGCTCCTTGACAGGGAAGGCTGTGCATTGGGAAGGTTCTATTTTTTGCATTATCAGAGAGTGTCAAGGCCATGGGAAAAATTAAACAAATGGGCATTTCAGGTCAGTAACTCTGGGAAATAGAGAAAAGAATCCATCATAATATCTTGATATGGTTCAATTGTAGGTTTGAATGTGAGAACAAAGCTACATTTGGCTTGCCCAAAGTATCACCCACCTAAGTTTGTTAGGAGCTTAAGCCAGGCAAGCCATTTTGTGATGATTCAGGATAAAAGGACTAGCATTAGGAATTATGACATGAAAAAAAAATGATCATAAAATTATAATTTTTTTAACTCTCCAGAGAAAACACATGCTACAGGGGAAAGCAATGTCAGCTTTGTGCACTGAGAGTCCAGGGTTCTAGCATTATTTCTGCCATAGACATTGTGCAAGTTGGATCAGTCACTTTACCTCAATTTTCTCAGCTATAAAATGAGGATAGTAAGTAAATGACCTCTAAGTTTCTTTTAACCCAGAATTATCCTGTGGTTTGATGAAGTTTAAACCATTCATGCCAGGCAGTGAGACAACAGAGCACAGAAGTAGAGGTTAGAGCACCTCCAGTGCTGTGTACCAACAAAAAGTCATCTTCATAATTGTTAAATTTTCAATATCTGGTCCCTGGCACTGAAAAACAAATGAGTTGCCTCATCCTCCCCCCTGGCTGCCTCTAGATTCTGGAAAAACCGCAAAGGTCTCAGAGCTTTACAATGTCGCTTGGGAAGAAATGTGAGTAAAATGAGAAAAAGGAAAGAAGAAAAATCTTGAAATAGTGATCAAATGGTAGAATTTGAAGAGTTAATTCATGACTATGCTTCTAAGCTTGGGGATGATGTTTGGATAATGTGTGAACAGGTCAGATGATAGCAGCCCGAGGCTATGGTCAGTATGGCTTGGCATTGTTTGGCCCTTCAGGTGTTGAATTTTCCTGGAAATGTCCTGAAAGTCACAGAGACAAGTGAAATCTGAAGCCATGGAAAGACATAACAATGCTATACTATAGCCATGTAACCCAATTTTATGAGAAGTTTCAACTACTGTAAGAAAACGTAAAATTGACATTCAAAAAAACCTAGGAGAGGGGCGCCCGGGTGCCTCAGTCTCTTGAGTGACCTACTTCGGCTCAGGTCATGATCTGACGGTTCGTGAGTTCAAGCCCTGCATCAGGCTCTGTGCTGATAGCTCAGAGCCTGGAGCCTGCTTCAGATTCTGTGTCTCCCTCTCTCTCTGCCCTCCCCCTCCCCCACCACACTCTGTCTCTCTCTGCCTCTCAAAAATAAAGAAAACTAATAACAAAAAAAAATTTTTAAAGCCCTAGGAGAAATATAGAAGCTGTTGAAGATTACCACGAATGAGTAGGTATAGCAGTGTGTTGGGAACCAAGGAGCATGGCCTGAATTTGCAGAACTGTATGTCAGTGACCACAACTATGCAGAGAAGCCTTTTGTTCACAGGAGCTCATGGTGACAAATCCACACATTTACCTTGTCAGATCCAGGGATGCTGTCAATAGGATGCTGAAGTTAAATATAACCAAGGCAGAGTCAAAAATCTTGACCTTTTGGGAGAGTATTTTGCACAGGAATTGAAACTGTTCAACAGAAACATGAAAGCTTTGTCTGGGCTTAAGTGTATGCAAATCATGTTCCTTCTGATCCCAAAGCAAGCATAAAAATGGAAAAAGACGACTTGAAATATGTTCATTGGTCAGCTAGTCAAATAACAGAGTTTATTAGTTTGAAGGCTGAAATAAGGAGGAAATCAAATACAGCTGATCCTTGAACAACTAGGGGGTTAGGAACACTGACTCCACACACACAGTCAAAAATCTGTGTATAACCTTTGACTCCCCAAAACTTAACCTCTAAAAGCCGACTATTGGCAAGAAAGCCGTACCAGTAACATCAATAGTCAACACATATTTTGTATGTTAAATGTATTATATACTATATTCTTACAATAAAATAAGCTAGAGAAAATAAAATGGTATTAAGTAACTCATAAGGAAGAGAAAATACATTTATAGTACTTTACTGCATGTATCAGAAAAAATTACACATACATAGACCCATGCAGTTCAAAGGTCAACTCTACTCTCCTTAACCAGTGGAAGACATGTTGGAAACATTGTGGATCACTCATTCTTAAGGTTTCAAAAGCTAGTGCACATTAGATTTCACAACTAATTAGTTGAGTTTATTGGCCTATAACTTACTAACTGCCTAATGCTCTGTGAATGAGGCAGTTGTGTGTGGGGGGGGGGGTGGTAAAAGGGAGGGGGAGAGTGAGAGAGAGAGAAGGAATGAATGAATGATTTAATGCCATTTTATCTGTATGACCCCAAGGATGAATGCTTTCAAACTCCCTATGTTAGCAAGGATGACGTACACATAATGGCTTAACTGGTACAAGTCTCAGGGTAATCACTGATCACATCCATTTGTTTTATGTGTGTTTCTTGGCCATGCTGAGATTGTTGGTTATGATGGAGAATTATCCAGAGCCTTTTACTCTTATCCTATACAGTGATTCTGCTTTTCCTTACACAATGCCTTTCTACAAACTATGAATCAGAAATTGAGACTTCTGAAAGAAACATCAAGAGCCTCAGTAATAGACTGTATCTAGTATTCTTAACTATTAATAGTACAGGAAACAGACTCATGGGTACAACTTCCCAGTGTAAGTTAACACAGTGCCTCAGGTGGACATTTGTCAGGCTGTACAAGTGACTACAACTTGTAGTAAGATTCCTGCAAGGATTTTCAGAACTCTTACCCAGAAGCAGATGACTTTGCAGAAGTAGATTATGTACCCCCAAATCAACAAAACACAAATGGACCGAAACAACTGTCAAATCGCCGTTAATATTCTCTTTTTAGTGTCCACATGAGAAAACCCCTTTTATTTTTATTATACCCTGCCTCCTCAATTTAACAGTCTATGTACACAAACTGGAATGAAACATTGTTTAAATGGCATTTTGCATCAACTAAATCTTCGCATTAGTGAAAAAACATTCTGTGGAAATCTCACTACAGATTATAAATGAATTCATCACCAAAAAAGTTTAAGAATGATTCTACATAAAATAATACAGATTGAATGGCCTATAAAACTACTCAGCATAAGGTAACAAGGGTTAAACATACTGGGAAGTGCCTTTATTAAGTTCCTTTACTTTCATGATCTTGTAGTTACTTATAAATATTCAATTAGAATCTTTACTCTTCCTACCAGAACATAATTAAATATATAATATTGTAACCTTGATCTTACCACAAATCTTGTTAAATTTGGTGTGCAGCCCCACTCTACAGAATAAGAGCCATGCTTCACCTATAGAAATGATGCCTATGAAGTCCTCTCAGGAAAATGGCCTCTTACCTGGTGGATAGCTTATGGAATCCCAGACTTACACATACTGAAAGGCGTCCCTTCCTACAGGCCAGCAACCCTGACAAATAGGGGGCTCTCTTGGAAAGAGGACCATACAGTTTTAGGTGTAGCAGGTAAATCTTGGTGGGCGTGGTTTGGATAATTATTAATCTTTATCTCCTTAAAGCTAAGAAAATAAAAGACTTTGTGTACCCCTAAAAATAAATTACAACCCCGGAGGTTTTATAAAGCTTCCAGAAAGAAGTTAACTCCCAGGCTTACTTACAACTAGTATCTTGTTATATTAACTATATATTACTACATATTAATAAGAATGTTTCTGAGCATTGGTTAACATTTTTTTTCACAGCTAGGCAAACAAAACTTGTCAAATAAGATAAAAATGTAAAACAATTGTATGGAATCAGAAAATTTCTAAGCACTCAGGAGAATGAAACCATGACTTACGGTGGAAAATTTGTCTACAGGGAGGAAGTGAGGTACAACTGACATTTTGCCTTTTTACCATTATGAATAAAAACTTACACCATGCTCCTCAGTCAAGAATATAAACACATCTAAAACCCGAGGTAAACACAAAAGAACAGGGTCATCCTATTTAGCTTTGATCCTCCCCAAAAGATAAAAAAGTTAAACATTTCTCATAAGCCTGGACTCTCTAATGGAAACAACCTCATTATTACTTTCACATTTACTAGCTGCTATTCTATAAAGTACAGCCTTCCTTCCTCCATCTTTCAAGTATTCTACACGGATTATACTCTGTGATTACTGCATGCATATTGTATGGATTCCTTTCTTATTCAATATGTTATAATCCATTATAGTCATTATTCCTTTTGCTGTTCTAAGTTTGTGACGGTCTTCAATTTGACAGGGGAGCTCCTCAAGGTGGCTTCTTTTGACTTGTCTCGACTAATCTTTGAGCACAAAATATTCCAGGCTCACTTTGTCCTTTGATTCTCCCAACCTCAAATCAGACAAGGAGTTTACATTCCTGGAAAATTATGTTTAGAAACACAGACAAGCCTTAGGGGGGGAAGGTGGGTTTGCGAACCATTTAGAGGAAAGTAAGAGGGTGGTGATAAAGCCCAGACAACACGCCTATAGGTAATGCTGCTCAGTCTAAGGCCCTCTGCCCCAACTGGCTTGGGTGAGGCTCCAGCTTTATCCCTTGGGATCTTCTAAGAACTCTGCACCAGAGTTCTCTCCCCAAAGAGGCTCTCATTTCTCCCTCCCCAATTACACTGCCTCTGCATGGGCATCTGAGGCTTCTTTCTTTCATTTTTTCTTATTTTCATCCTTTCTTTTTTAAACCGAAGGAACACATTGATATATTATCTTTAAGTGACATGATAAAAGAATGCACAGGGGAAAAATTCAATTCGTCTCCTCCACACTAATTTCCCCAAGAATAACTACTGGTAACAGGATACACACTACAGTTCTGGCTCATTTATAATTCCCCCACTGAATCTGACTAGCATACTTCATTCAGTCTAAGGGGTGAAACCTTTTTTCTCTTTTCTCACACAAAGCGTCCACCCTCCCCTCCCTCGCTCAAGGGTGATGAATGTCCGGGTTCTCAGATGTTAGGTCGCGCAAAGATGGTGGCAGGAGGGCTTTGGCCGAGTCTCTGGGCCACAGGAAATTTAAAAAGTGGAGGGCTGGCTGCGGAAGGCTGGGGGTTCTATGATTCAGTCTTTTGCCTGGCAATGATCCCCGGGTTCCAACTGGGAGGACTATCCGGTCCTAAACACTAAGTGGTTTTTGTTTTTTTTTAAACCCGCTTGTAGCCAGGAGAGAGAAGCATACCTGTTTTCTTCTCTATACATCTATTTTAGTCGGTGGTTTGTCGGACTTTTTATTTTCGAGGTCCTGAGTAGCCTCGTTCTGTGAATTTTCTGGCATCTCCGGCCCCTGCAGCTTCCGGCCCGGCGTGAAGCTCTGTGGCCACACGGGGGCGATACGACGACCCATGGCTTTCCCCCGCCCGCGCCATAGAGAACCCGTGCTCCAGGTTCAACTTGGCGGGATTTGATCAGCCAGCCGTGAGCTGCGCCGGACCCCAGGTTCTTTGCTTTGGAGTCGCCCCAGCCCCGGGATGGTCTCGAGCCGGCTGAAGGCCCACGCTGCCCAGACCTAGAGCGCTGGCTGGGGACGCTCCACTGCTCGGGGTGTCCGGCAAAGACCCTAAAGTGTCCTGAGCCGAGAAGCAGTCGAGCTTCTGGCGTCCATGGAAAACGTTCCCTCTGCTTCCTGTCAGACCGTGGCAACCTTTCCCAGTGTTCCGATAGCCGGCGCTGTGTGCAGGGGCGGGAGCGGGGAAAGTGAGGGGGTGGTAGCGAAGGAGGTGAAGCAAGCGGGAAAGCTGAGAAGACAGCGAGGAACGCGGGGAGGAGAGGGGATCAGGAACAGAATCAGGGGTTGGAGCCCCAGGACGCCCCACGTCCGGTTCGAGGAGCACCGGGGTTCCCGGGGCAGTGGGAAGAAGACAACGGCAAAGCAAAGGAAGGGAACACTTTTTTCTGGCGGGAAACTGGTAATTCAGGCAGAGCAGGTGCACTCAGGGGAGGCCCCCAAAGCCCATCCCTCTCGCTGATTCCACCCCCTTCTCCCCCCCCCCCCCCCCCCCCCCCGCAAGGGACCCGATCTCGGTCCCCGACACGCTAGCCGACAGAGCGGCCGCAGAACGTGGCCCGGGGCGACCCCTGGCGGGCGGGGGAGCAGAGCTCGGACCCCCGAGGCGAGCAGAGCCCGGCAGGAGGCGCGGCCGGGAACGCCGGTCGGAGGAAGGGCCTCCGCACACCTCGGAGAGGCAGCCGGTCGCGTCCCCGGCGGTTCCATGGTGTAATGGTGAGCACTCTGGACTCTGAATCCAGCGATCCGAGTTCAAGTCTCGGTGGAACCTGTCCCTTTGGGCCGAGCCGCGGCCACCTTTTACTCTCCGCTCCAAGGCCCCGCGAGGAGGAGCACGAGCCTTCCCGCTCCCGCTGCCCTCGGGCCGGGGAGGGAAACTCCGGGGACCACGCGCGCCGCTGCCGCTCCCGCTCCCGCCGCCGCGTCCCCCGCGCTCCGCCGCTTCCGGACTCGGGGTCCAACGAGCCCCGTTCCCAGAGCGGCGCGCCCCGCACAAGCATTGCAGCCACGGCGAGGAGACCCGGCCAGCGCCGCCCCTCGTCGGGCTCACCCTCGGACCTCGGGGTGAAAGCCACCGGCCGCGGCCACTGAATCCTGCACCGCGAAGCACGTCGCGCGGCGCGTCCCGTACTGGCACCGATCGGCCTGCTCCCGTAGAGGGCAACTTACGTGCGAAACGGCGTGTCTTACCTCAGCCGGGCGGTGGTGACACTGAAGTTTCGGGTCGTGGGTTCTAGCAGAAGGTCGGGTGCCATTTCATTTCAGTTTCCGCGGCTCCTTTCCTACCACCTACCAGAAGAGTCCAGAGTCTGCTGAGGCCAGTGGGGTCGCAGTTGTTCTGAAATATATGCTTCAGTCCGTGGCCCTCGTGCGGAAAACCCTCAACTCTGCCCAAAAGGGAGATTCTGGCCGGGGATTCTTGGTCCCTGACCCGCCGCCTCCCACGGGGCTCCCCCTTCTTCCTGCCTGGATCTACTCCAAGAAGACACCATAGGAAAAGAAGGCCGTTGTGTTTTCATTCTATTCAGAGTCTTTGTAGTTTTAAAGTTTTTTGTAGATATAAACAGATTCTCATTTTGGTGGCCTGGAATGGCCGAGAGAGAGAGAGAGAGAGAGAGAGAGACCTTAAAAGAACTAAAAATACTTTTGTAAAAGTAGCATAAAGGTATAGGAATAACACTACCCAACTTTAAGACTTACTATAAAGCTACAGTTAGGGATATATTGTGAATAAGCAAAGGGTAGACAAACAGACCAATTAAATAGAATGGAGAGTCCAGAAATAGGACTACGGAAATATGTCCAGTTGATTGTTGATGAAGGTGTAAAAGCAATTTGATGAAGACTTTTTTCTTTTCAACAAATTGTGTTGGAATAATTGGACATCTAGATGAATGAAACTTCCACCTACACTACAGTTTATACAAGAACTAACTCACAATGGAGCACAGACTAAATGTAAAATGTAAAACTCAAAAATTTATAGAAGGAAGTCTTCATGACCTGGGGTTAGGCAGTGTTCTTAGATATGTCACCAAAAATTCTATCCAGTCAAAGAAAAAAAATCAATAAATTGTATTTCATTGAAATTAATAATGTTTGTTTAAAAAAATAGCTGAGAGAATGGACAGTTACAGATTGAGAGGATAAAAATCAACAAATCACAAAGATGACAAAAAGGTTGGCGACAAGATGTATAAAGAAATCTTGGGGAAGGAAAAAAAAAAAAAAAAGAGGTTAGAGTGGGAGAGAGCCAAAGCATAAGAGACTGTTAAAAACTGAGAACAAACTGAGGGTTGATGGGGGGTGGGAGGGAGGGGAGGGTGGGTGATGGGTATTGAGGAGGGCACCTTTTGGGATGAGCACTGGGTGTTGTATGGAAACCAATTTGACAATAAATTTCATATATTAAAAAAATCTTAAAATAACAAGGAAACAATAACAACAACAACAACAAAAAGGCAAAAGATAGGAACAGACACTTCCCTAGAGGATATAAGCACATGAACATCATTAGACATTAGGGAAATGCAAATTGAAACATAATGAGATACCAATATACACCTGCTAGAATGACAGTACCAAGTGTCTAAGATAAGAAGTAAGCAGAATTTTCATACGCTGCTTGTGAGAATACAAAATGGCACAGCTACCCTGGAAAAGATTTGGCAGTTTCTCATAAAGTTAAGCATATAAGTACTATATAATCTAGTAAACACAATCCCAGCAATCTGCCTTGAAGAAATGAAAATTTATGTTCACAGAAAAACCTGTACAGGAATTCTCATAGGCTTTATTTGTAAGAGCTGAAAGTACAATCATCGAATATCTTTCAAGGGATTAATTGATAGACAAAACAGTGGTTCACCCACTGGATGGAATACCCAACAATAAAAAGGAATTCTTGATGTATACAACAACTTAAAGAAATCCCTAAGTCACTGTGCTGAGTAAAAGAAGCCAGTCTCAAACGGCTACATACTATATACTTCCATTCTTAGGACATTCTCAAAAAGACAGAACTATAGCGATGAACAGATCAGTGATCCCAAGGGCTTATGTTTGCGGGGGAGATGTGACTGTAACACTGTAACAAGATAGCACTAAGATTTTTGGTGAGATGAAACTTATGTATTCTAATTATGGAGAATTTGTACCAAAAGAAAAAGGCAGTTTCACTGTATGATAATTGAGACAGCAGAAACCATACATTACGGACTGAACAAACTAGATGATGAAAAGCTGGGATGTCTTCTACTTAATAGTAGGTCGGTTGCCTAACCTTCTCCTAAGAATTCGTTTCCCAACCATGCTGGATGCTTTTCTTCAGAGTCTGACGCATAAGTTAAAGTTAGTGGTTCCAGATGCACGCTTTTTCCTTTCTCGCAGCCCGTCAGGCCCTTTTGCAGTCTTTGCCTTGCCCCTTGGGGGGCGAGGGCGGGAGCCGGGATAGGGATGCGGAATGCGGGCGCTGCAGATTTTGGCTCGCGGCGACCTGCGGCCTTACCCCAGGTTAGGCGGGTGGAGGGCTCAGGCTGGGAGCACCGCCACGGGGACCTCGAGAGCCCGATCTAACTGCCGACGGTCACCAGTTTCAAAGCGGGAAATCCGCACCATATCTCCGGCTTTACTGGGGGGTTGTTTAAAGAGGAAAATAGCGAGTTAGACAACGTCACAACTCGGATTCAAGCCAAGGTTACTAGGGTCGCATCGCGGAGTACTAACCACTAACCATCACCGCACGCCACCGACTGGGTGTGCTGTGGTTGAGGGCTATTAATTGACCTCAATAGCCGCAACGTTTTCTAACTGGTTTTTCTTTCAGCCGCTAGTGTTGGTGCCTCTCAGCTTTCTTTTCACTCCTGTCCTCCCTTTGCCCTTTCTTCCTTGCTCTCCAGACTGCCACCCGCTTTCTTCTCTTCAGCTTTCCTCATTCACCTTTCTCCCTGCGCCCACCGGCGTCCCCTAGGCTGAGGCCGCCGCACCTTCCAGGGTGGGGAACTCAGTGACATTCTAGGTTGTGTCCTCTAGACGTTTCCACGATCGGGACCTTGACCTGGTTCTAAAACAGCTTCGAGTATATTTTAAAGAATGGCTGCCTTTCACGTCTTCCCATTCGGGGTATTCTCCAAAACTAAAACTGACAGTGCAAGGTGAAATTCTTGGTGAGCTGCACCGTGAGCAAACCCAAGGTCCCTGCCCCATGGAGTCTACATCAGGGGCATCCCGGGAGGGCAGGGGGTGCGCAGCGCGGTGGAGGCACCGCCGATTCTGGTGCTTCGCGAGCGCGCCCGCCGGTCAGGATCCGCGGCGATTCGTGGACAGATGAAGTGAAGCAAAGAACTGGAAAATGGATGACGTCAGACCGAGAGGCTGCGGTTGTCACCTGGGGGCCTGTTGTTCGACCGTCGGAGTTCTGCACTCATTCAGAGCTCCATGTCTGTATACCCACATTTAACTGGCCACACGACTCTGGGCCTCAATGTGCCTGCGCCCTCAGGCTTCTGTGCCCTAGCTCGGGGATAAAGAACACTTCTCTGTAAGTTTGTACAATGAGGTGATTATGTATAATATACTCCTCCCCCTCCCCAGTTTTTTATTTAAAAAACAAAAACACCCTTTTTTACATTTATTTATTTTTGACAGAGCACAAGTGGGGCAGGGAGAGGAGACGCGAATCCGAAGCAGGTTCCAGGCTCCGAGGTCAGCACAGAGCCCCATGCGGGGTTTGAATATTTAAAAATAAAAACCCTTTTTTACATTTATTTATTTTTGACAGAGCACAAGTGGGGCAGGGAGAGAAGGAGACGCGAATCCGAAGCAGGTTCCGGGCTGCGAGGTCAGCACGGAGCCCCATGCGGGGCTTGAACTCACAAGCCACGAGATCATAACCCTAGCTGAAGTCGGCTGCTCAACCAACTGAGCCACCCAGGCGCCCCCCTCCCCGGTTTTATTGAGATTGAAATGAGATACAGTTCTGTAGAAGTTTAAGGTGTACAGCATAATGACCTGACTTCCATATATCGTGAAATTTGGTGAACATCTATCATCTCATACAGATACAAAATTTTTTAAATGTATTTTTTCCTTTTGATAAGAACTCTTAACTATTTAATAAGAACTTTCAAGTATACCATACAGCAGGGTTAACTAGAGATATCATGTGCATTATATCTATTCATTTATCTGATGATTGGAAATCCTAAGATTCTGACCACGAGCGTCAGACTATTATGTATATAATACAATTGACTCACAACAACCCACAGCCACCTCCACCAGGTGTCTCTGTGGCGCAATCGGTTAGCGCGTTCGGCTGTTAACCGAAAGGTTGGTGGTTCGAGCCCACCCAGGGACGCTTGTGTTTCTGGCGATATTGCCTTTCCTCTTTCTACTCGGGATATTGAATTCATGGCCCTGGTCCTCAGGCACCACAAGCAAAAAGTGCCCCTTTGGGAGCAAAGTTTTGGGGCTCCAGAGCATACCTAATCTACACCGGCAGTCCATCTTCCCTACTTTTCTGAGGCTGGTTTTTACAGCTTAGCATATTTGGAATATTATAAATCCCTCAAATGAAGAACAAGAGAACCTGAGGCGCATGATCTGGATGGGAAACCTAACTTATGCAAAAAAGTTACTCGACTTTTCTGTGCCTCCATTTTTACATGTAAAATGAGCCAAATGGAGTACTTGGGTTGTCCAAAGTTTAGATGTGTAGGGAAAGCAGGTAGCCAGTTTCTCTCACGTAGCAAATGTTTCAGTACAGATTAGCTCTTACTAGTGCCATTGCCATCAGTGTTTTTGTTACCCGCACTGTTCATTTTAGTTAATATCCTTCTTGATGTAAATAAGTCATTACTCAAACAGTCTCTAACTGATGGTCATGCAATTGGTTCTAACACTTATTATCACAAATACTACTGCAGGGAGGGGCACCTGGGTGGCTCAGTCGGTTAAGCGTCCGACTTTGCTCAGGTCGTGATCTCATGGTTTGTGAGTTGGAGCCCGGCGTCAGTCTCTGTGCTGACAGCTCGGAGCCTAGAACCTGCTTTGGATTCTATGACTCCTTCTTTCTCTGCCACCCCCCTAACTTGTGCTCTGTCTCTCAAAAAGTAAATAAATGTAAAAAAAAAAAATGCTACTGCAGGAAACAGCGTTACACAAATATGTCATCACTTGTTTTCCTCTCTACAGAGTCCCAGAAATGGAACTGCCAGATCAAAATATTTGCACATTTCTAATTTTGCTAATTCCTGCCTAGTTACCCTGAAGAGAAAATGTAGTCGGTCATATTCCCTGTGTTTTATGAGAACATTCTTTTCTCCACTGTTTTGCCAAAATTGGATAGTAATTACCTACCATTTCTTTTGAACCTATTTTTGCTAACATTTTTATAGACCTCGAGTGGGAAGGCGTTCTGTGCATGACACCAAACCCAGAATACTTCAATGAAAAGAGCTATTAATATGACTATATATACACTTATATTCAGGGTACAAACAATAAACTTTAAATTTACATACATGTACATATGTGGCAAAAGAATTATTTTGTGTTTGGGACATAGCTTTATCAAAGTTATATATACTCGTAAGTTTATTTAGAAAAACAGCAATTCTCCTTTACTACTCTTTGACTTTTAAATTGTAGACGTTATCTCTCTTTCACATACTCCTCCATCAACACCCACACACCCAACACACCTCCCCTGGCCTTATCCTCCAATATATTTGTATCATAATTTGATGGGTCAATTATTATATTATTTAAACTGTGTAAACTTTATATTCAGTTGAGCCACGTAGGATACAAATAGCAGGAACAAAAGACCAGTGTCTTCAGGGGCTCTTTTTCTTTCAACTTTTTCCATGTTTACTTACTTATTTTGAGAGAGAAAGAGAGAGAGAGAGCACCAACAGGGGAGGGGCAGAGAGAGAGGGAGAGAGAGAGAGAATCTCAACTAGGTTCTGCACTGTCAGGGCAGAACCCAACATGAGGCTGGAACTCACCAACCAAGAGATCATGACCTGAGCTGAAACCAAGGGTCCCACACTTAATGGGACTGAGCCACTCAGGCACCCCAAGGACTCTTTTTTTAGTGGATTAAGCTGAAGTTTATTTACTCTTTGGTCAAGCACCCTCCCCGCCCCCCCCCCTTTTCATATTCCAGGCAAGTACAGGATCTAGGTCTGATTGGCTCAGCTTGGGTCAATGCCCTCTCCTGGAGCAAACGAAGGCAGAGGACCTTCATGAACAGTACCAGGAAGACGTTACCCAAAGAAAGAGCAATAATTCCAAGAACAAAAGAAGAAAAATGCTGGGGTGCTGGGTAGGCAACAGCAAAGACAAGAAGAAAACTGTATCACTCTGCAATGGGTATATGTAGCAGAATACAGATCCAGGGTGAGGGGAAGGAGTTTTGAGAGATGTAAGCCTTGGGTATGCTGTATGGACTGAAGTCACACACACACCTATGTGGGGCTGCCGAGGGGCGGGGAGCTGAGGAGCATCTGCCCGTCCTAACCCAAGGAGACTGGTGAGGGGCTGTCCTGGTCACTCAGCTTGAGTTAGAACAGTTCAGGTGGGAAAAGAAAGGGAAGGGCATCTTCTCCTTGAAGAAAAGTCTGGAGCTCAGATCTTGGTAGGGAGTGAGGCTATGGTTGGTCAGATAAGGGTACTAAAATCTATGTGTAAATGCAGTTCCATTAAAAGAATCGCTCTAGTAAAGGAGGAGGGGATCTAAAAGGAATGTCTGCGATCCTATGGAGAAAGCCCATTGAGTAACCGTGACTCTGGTCCCCTTGCCTAGTCTCCTGGCCAGGCCCTCAGACTCCCTGTTCTGGAAGGGCACAGTCTGCTCAGCCACCACATGTCCAGCAAGGACTGTTCCCTGGCAATCTTCATGGTCTTGGGTGCCATGACCCTCTCTAGGCCCGCTATTGCCAGCAGTCGTCTTGCAAGGCGAGAAAAGGGAGGGAAAGTCTACTTGCCAGGTAATGCCAAGGAATCCAACAAGGTCCTGATTTGGTTCCCAATAACTTGCAGGTCTATTTACCCTCCTACTCTGACCCCCACAATTAATGAAAAGAAACTGCAAGGACAAACGCCAGCCAAGCAGGTACGGGTTTTCCAGGTAGAGCCGAAATTCTCTCCCCCACACGTGGGAGCACTGTAGAGGGAGCCGGAAGGGGCAACCGAACCAGTGCGTGAACTCGCCCTCGGAGGGCGCCCCTTCTCTTTCCTACCTCCTTACTTTTCTCGTCTACGCTTTCCCGTTTCTCCCCACCCGCCCTCGGGCCCTCACCCCCTTGCCTTTCAGACCCTCAAAGCGAGCCCTTGAAAAACAGTAGCATTTTACAGTCCTTTGTAAACCGGTGGAATCCCCAAAACTAAGAGAGATCTGGCGGTTTACACTTTCACTAACTATGACGTCCTTCAGAAATCCCAGATTTTTTCTACCGAGTAGAGGAGAACGAACGTGTTTCCATCCGGTATCATCCTAAGGCGCCTTCAGTCCGTGGAGCAGAGTCGCAGCAGGACGGAGGGGCAGAACTCGGAGCTGGTCCGGCTCCTGTCACTTTTGTCCCGCGCAGGAGCCCCGTGGGAGGCGGCGGGTCAGGGACCAAGAATCCCCGGCCAGAATCTCCCTTTTGGGCAGAGTTGAGGGTTTTCCGCACGAGGGCCACGGACTGAAGCACGTATTTCAGGACAACTGCGACCCCTACTGGCCTCAGCAGAGACTCTGGACTCTTCTGGTAGGTGGTAGGAAAGGAGCCGCGGAAACTGAAATGAAATGGCACCCGACCTTCTGCTAGAACCCACGACCCGAAACTTCAGTGTCACCACCGCCCAGCTGAGGTAAGACACGCCGTTTCGCACGTAAGTTGCCCTCTACGGGAGCAGGCCGATCGGTGCCAGTACGGGACGCGCCGCGCGACGTGCTTCGCGGTGCAGGATTCAGTGGCCGCGGCGGGTGGCTTTCACCCCGAGGTCCGAGGGTGAGCCCGACGAGGGGCGGCGCTGGCCGGGTCTCCTCGCCGTGGCTGCAATGCTCGTGCGGGGCGCGCCGCTCTGGGAACCGGGCTCGTTGGTCCCCGAGTCCGGAAGCGGCGGAGCGCGGGGGACGCGGCGGCGGGAGCGGGAGCGGCAGCGGCGCGCGTGGTCCCCTGAGTTTCCCTCCCCGGCCCGAGGGCAGCGGGAGCGGGAAGGCTCGTGCTCCTCCTCGCGGGGCCTTGGAGCGGAGAGTAAAAGGTGGCCGCGGCTCGGCCCAAAGGGACAGGTTCCACCGAGACTTGAACTCGGATCGCTGGATTCAGAGTCCAGAGTGCTCACCATTACACCATGGAACCGCCGGGGACGCGACCGGCTGCCTCTCCGAGGTGTGCGGAGGCCCTTCCTCCGACCGGCGTTCCCGGCCGCGCCTCCTGCCGGGCTCTGCTCGCCTCGGGGGTCCGAGCTCTGCTCCCCCGCCCGCCAGGGGTCGCCCCGGGCCACGTTCTGCGGCCGCTCTGTCGGCTAGCGTGTCGGGGACCGAGATCGGGTCCCTTGCGGGGGGGGGGGGGGGGGGGGGGAGAAGGGGGTGGAATCAGCGAGAGGGATGGGCTTTGGGGGCCTCCCCTGAGTGCACCTGCTCTGCCTGAATTACCAGTTTCCCGCCAGAAAAAAGTGTTCCCTTCCTTTGCTTTGCCGTTGTCTTCTTCCCACTGCCCCGGGAACCCCGGTGCTCCTCGAACCGGACGTGGGGCGTCCTGGGGCTCCAACACCTCCCCTTCCACTCCGGATCCTATTTCCTTCCCGTCTTTCTCGCTGTCTTTCCTCACCAGCTCTCTCAGCTCTCCTTTCTCCAGCTCTCTCAGTCTCCTTTCCTTCCTCCTTGGCCACTGCTCCGTTTCCTTCTCTTCGCTCCCCTTTCCCCAAACCACCCCGGCCCAGGCCAACGTAGGAATGGGCTGCCCGGCCTGAGAGGACGATGAGGAAGGCAGTTCTCTCTGGTCAGGACTTTATGGGGGTCTGTGCTGGGGAGGCGGAGAGAGGTGGTCCCAGCGGAATGGTGAGGGTCCACAGCCGGTCCTCCAGGGCCTGGGCAGGACGGGCTGATCGAAGGCGACTCGGTGCCGGGGGCGACCCAAAATAAGTAAGGCTACCTCTGACCTCCCATGTCCAGGGAATGGAGACCTCCGGGCGACCTCGTCCTTTGCCAGCCGTTAAAAAAGTGTTTTTTTTTTTTTTTTCTTTTCCCATCAATGTCTATTTATCTTTGAGAGACAGAGCACGAGGGAGGGGCAGGCAGAGGGAGACACAGAATCCGTAGCTCAGCCGGACGCGGGGCTCGAACCCATGGAGCTGTGAGATCATGGCCCCAGCCGAAGCCGGACGCTTAACCCACTGAGCCACCCAGGCACCCTCTTTGCCACCCGTTTTAAGTGAAAGGACCACGGCACCTCCTTGTGGTCCCTTCAGGGGGACCTGGGGTTGGCATCACCTAGGATGCTGCAATTTCTTGTCGGAAGAAAACGAATCCAAGCTTCTCAGTTAGACGTAGAAGGTCCACTCGAACCGAGCCCTTACCAAGCAACCGTCCCCGCCTGTTCTCCTGGAGGGGTCGGTAGCCGCAGAGCCGGAGCCGGCCACTCTTGGCCTCCGTCGTGGAGCGGCTGCCGAGTGCCCGCACGAAGGCTTCGGGCCGAGTCCCAGCGCCGCGCAACACTTTATCTTCTGTGTGTGGTGCGCCCAGCGCAGCCTCGCCCCAGGGAGAGCTCCAGGGTCCAAAGAGTCAAATCAGACGGCGTTGCTGGCTTCATTCGAGGACAGGGTCCTCTCTCCATTATGAATCGGATTCAAACGGAAGCTGCCAGGGCCCCTGTACACCACCCCATGAGCAAGGTTCACCACCCACGACCTGCGGTGGTGTGGTCAGGTGTAAGTAGGCGACAGCATTTTCCCCTGGCTCATTCCTCAGTGGCTGTATTTGCATCTCTCTCTCTCTCTCTCTCTCTCCCTGTCTCTCCCTCCCCTCACTTGGTGGTCCCGCCTTCACCTTCCTCTTCTTCAACTTTTCGGGTTCACCCCTCCTTCCAACCCGCAGGTGTCGGCGCAGACTCGAGGCCGCCGCAAGGTCCCGGATGGAGGGCTCAGTGCGATTACAGGTGGTGCCTTCTAGACATTTCCACCATCAGGACATTTGCAGGATTCAGCTACCAGTGTAAAAGTTTTAAACAACAATCACTTTTAAAGTCTTTCACATCCTCCCATTCTGGGGTCCCTTTTAGGACTAAAACCTCATAGTCCACAGTGACATTTTTGGTCCCTCCCAGCACCCTGCCGCGGAATACATCCTTCACCGAACATTTATTGGGCGCCTACTAGGTACCAGACCCTGCAGTGCGCAAGGGGCTGCATGGTGGGCAGACCCCAGGTCCTGCCCGATGGAGGTCTGGTCCGGAGGCACTGAGAGGCGGCAGCGCGTTGTGCGACACAGGCCGGCTTGTCCTTCCACAGTCCGGGTCCAGGCCGAGGGACTCGCGGTGAGCGCGACGGGTGGCGTGCAGCGAAGAATGGCAAATGGATGACTTTGGCCCAAGAAGCTGTGGTCGTCACGTGGAGCGGGGCCTCTTGTGGGGGAGGCAAGGGACAGGCTGGGAGGACCCAGGGCCTGGCATGCGGCATCTAGTGGCCACTTGCTAGTGTCAGTGCCCAAATACGCCCGATATTAAGACTCAGCGTCTCCAGCACCAGCTGGCTTTGAGTGTGTTTTTTGGCAGAGGATGGAGGGGATGGGGAGCAAGTTCTCACCCATGGCAACGCTGAGATTTTGTAATACCCGGTCTCAGTGGTATAATGAGCGGGTATGGCTGGCAGTGGAAAGGTTGGTGGTTCCAGCTCATCGTGGGAAGTTCTAGTCTTCACTGACCCTTATTTTCCTCTGGCTTTCAGTTCTCAGAACTTATCAGAGTTTCTCGAGCTGTTTTTTTTTTTTAATTTTTTAATGTTTTTATTTATTTTTGAGACAGAGAGAGACAGAACAGGGGAGGGGCAGAGAGAGAGGGAGACACAGAATCCAAAACAGGCTCCAGGCTCTGAGCTGTCAGCACAGAGCTCGACAGAGCCCAATCTCACAGACTGTGAGATCATGACCTGAGCTGAAGTCGGATGCTTAACCGACTGAGCCACCCAGGTGCCCTTGAGCTGCTTTTATCTTTCAGGCAGCGACCTCACTCAGCAGCTCTGATTCACCCCTACCCTCCCTTTTGCTTTGGGGTGCAGGTGGGGCAACTGTGGAGTCTCAGTCGTCCTGAATTCACTTGGTTCTGTCCTGTGGGATGGTTTCTCCCCATCCTTACCAGATGCCTCTGGTCCCTCTGCGCCATCTGAAGACCAGAGGACACCTTGACCTGTCTGACGGGACATTTGGATTCCAGGGGGACTGCTGGGCCTAGAGGCTGAAGGCACAGGCATCAGAATCACCCACTGGTCAGTCTCTAGGTTGGTGCACTTCATCGCTCAGTATTAACCGCACCATCACAGGATGCCACAAACGCTTTGGGTTGAGGGTGTCACATCCTTACTTTTTTATTATTATTATCAATAGATAATAATGTTATTAAGTATAGATAATCGATAGATAATAGATAATACCTATCTATTATCTATTAGATAATATTATCTATTATATATTAGATAATATTATCTATTATCTACTATTATATATATTATATATATTATTATCTATTATCGATTATTATTATCCATTATTATTATCTAATATTAGTATCTAATATTATTATCTATTATCTAGTAGGTAGTAGATAATAATAGATGTTATTTTTTAAAAAACAATTTGAGATTTACAGATAAATTAATAAATGAGTTCACATGCACCCTGTTCTCCCTCATAAACTTCCTCTCTACGTTCTTCCATTACTGTGGTACATTTGTCACAAGTGATGTTACAAGTGATATTACAAGTGACACATTATTAATTGAAGCCCATAGTTTACATTAGAGTCTATTCTTTGAGTCATACAGTTCTGTGGGTTTTGACACATGCATGTTGTGAATTCACCACTACAGTGTCATACAGAATAGTGTCACTATCTGAAAAATCCCAGGGTTATTCTTATTTGTTTGTCCCTCCTCTCCTCACAGACCTATGGCACCACTGATCTTTTTATTGGTGCTACAGTTTTGCCTTTTCCAGAATGTCCTGTAGTTAGATTCACACAGTATGTTGGCTTTACAGACTGGCTTCTTTCACTTAACGCTATGTATTATTAAGGTTTGCACAGGTCTTCTATGGCTTGATGGCTCCTTTCTTTTTATTGCTAAATACCATTTTATGAATGTACCACTGTCTAGTCACCTAGCAAAGGACATCTTGGTTACTTCCACTTTTTGACAATTATGAATAAAGCTGCTATAAACTGCAGGTTTTTGCTTGAATGTAAGTTTTCATCTCACTTGGGTAAATACTTAGGGCTGTGATTTCTGGATCAAATGTAAGAATATGGTTTTTTTTTTTTGTAAGAAACTGCCAAAGTGTCTTCTAAAGTGGCTGTACAATTTTGTATTCCCATCACTAATGAATGAGAGTTCCTATTCATCCACATCCTTGCCAGGATTTGTAATTATCAGTGTTTTGGATTTTAGATATCCTTTTTAAAGAATTTTTTAAATGTTTATTTATTTTTGAGAGAGAGAGCAAGTGGGGGGAGGGCCAGAGAGAGAGGGAGACATAGAATTTGAAGCAGGCTCCAGGCTCTGACCTGTCAGCACAGAGCCCAACACAGAGCTTGAACCCACGAACTGTGAGATGATTACCTGAGCCAAAGTCTGACACTTAACCGACTGAGCCACCCAGGTGCCCTGGATTTTAGATATTATAATAAGTGTGTAGTGGTATCTCATTGTTGTTTTATTTTTTTAAATTAATTTACTTATTTTGAGGGTGGAGGGAGGGGCAGAGAGAGGGAGAGAGGATCCCAAGCAGAATCCACACTGTCAGCAAGGAGGCCTTTGAGGAGGCTCCATCCTATCAACCCTGAGATCATGATCTGTACCAAAATCAAGAGTCAGACACTTAACCAACTGAGTCACCCAGGTGTCCTTCATTGTTGTTTTAATTTAAATTCTCTAATGACAGATGATTCTGAGAATCTTTCATAGGTTTCTTTGCCATCTGTATATCTTTTCTGATGAGGTATCTGTTTAGATCCATTGCCCATTTTTAATTGAGTCATTTGCTTTCTTATGTTGAGTTTTAAGGGTTCTTTGTATGTTTTGGATACCAGTCCTCCATCAGATACACATTTTGTAAAGATTTTATCACAGTCTATGTCTTGTCTTTAATTAGCTTGATGGTGTCTTTCATAGAGTGGAAAATTTTGATTTTATTGAAATCCAACTTAATCAAGTTCTTGTTTCATGGATTGAGCCTTTGGTGTTACAGCTAAAAAGTCATCACCAAACCTAAAGCCACTTAGATTTTCTCCAATGCTGTATTCTAGAAGTTTTATAGTTTTACACCTTACATTTAGGTCTATGATCTATTTTGTGAAAAGTGTAAGGTTTCTGTCTAGATTCTTTTTTTCCCCCTAGCATGTAGATGTCCAGTTTCTCCAGCACCATTTATTGAAAAGGCTATCACTATACATTCTCCATCAAATTGCTTTTTCTCCTTTGTCCAAGATCAGTTGACTCTATTTATGGAGACCTACTTCTGATTGTGTTCTATGGATCTGTTTGTCTGCGTTTTCACCAATTCCACACTGTTTTGATTACTGTAGATTTATAGCAAGACTTGAAGTTGGTAGTGTCGATCCTTTGGGGATTTTTCTACTTCAGCACAAGAACCTGCACAGGTTCATGGAGGTAAAACCTCACAAAATGTGGAGCCCCGGGAGTTTTAAACTCTCAAGCTATTCCACACTCAGCTTCCAGCAACTTGAGGATTTCTATCAGTTGCTGACTCCAGTAAGCTGTTCCAATAAGCTGTGATTTCCTGAATTAGCTTGTCCCTCTAGTTTTTGGGGTGACGTACCCTATGACCTCACTTCTCTGGTCTAAGAAGAGTTGTTAATTTTCAGTTTCATCCGCATTTTTTATTGTAAGGATGAGAGTGGTGACTTCCAACTTCTTTTCATGTTGGAGTAGAAACCTAGTTTGATTTTTTTTTGAGTAAATAACATATATGTGATGGTTAATATTATTTGTCAACTTGGCTGAGTAAACACTATTTCTGGGTGTGTTTGTGAGGGTGTTTGGGATGAGATTGGCATTTGAATCAATGGACTCAGTGTTGCCTCCTATCATATGGGTGGGCATCATCCAATTATTTGAGGACCTGAACAAAACAAAAAGTGGAAAGATTGATCCTTTTTCCATTTTGCCTTTCTGCTTGAGCTGGCACATCACTTTCTCCTGCCCCTAGATTGGGATCTATACCATTGACTCCCTTGGTTCTCAGGCTTTTGGACAGACTGAAAGTACACCACTGGCTTTCTGGGTCTCAAGCTTGCAAATGGCAGATCATGGGGGCTCTTAGCCTTCCTAACTGCACGAACCAGTTCCTCATAATACATCTCTATTGGTCGTGTTTTTCTGGAGAACCCTTACACAATATTACAAAATTGTAAATGTACAAATCAATGATTTTAGTATATTTATAAGGTTGTCTGGAACCAGAGTCCAGTTTTAGAACAATTTCTTTGCCTCCCCAAATCCCTTCCAGCCTCTTTGCAGTCAGTCCCTAATCCCTACTCACCATGCCTATACCTAAACACAAGAACAATTTGGAAATGGTTTGCCTGTGCAAGTAAGTGGTACTTGCTATAAAATCTTGTCTGGTAAATCAGGAGAACAAGAACTAAAAAAGCAAAACAAAACAACCATAACAACAAAAACTATGTGCTGCGGAAATGGTGATAAATGCTGAAATCACAGATAATGTTACCTGAAGCTAAGTATTATACCATCTTTATTCGTAAAGAAGTTTGGTTGGTAACATTGGAGAGACATTTCTCCAGCACCTGAAATGCCCTTCACAGTGTCCTTTATTTTAAAAGGGCTTGGGAAGAGTCATGTGAAAGTGAGCATAAGATTTTTACTGCACTTCTTTGATTTTTTTCTCTTATAGGAATTAGCATACGTTTCTGAAAATTAAAAAAAATCAGGAAAATAGAGATATAGAGATAGACGTCTGAATTAGTTGGTTATTGATGCACGTGAGCAGATTACAGAAAGAGTGGTTTAAAACAACATACATTTGTTATATCACAGTCCTGTAGATTCCGAAGTCTAGAATAATGTGTGTGGGTTCTGTGCTCAGAATCTCCCAAGTCTGAAATCCAAGCGTCAGCTTGCTGTGATGTGATTTCGTAGACGAAATGTTGGCTCTGTCTCTCATGAGGGGCTGCCCTCACCATCTCCCTCCTCTGGGGTCCTCTTCCCTGATCTGATTTCCATCTGTCATGATTGTTTCCACTTACCCAGGTGGCTTAGGAGGAAGGCTAGATCTGTGGGGTCCCAGAACTGATCTCGGCCATCTCCTCCAGGAAGAGAATAAAAGGACAGAGGTCTTCATAAAGAAATGACCCCCATGAGGGCTGACATCCCCCAGCGAATGGAACAGAGGAGGAAACTATAGGTCAGTGGAGGTGCTAAAAGCCCAGATCACGGAAGCGGGACCGACTTCCCAGAAATGTCCCCATTTCCCATTGAAAGCCATCTTGAATGAGGGACTTGATCTGCTCAAAGCTGAGTCAGTCTGGTGAGCACTGGGGCTTTCAGGGTCTGCATCCTATGCTCATTGTTTACTAATGGGCTTCTTCCTTACCTGGGAATCTCCTTGGAATTTTTGTCTGAGATGCAGCTTCTTATCCCCATGGGATTTGAACAAGCACCACAGTGACTCTGATGTAGGTGATCTTCAGCCCCACAGCTGGTGCCCAGGGACTGGAGCCCTGTCTGCTGCACGATGTCACATTTCACATCCAACACCCCAGTAGTTCATGCTGCCTTCTAACTATTTACAGTATACGTTCTCTATTTTACACGAAGAAAAGGTGCTCAAAGAGATAATTACATCATCCGTCAAAGTGTATGTGACGTGTGGTAAAGCTGGTTTTGGAATCCTGGGCTGTTTTTTTAATTCTGTACTTTTATTGCTTTGGCACAGATCCGGGGCAGGGTTTCTTTGGAAATGTGTTTGGAACTAGAGATCGGTAAAAGGTAGTTATTCCTGGTAAATGTTATTTATCACCTTGACAAGTATTTACTGAACGTTTTCCCTGGCAGGCTCTTAATGGAGGCGCTGCAGAGATGGGGTGAACAAGGCAGACAGAGCGCCCGCTGTCAGGAAAATAAAACCGCACAAGAGCCAGATCTATCTATCTATCTTTAGATATATATATCTGGATACTTTTTAATGTTTGAGAGAGAGAGAGAGAAAGCTCTCATACATGTATGCATATGAGTGTGCATATGAGAGAGAGAGAGAGAGAGAGAGAGAGAGAGAGAGAGAATCTCAAGCAGGCCCCTCACTGTCAGCACAGAGCCTAGCTCGGGGCTTGGTCTCAAGAAAAATGAGATCATGACCTGAGCCTAAATCAAGAGTCAGGGGCTTAACTGACTGAGCCACCCAGGCAACCCAGGAGCCAGTTTTTTATAGATAATCACATAAGTACATTTTATTTGTGATTATGGTAAGTATTATTTAATACTTTTTGTGTTCTGTGATCCTAATCTAGGAGTCAGTGATTTAAAAGAGAATATAGGGGTGTCTGGGTGGCTCAGTCACTTGAGCATACAACTTTGACTTAGGTCATGATCTCACGGCTGGTGGGTTCAAGCCCTGCGTCTGGCTCCCCCCATCAGGCTTCCCATGTCGGGCCCTGTGCTCACAGCTCAGAGCCTGAACCCTTCTTGGAATTCTCTGTCTCATTCTTTCTCTCTGCCCCTCCCTCACTTGTGCTCTCTCTCAAAAATGAATAAACAAACATTTAAAAAAAAACTAAAGTGAATATAAATAACAGAACTATAGAACTGGGATAAAAGATTTGTCCCCAGAAAGGCCCTTCTGGTATTTGTAACAGTGGAAATATCTACATTTGATCCAAAGTCCTCTGAAATTTACTAATTAATTTATTTTTAAGTTGAGCTTTAAAAACATTTTTTAAAACTTTTATTTAATTAATTTGAGAGAGAGAGCATGAGCAGGGAAGGGGCAGAGAGAGATGGGGAGAGAGAGAATCCCAAGCAGGCTCCAAGCTGTCAGCGCAGATCCAGATGTGGGGCTAAGACTCACAAACCATGAGATCATGACCTGAGCTGAAACCAGAAGTTGGACCCTTAACCACCTGGGCCACCCAGGTGCCCCTTTAAGTTGAACTTTTAATTTCAGTGTCCCCTGAATTTCAGATGTGAGTTCCTGGAAGGTATGACTCCACAGGGAAGCTTGTAGCCAAGGCCTGTGTGGTGTGTCTGCTACCATCAAGCGATGAGGGAGTTTGGGAAAATCTCCTCATCTCTCTGGGCCTCAGTTTCCTTGTCTGTAAGATAAGGTTGTCATTCAACTTCTCCAAAGTCCCTTGCTGCTCCGTCTCTCTGAGAGCACGAGGGACTGAGGTGCCTGTTAAACATGTCCTGGGGACTGCAGCTGAGACCTGACTTGGTCCCTTGTCTGTCTCCTGCAGGAGCTTGGCTGAGCCCACACTAGAAACAGAGGACCGAGGGAGCCGATGGAAGACAGAAAATCAGCAGGTGTGGAGCACGAAAATAACCCAGAGAAGGACAAGGTAATGGTGGAATGGTGGTTGCCCAAGGACATAAGAATATGGGCAAGTTGAGCTCAGAACAATCTGGAGAAACTGAGGAATGCGTACAGTAGCATCCAACCCTGCAAGGAGCAGCCTGAGGCGAGCAGTGAGGACCGGGGGTGTAACGCACTCCACAGTGAACGGTGCATCTGCCAGGGAGCCCCACAGGACGGACGGGGGTTGGTTTGCACTGCCAGGAAGCACCGTTGCTAAGGGTAGGATGGTGTGGCCATGAGGCTCTGCCCCAGTCCCCGAGCTTCGACGTTGGAGCTGCCCTGACAGTGGATGGCCTTCAAGGAAGTGTGGGTTTGGAGGGATCAATGGCGTTTGGATCAGATTTGGAGATGTCCATTCTTACCACAAATCATTTTGCCCTAAGGCCAGGAGGGCCAGGGAAGGGGACCCTTGCATCTGAAGTCGTTAATACTAATAATATTCTTCTGAATTTCTGGTCAGGAGTGTGGAAGGCTTTACACATAATATCTGTTGACCAGTGATTTTCTTGACTATTGGTTGAGTGCTTCATTTCCCTGAGGCTGTGTTCAGAACTTGGAAATCAATACAATTTCCCGAGGAGGACAAAGCAGTGGGAGAACAATGCAAACACAATGTGGTAGCTCTCCTAAACTGGGGTGTTGTGGCAGAGCAGAGGATTGGAGTGGGGGTCCAGGCCCAGGACATCTCTTCCCAATGACAGAGTGAGCCATTGAGAGGAATCCCCGAGGAGAACCCCGTCTTCATCAGAGCTCACCACAGGGCAGTGTCCTGGGACATGGAGAGGGTAGGGCAGGTTCCTCTCTGAGGGAGGGGATTTGCTACCTCTTGGGAGAAAGCAGGGGACCCCTGAGTGGACATTTGTGACTGGAATGGAGTTGAGATGGTCAGAGATTGGCAGCAACTTGTATTTGATCAGTGTAAGGAAGTCCCTGAGGGCCTCCTCAGTGCTTGGCTCGGTGCTAGGAACCCCGAATACAGTGGTGAATAACACATTCTCCCAACTGTCCTGGGGATCTCAGTCTGGAAACAGGAAGTCATGAGAAGTGTAGTGGTGGTGGGTTCCTTGGGGGAAATGGCCAAAGCTGCCTGGCAATGACCTCGGTGATTGTCCTGGTCTCCCTCTGTGTTTTCCAACAGCTGGGTGACCTGTCCTGCCCAATGACCCAGGGCCTCAGCCAGATTTCAGCCTCCTGGGATACAACAAACACCTGGGTTCTATGTTGGTCCAAAGCAGTCAACACTGCCAAGGTTTCCAGAGGAAATGGCTGGTATCTGTAGCTACTACCCACTATGTCTTGGCCAGCTGGAGAAACAGAGGCAACTTCCCTAAGTCTTACAGGGTCATCCTCTCCATAATGACCAGTGATGACCCATCTCCTCTAAGTTAAATGCTTTCCAGATTTCAATATTCTTTCTTCTCATCAAAAATAATGTAAATATTGCCCATGTTCCTACAATTGTAGAAGTAGGCAATTTTATCCTCAAATTGTAGATCAAAAACTAAAGTAGGAGGGAATGAAGCAAGCCCTAGTTTATGAGGAGAATGAAGGGGCCTGGGGCTAAATTCCTTGCTTTCTGATTCCTCATGGTTGATGAACACAATGACTTTTATACTCTTAGAAACAATAAAATAGTACCTCTGTTTTGCTCCTCTATGTACCCCATTCATTTCTCTCTTCTATAACAAATCTGCTTATCCAGACAACTTGGCACCTGAATTAGGTGAGCTCCATGAGTGCACTTACAGTGCCCCTGAGGGCAAAGCCAATTACACTGGGGGCTCCAGAGGGAAGTTATACATACCCTTCCCTAAGAGAGCCTAAAGATGACTATTCCCAGGTAGCCCTGGTTATCTGTAGATGAAAACATCTATATGTGACCTGCTATCTCTGAACTTACTTGCAGAAAATCAAAATGGTCTTGAGGAAGGAAATGGACAACCCCCAATATGCCCCAGGTAACTCTGAGGATTTCTGGGCTGTGAATTTTTCTAGTGGCACCTGGAGACCTTAGATCCAGGGAGAAACAGTACTACATACAACTATTCCATCCATTCAGCAATGGCAGAATATCCCTTTGAAACATATCATCTATGTTCACGTGGTAGTTGTGTAGGTCTCTATTTCTTTCTCTCCTGTTGAGTAACCTACAGACAGTGGACACACATGAACTGACCCAACCCAGGGATTCTTGTAATCAGGTGTTCTCTCCTGCGTGGGCAAGACCCAGGTGAGATGCATATCAGCATTATGTATGTTTGGCATCATCATGCTGGCAGGTTTTTTGATAGCAAGAGTGGAAATTGAAGAATAAATTCATGTTATATCACATGTTGAGAAAATGGTCCCTGTAGTCAGAATATCTAAGAGTCCGTAAGGCCTCAGGAACTTTATTTACTTGGACACTCCATGTGAAAGTCAATGCAATGTAAGCAGAAGGGTTGAAGCCACTATATGCTGTGTCCTGGGAGTCATGACTTTAACACACAGGGAGAGGTTAGTCTCCTCCTCCGTCACCTGCTTCTGAGGCCGGTACAGAGTATCTGCTGTTCTGTCTCTCTCTACTCCTCATACAGGAGGAAAGATTTTTCCCTCCAAGGGGACAGCTACTTTGCTTTCTGCGACCACTCCCTTGCCTCCCATCAACACCAGCTAGGAAGCAACCATGGTGTCTGATCCTCCTGGTTTCCTCTTCTGTCGTTCTTGCCCCACCTGGCACAGCATGGAGCTTCCGGAAGCTGAAAAGAAGGAAGTCCTCCAGGACACGCTGAATGAATGTGTTTTGACTCCTTCCATTGGCCAAGAAGGGCGTGACTGCTACCAGCCTTACAGGGATGGCACGTTCCCATCGGATAAACAGGAATTCGGCTCTGCTCTGGATGTAGCCTGTGAATGCTCCCATTCCAAAGGGGATGAAACTCCACCCGGTTCCCCAGGTAGGGTCCATAATCTTTGTTGCACACACCCTGTGTAGACCAAGAGATTTAATCCACAGAAGTGGACCATGTACTCACAGACAGTTTCCATCCAGGCTCTAGGATTGAGTTTGAAATAAGACATTCCATGAGTCAGTGAGCTTTGTTCGATTCATGTCTAAGCCATGGCACTTTTATGTCTGAGCCGCCACCCATCGCTGCTCTGAAGGTGGTCCTGCCAGACTCCTATACCTCTCTACCCCAGGCACAGGGGGTCGCTATCAGACCTCCAAATTTTGGATTAATCTCTTATCTCTCTTGCCAGGCTCTGATTTCCATCCTTGAACCATGTTTCTGAATATCTATGGCCACCCAAGGCTGTTGGAAGTCTTTTCTATATCATAGGAAGTGTCACAGTCGAGGTTCACAGTCTCTACCTGGTCTGTCTCTTCCTTTTCTTCTTGTCTCAAGTCAGCTGAGAACCAGGACAGGACTACGTCTATCATACGTTGTATGTTTCTCTGCAGCCAGGCAGGGCCCTGGAACTTCCCGACCCCATGAACGGCCCCAGGTTCTCTGCAGCTTTGAAGATTATTTTGATTTGATGGTGTGTAGATTCCAATCGTCAGTTTAATCTCAACAGCTGATTCCTCAAAACCATTAACCTTCGGCATTTCAGATGCAAAAAG